>NC_133386.1:202933315-203236345 GCF_047511655.1 Castor canadensis
GGCTGGAGACATGGCTCAAGTGGCAGAGCACCTGACTAGCAAGCATGAAACCCTAAGTTCAAACCCAGGTACTGTAAGAAAAATATTGTATATATGTTTTTTCCTTATTAATTTAATTAAATAGAACACTTTTGTATTCTTCCAAGTTATTTTAAAGTCTCCTCTTTCATTGCTGTTTCAAGGCCACTTGAGTTTTATTTTATTAGTTTTCCCCTTTACATGTTATTGTCATCTAGTTTGCTGTACTTCTTACTATCCCTGTTTGTTTTTTTCTTTCTTCATTCATTCATTCATTCTTTTATTCATTCATTTATTTCCTATTTGCTTCTTGGTGTCTCCCTGCCATTTGTGTCTCATAGTCTTAGGTTTTAGTCACTATCTGTTGAGAACTAAAAGAGGCATTGACTCCAAATGGTTTTTAAGTGGTGTGGTTTTAATTTCATTTTTTTTAGTGATTTAAAAAATTTCTATAATAAACATTATTACCAGTAGAAAAACCAGTAGGAAAATATTTTTTAAAATACATATTGACTCTATGAATACCATATATAATAGGCACTACCAAATTGTACAATTCAGAGGGATGAACTTTATGAATTTATGTATATTAAAGATGTTTTAAAAGTGCATATTGAGTGAACACTGAATGGATGAATGGTCTAAAGTTTCATCTCACTTATTACTCTCTTTTCTTGGTTCTAGAATTACTTTTTCATTTTTATTGATAGCAAAAATGGCAAATGGAGACTATTTTAGATCATTACCTTCCTTTTTTTTTGGTGGCACTGGAGCTTGAATTCAGGGCTTTGTGCTCTACCACTTGAGCCGCTCCTCCAGCTCTTCCAGTGGGTCTGGTGTTTGAACTCAGAGCTTTGGGCTTTGCAAAGCAGACACCACCAATTGAGCCATATCTCTGGTCCCCTCGTGATGGGTAGATGAGGCATAGATGATAAGTTAGTGTTGATGACAGGTTAATTTACTTGATGTTTGTGCATATTCCCTTAAATGAACTTTTTAGATACACTGAGGTTAGAATATTTGAGTTTAGTTTTAGCTTCATCAATTTTTCTGAACCTTGAATACTGTACTTCCTATTTCTTCTTTGTGTGTTATGATCCTTTCAACTCTCAGGTAAACCTGGTTCCCATTTGTCCTTTTAGTACATTTAGTTCTGATAATAGCCACAGGTTATTTTGGCCAAAACATATTTTGGTCTGTATGTGTTTCAGAAATTGTACTGTAGGGAATTTACTCAGTGTGGTTTTTTGTGGCCTAATGCAGATTTGGGAGATAGGAAAGGAGGGATGTTTAAATCTTGTTTCCTTCTACACAATCTGCTCCATTCCTTGTAGATTGCATAGCTCCTTTCCATGACAGTCCCTCCCCGTCAAGACATTTATGTGAGCAGGAGTTCCCCTGGTGACATGTTAGGTAAAATTGGTATATTAACCATCTGTGAGGAATTTTAGACCAGTTATTGTGCTTAGTATAGGGAAGCATTTTTTTTCCTTTGACTTATTCTCCAGGCATTGTGTGCCTGTCTTTGTGTTTCATTTTGTTGTTCTTTCCATAGATGAGACATTCTTTCATTCTTTGTAGCATTTTAAAAAATATATTTTAGAACACAAAAGTTCAGGACATTAGTTGTCATTTATTTGATCTATCTCATTAACCTTTTCCTGTTTCTTATTTAAAAACACCAAATGGCTTCAGGGTTTAGGGAGCAACTTTTCCCTCCCATTTCTATTTTATGGCACCTCTCAAATACATTGCATATACACTGCCCATTCTATGCCACGCCAGTCTGTCATAGAAGATAACCGCAGAAACTTTAACTAGTGGCAGTTTAGAGTGTTTTTTTTTTCCTCCAGTGCTGGTGATTGAATCCAGGGCTTCACATATACTCGGGATGGTGTTTTAAAAATGAAAATCAGATCATATCACTCCCCTCACCATAACCTTCCATTTACTTATTTAGCACATGTTTGCAGACCAGCTAGTATGTGCCAAACAAAACCTTGGATCTCATCAAGTCTGCATTTTATTGAGAAAGATGAGACACTGTCAAATAGCACTCAGTCACACTTACAATAAAATCCTTTTCATGGCTTAGAAGACACCTCATGATGTGGTCCCTTCCTGTGACTCTGACTTCATTATTTGCCATTCTCCACGATGCTCAGATGGCTTAGGGAAGCTGGGCCTTGAGCATGGTCATCCCTACCTCAAGGCTTTTGCCCTTGCTGTTCCCTCCAGCTGGGGTGCTTGATTCCCTGGATTGTCCTGTGTGTAGCTGCTGGGTATCACTCAGGTCTCAGCTCACCTTCCATCTTATAAGGCTGTCCTCACTTTCTCAGTCTATTCTGGACAACTACTTGTCAATTTCTGAAATAATTTTGTTTATTTAGCTAGTATATAGGTACCCAATGAATACACTTGTTGAATTAATGATACTGATTTTCCTACAGTGCCTGTTTATTTATACTGTTTATTGAATGAATATCTATTATACACAATTCATCCATTCAACAAATATGTACTGTATATTTCTGTGCTAAGCACTGCTCTAGACGCTGAGGAAAGGCCAGCAAACAGGTCAGCAAAGTCCATTCTCTGCCGGAGTGTACATTCCAGTGTAGGGAGACAGATAATAAACCATGAAATAATCAGACGTGTAATAAATGGCCAGATAGAGAACAGTAGCATAGTGAAATGGGGTAGGGAATTTGGAGGGTTAGGTGAATGGCGTGGTCATGAAGGCCTCTGGTGTATGCCAATTTGAGCATACAGTGGAGTGAAGTGAATGTGAACTGAGCATTTTCAGTAACCATCAGAGGCAGGTACTGAGATCCTTTTTCTCAGAAGGGAAATTGGGGTACAGTGAAGGGAAGGCATTTTTGTTAAGTCTATGTAGTTTACGTGGGCAGAGCTGAGATTTGTCTTATGACTCATGATTGTCTGGTACCAGCTTAAATTTGGTCCCCCAAGCCCTGTCTGGTTCTCATAGTTGACAAATAATTTTGACTAACTTGTACTTTGTCAGTTGGAATTATAGAATGCTGCTCTGTTACCATTATAGGTAAAAAGAGGCTGTGAATATGGGTTCTGGAGTCAGCCAGCCCATATTTGAATTCTGATTACTATTTGGATGACTTTGGGCAAGTTCTTTAACTTCTCTAGTGCTCAATTTTCTTATCTGTAAAATGGGGCATAAAATTTTCCCTATTTCAGCTATCATGAGAATTAAGTGAGATTAATACATGGTAATTGCAAGTGTGGCACATAGAAAGCACTTAATACATATTAGCAATTATTAATGCTTTTGCTGTCTTTCTTGCCAATACAATTTTTCCGTCTCCTCCCACTACCCCATGAAAACAAAAACAAACCTGCTTTCTTTCTAGAATCACGGTGAGATTCTGATTTCTTCAGTGAACCATTACAAGATCTTGGATTCACCTAAGGCCTAGATCTTGCCAAGCCTCAAGCTTATTAGGCTAGAAAGTCAGAGCAAAATATTTTGGTCTGAAGCAGTGGCTGGGTTGGAATCTTGTTTCTACATACTGCTTGCTTATAAAAACGGAAGAGATGGCTCAGGCCCCGCCTGCAAACCACAGCTTTTTTGAGCTAGCTTGACTTAACAGCTTCTCTATTTTACCTGCTGACTTTAGCTCTGGTTTGGCAGCCAGAAGAGCAACTAAACTGGTTTACAGCTAGCAGGTTATTATCAGTGAAAGCTCAGTAACTCCTAGGAAAATGAGGAGTTAAGTGGAGTTGATACTTTTCTCCTGTTTCCTTAAGTTTTCCTTTTTTATGTCTCAAACGAATGGAAAAATTATATTCTCCTTTTACAGGAGAAGCTGATAATACCTTTATAGCTCCTCCTGAAACGTCTGAATCTTTGTGTTAATTTTCCTCTGTAACAGCACTGACTTGTTTTTCAATTTTGGTTGGAAATCCATGAACATGAGCATATTGCTTGCTGCTGGTTCTTCCTGAAGAATTTATAAAACAGATTAACCTTTCCTTGAGTCTGGTTTGTCATGATGAACAGGACCTTCCTGGTACACATCAGGGAATAATGAAGATTGTAGACTGGTCTATAACCATGTTAAAATTTGTGTGTTTGCTTTTTTAATTTAGTTTTTTGGTTTGTTTCTTATCAGTATGCCCTCTTTCTCTTTTGTTGCTTCTGATATACCAGGAGCTGAAGAACTAGATGATTGAAAATGTTAAGAATGAGGGATAGGGATGCAGCTCAGTGGTAGAGCATTGCTTAACATGTGCAAGGCTGGGATTCAGTTCCCAGCACTGCAGAAAAAGAAGAAAAAAGAAAAAATGAATGAATAGTCTCTGAATCCAAGGGTTGTGGGTAATTGGCGGTATAGCCTGAGAGCATGAGATTCAAAGCTGGGTGTTTTAGGGACAAAGAAGAAACAGTTTTGTTTAGCCTCCTGGTGTAGATCCTGTTCCAGAGAAGGAAGAATACTGTGAGTTTGTAGGAGGTGTCTAATCCTCAGGGAGTCAAAAAATTTGATATGATCACGTAGAGATACAAGTTATTTGTATTGGAGTACTGTGGAATAGTAAACAAAGCACTATATACTTGGCTAAATTGGTTTTGATTACCTTTGGGCAAGTCATGTTTTTCCCCTTTACGTTTTAAGGTCAGGATGCCTCCCCGCAAATGATTTGTTACGATGAAAAAAATATAAAATACATGGGCATCTCTGTGTGTGTGTGTGTGTATATGTGTTGTTTACCCTTGTATCTTTGGGTAATGTTGGTAAAACTATGAATATGGTAGTGTAATATTTGTCCTCTGGTAGACCTGGTTTATATTCGTCCTCATTTATGTTGTGGTCACAAGTTGGTTTTTCTTTGGTCTTTTCAGATCACGGACAATGGAATGTGGCAGTACAAAATGTACCTAAGTCCATTGTTTAATAAAATACTCTAAAAATTCTGTAGAAAGTAGTCTGTAGCATCTGTCATCTCTGCTCTGCACCACTTTTGCTTTGTATGAAAATGGATAAGCAACTCTGGAAACTAAGGTCTTCTGGGAACATAAAAACTGTTGTGCTATTAATGGACTTAATTGTATTTCCTCTCTGCCACCAAAATGTGCAATAAATTTGTTTATGTCTCTTGTCTTTAATGGAGAGAATTGTTTATTAAATGTGTGTAATCTCATAATCGTTTTGTTTTTATCACTGTATCTTTCCTTTAAAAAGAAAATGCATAACAAGGAATAGCTGTAACATTATTAAGCACTGTCCATTAATCCCCTTGATTGGCTTTTTTCTCCATGGAGAAAAAGGAAAAGATCATCTCCTTAGGGAAGCAACCTTGAAAATGGGAGATGGTCTTGAGGCATAAGGTTAGTTTGGTAGGTTTAGAAAGATGATTATTTATGTTCCAGAAGGACCTACTTCTAAGGTTTCCTCACTGCTAAGTGAATATCATGTCCCAGTGTGGTGAGGCTTATTTAGATGCATTTAAGAAAAAATGTAAAGAAGAATGACTTTAGGATATGACTTTGTTTATGTTTTATAAGTCAGGTATTTCTTATTATAATAACTCTTATTATTATAATGTATCTGGAGGAAAAGTCAGCAAGAATCTGTCTTAAACCATTTGCCAGATATGCTTTGGTTTTAAAATTTGATTTCTCATTTGACATTAACTCTGGGATTTGTGCTTGCTAGGTGGGTGCTCTACCACTTGAACCATATCCCCAGCCCTTTGTACTTTATTTATTTTTCAGGTAGAGTCTCTTGCTTTTGCCTGGGGCCAGTCTCTGACTTAAGGTCTCCCACTTATGGCCTCCCACATAGCTGGGATCACAGGCATGCACCACCACGCCTGGCTTATTGATTGAGATTGTGTTTTGCTGACTTTTTTGCCCCAGCTGGCCTGGAATAGTGATCCTCCTGATGTCTGCCTCCAAAGTAGCTGGGATTAAAGATATGAGCCACAGAGCCTGCCAGCCCTCTAGGTTTTGATAAGTCTCTGTGACTCTTCCTCTCCCTGCCTTTACTTGGTTCCCTCATTTAATCAAAAGCAAACATTCTATAGCAGCTGCTGTCATAAGTACTGAGGCAAGAGCAGTCAACAAAACACAAAAATTCCAGCTTTTATGGTTACTTTCTAAGGAGAGGATGGGCAGCAGACAGAAGACAAATGAATGAGCAAGTGACAGGGTATGTCAAATGGGAAAAATAAAGTAGGAATAGAGGATAAGTACATAGGAGGCAGGAGAATGTTATAGTTTAAATAAGATGGTCTAGCAAAATCTCAGAGAAGGTGAGCAAGCCAGGTGGAACACACATGTATGCAAGCCAAGTGAATTTTATGGGAAGAACCTTTCCAGTAGAGGGAACAGGAAGTACTGGTAGATTCCAGGAACATCTAGAAGGCCAGTGTGGCTGAAGCCAAACAAATCTTGAAGGTGGAGATAAAATCAGAGAAGAGGACACAGACAGGTTTTTTGTTTGTTTGTTCATTTTGTTTTTGTGGTACTGGGATCCATGCTAGGCAAGGGCTTTACCACTGACACGTAGAAATCTTATAAGCCATAGTAGGACTTTCTTTAGCTTCTACCTTAAAGTAATCATTGGCCTCTGTGTGCAGAATTGCCTATAGAAAATGGAAAAGGTAGAGGCAGGGAGTCTGGTTGGGAGAAGGCTGTGATGGTCTAGGTGGGAGCAGGTGTTGCCTTGCACGAGGATAGTAGCTGTGAAGATAAGGAAGGAGTCAAACTCTGGGTACATTTTCCACCCTAAAGAATTGACTCATGGATTTGGATATGAGACATGACAGAGCAAAAGGATGCATTAAGGATGACTCCAGCATTTCATTTAGCTTCTTTGTGTCCATTTTCTGGTTGCTTTTCAAATCATTATTATCTCTTTGTCTTAGTGATATTAGAAGAACGAGATCTGTATAATAGGACTCAAAGCTCTCTGGGAATTTGTTTCCACTTTTGCCATTTGTGATTAATTGGAAAGGTTTCCTTGAGAATTTACTAGGTAATGCATAATCCACAGGTTGACACTTCTTATGCTTTAGGCCATGATATAGCCATTGGAGCAGTTGACTCTCAACATCCCTAATAATTCTGATGTCGTATTTGCTATGCACTATTTCCTCTTTCGTCCTTGTTTATGTGGTGGTCTTTGAAGAGGTCATCTAATTGCAGAAGCCATTAATAACTGAAGCTCAAATCCTTTGTCACTAACCCAGTGAAACTGAAGATTCAAAAACATTGGTTTTTATAAAATGACTGATTTGCTGTAGCAGACAGCCTGACTGCACTTCCTAGGAGCTGCTCTGTAAGGAGGAATCCTACTGCAGAATGATCTAATTTGTGTAATCTTGAAAGTGGAGTTATTTTTGAAAGAGAACAGAAAAATAGTGGAGCCTTTTGCTCATGAAATCCAGGCTGTATCTTACTGATTTAAAAGAAAAAGGATTCAATTAGATCTTTGTAGTCTGAACTCCTGTTTTGCTCACCAAGTCTAGATATGATAGTTGTTCTTAGGTACTTGCTCTTGAAAATGGCAGCTGGGTTATTTTTTACTTTTTTTTTCTTCTTAATATTTCAAGTAAGTGTATTTACTCTACTTGTGATTTGGATGATGCGAGTAACATAAAAAGAGCAGTTACCAAGTTCTGGATTTAGAATTCTCTTTATGGTTCTTATGATAGACTGATGATTTATAACTGGTTTTCAACCCTGAAATTCCCGGATAATAAAACTTGCTGACATGTCTACATGTCACTGAAAAATGGAGGAAAATAAATATTATTTATAATTATGTCTTTCTATATGTAAAATTTCAGAAGACAAATGTAAATAAATGCTCATAGCATGTTAAAAACTGTAGTTGTCAGGTGCCTGCAAATACACATAGCTTTATCTTTGTGGATGTGACACATAAATAGAGACTGATATAGGTGTATTGCATTGGTGACTCAGATGACATGTGGCAATGCCACTGGGATATGATTTCTTAAATGGGGAATAATTTTCATGAAGTTCTGCACAAAATAGAGGGAAGTCTCTCCTCTATTTACGTAGTATTTAAATTTCTGGAAAATTCACTGTATGTTAAATGGTGAAAAAATACTTACATTTCTCTAATTAAGTTTCTTTAGGTCTAGGCTTAGATAATTGTAAACTAAACTGTGTTTTACATAGATATATTTCTAGTAGAGCCAAAGGCAGATTTGTTACAAAGCTGATGGAGCTTTGTAACATGCAAAAAGCTACTTCACGTGCAAAAGCTACTTAAAAGTTTTTTTTTGTTGAAGTGTCATGTATGCTCGGAAAAGTACATATGTAATAAGTACAGCTTGATGAATTTTTATAAACTGGGCATCCTCAATGTACCCAGTGCTCACATCAAGAAACTCATTCCCAACATTATCATGCCCCTTTCTAATCACAAGCTCTCCTCCTTCACCAAAGATAATTAGTATCCTAACTTCTGACAACATAAGTTAGTTTTGCCTGCTTCAGTGTATACCTTTATATTCTTTAATATTGTGTTTATGTGACTCACCCATATGTTGCATGTAGTTGTAGTTCATCTGTGCTTGTTGTTGAATAGTATTCCATGGTGTTAATGTATTGCAGTTTCTTTAACCATTCTATTGATAGTGGACATATGGCAGATTTCTAGTTTGGGACTGTTTTGAACAATGTTCTTTTGAACATTCTTGCCTATATCTGTTAGCACAATACATACTCTTTCTCTTGAGTATATAGCCAGGAGTGGAATTGCTGGATCATAGGGTACCATGTATTCAGCTTAGCAATATATGAAAGTTCCTGTTGCTCCATATCTCCATAAACAGTTGGCATTCTTTGCCCTTTTCCTTTTAGTCATTCTGGTTGGTGGTAAAATAGCTTCCCCTATGGTTTTAATTTGCATTTCCCTGAAGATGTTGAGTACTTTTTCTTAAGTTTATTTACCATCCTGGATATTTTCTTGTATGAATTGTCTGTTCAGTTCTGTTGCCCATTTTGTATTGGATTGTCTCTGTTTCTTCCTTACTATGACTTCCTTTTGTCACAAATATCTTCTACTCTATGGGTTGCCTTTTTATTGAGCAGAAATTCCTAAATTTTTTTTTTTTTTTTGTGGTACTGGGGCTTGAACTCAGGGCCTACACCTTGAGCCACTCCACCAGCTTTTTTTCGTGAAGGGTTTTTTTGAGATAGGGTCTTGCTAACTATTTGGCTGGCTTCAAACCGAGATCCTCCTGATCTCTGCCTCCTGAGTAGCTAGGATTACAGGTGAGAGCCACCAGTGCCTGGTTCAAGAAATTCCTAATCTTAATGTAGCCCCATTTATCAGTTTCCCCTTTTATGTTTATGTTTAGTACCACTTATATCCTGTTCAGGAAATCTTTGCCCATTTTAAGACCATGAAGATGTTGTCTAATGTTTTCTTCTAGAAACTTTATTTTTTTCTTTTTCATGTTTACACTTACAAGCTAGCTGAAGTGCACTTTTTTGTGTGGTGTGAGGTAGGGGTCAAGATTCATTTCTCCAGATACGGATATTTAGTTAACTGTGTACCATTTATTTAAAAGGTCATCCATTTTCCACTGTACCACAGTGTTACCATTGATCATAAATCCCATGACATTTACATTCTAGTTTTAGACTTTCTGTTCTGTACGTTGGTCAGTTAGTCCATGCTTGCACTAATGTTCCCTTGTCTCAATTACTGTATCTTATAATAGAACCACATACCTGGTGGTATATGTCTTCTAGCTTTGTGCTTCTTCATATAATTGCCTTTGAGTAATCTTTACCCTTTGCATTTTCTTAGAAATTTTAGAATCAATTTTTTAGTTTCCTTATGACCTTTTTTTTGTTTTTGTTTTTGTTTAAAGTGGGGACTTTAGGATTGCTCTAGATATATAGATTAATTTGGACAGAACTGAAGTCTTTAAAATACTGAGTCTTTCAATCCACAGGCAAGGTATGTTCTGTTTTTTTAGGTTTTGTTTAATTGGTTTTATATTTTCTTTTTAAGCATAGAAGTATTCTTTCTTTAGATGTATTTCCAAGTAGTTTATATTTTTAAATCCTAGTGCTAATTTTGTAACTGTAACTTTGTATGCTTTTTCTTATAGAGGATCTGCTAATTTTATATAAACTTCAGACCATATAAAATCTGGTTCTGTCCTGGGTTGAATATTTTCACTCACATGAATGTTGACAATCATGTGGGAAGCTAGCCATTTCTTAATTGTATAGGACTTGACGGTTCCCAGATGTGTGGGTTGTAAGATGTCTGTCTGGCATTCTTGTTTTTTTTTCTGCCATTGAATGTCTGTAAAGTTCACAATCATTGTGATGATCCAGAAAGCACCTTAGAGATATTACCACCACTACCAGTGTATTGGGAGCACTTGTTAAAGACATGTTGCTCTTATTAGAGTTTATATGGTCCGTTAACGTAAGTGTGCTTGAGTGTCCTCAAGTGTGTTTGACTTGTGCCTGTTTACTTCAGGAAGAGACCTAAAACAAGCGTATAGTTTCAATTGCCATTTTTGCCATCTGTATGTTATTCTAGACTTTAAAAATGAACACAATGATTAATCTTCAGAGACTTCTGGTTATAGACCTACTGGTAGAGTAGATGGAACACTGGGCCAGAAGAATTAAATCCTTCCTTTAAAAATTAAAAATTGTGATTTGGAGGTTAATAACCTTTTGAGCCTCAGTCTTCTCATCAGAATGAAAAGGAAAATAACTGTCTTGCTGTCTGTTCATTGTTGGGAAGAATATTTTGGGATTCCTGTATCTTATTTCTGGTTTTGTAAATGAAAAGTAGGTAAATATCCAGTCATTTTCCATTTCTTACATTGTCTTACTGCTTAGTAGTGTTTTTTTCTTTTCTTTTTTGTGGTACTAGGGATTGAACCCAGAGCCTTGAGCATGCTGGGCATGTGCTCTACTACTGAGCCAATAGCCCTAGCCCTAGCCCCATCTTAAGATAAAGGATTTGCTGGGTGCTGGTGGCTCATGCCTGTAATCCTAGCTACTCAGGAGGCAGAGATCAGGAGGATTGCAGTTCGAAGCCAGCCTGGGCAAATAGTTCTTGAGACCCTATCTTGAAAAAACCCATCACAAAAAAGGGCTGGCAGAGTGGCTCAAGGTGTAGGCCCTGAGTTCAAGCCCTAGTACTGCCAAAAAAAAAAAAAAAAAAAAAAGATAAAGGAATTTTTTTTGAGGATTAAGATAAAATCGCTAAGCACTTTATGTTCCTCAGTAAAAGGTACTTTATGAATATAATATATTATTGTAATTAAATTCTCAGGCTGGGGATGTGGAAATTCTCATTCATATGGATCTGCTATAATCCTGGCCTTCCAGCCAATGGATTGAGAAATCTCTGCCCTGTTAGTAGATAGAAAGAGGCCTGGGGATGTAAATTTTGTGAAAGGAGGGATACTATATTTGCATTTTAATATAAGATTGAATTTCAGTGTAATTTTCTCCCTATAAACCTTAATCCCCATAATTAATGTACCTCTAGATTGCAGCTTCTCCTCCTCCTCTTCTTCTGTTGTTTTTTATATTTTTAATTAAAGTTGTATATATATTTTGGACAGTCAAGTAGGTCTGTAAGTCTTGTTTAGAAGCAGTCCATATTGGCTTTTTGAAACAATCATTTCCCTGTTATCCTAATGAAATTGTAATTTTGATGAGATTGTTAACAGTTCTTATCATGACCATAGAAATTCAAGACACTGTTGAGCCATGTAGTAAACTATGATTTTTTCCTTTTGTAGCCCACTTTGAATTTTTCTTATCATTAATAATTGCCTTTTTAGTTTTGCTTAATAATAGCTAACATTGAGTACCTAATATGCTCCTGGTGCAGTTCTAATTTTTGTCTATGTTTTAACTTACTTAATTATCAGATAGGTACAGAAGCACAGAGAGGTTAGAAAACTTGTCCAAGAATGTAGCTCAGCTAGAGTTCAGTCCCTGGCAGGCTGGCTTTCTATAGTATGCCCTTAACTACTGTGCCACACTCTCTTCTTCTTCCATTAGTATGTACTTAAACATTTTTTTTTGCTGAGGTAAAATTTAAATGCAGTGAAATTCACAGATCTTAGGCTTAATGATTAGGCTTAATGAATTGATGTGTTTTGACACATAAATTCATGTAATCAGGTTTTATCTGTTAAAGCTTCATGTAAATGGAATCATATAACATGAATTCTTGTGCTGGCCTTCCTTTGCCAGATTTAAGCATGTTGTTTATATGTGTTAGCATTTCATTCCTTTATATCATTAAGTCATATTTCATTGAAACAAATTCCATAGTTTGTTCATTCACCTATTTATGGACATATGAGTTGTTTACGGATTTTACTTTTGTGAATAAAGCAGCTGCTATGAACATTCTTGTAATGTCTTTTTGTAGCATACATTTTTATTTCTTTGGGGGAAATATGTAGAAGTGAGATGGTGTGGAATGGTGGGTCTCAGCATAGGAACGTGTTTTTAAATGTTTACCTTTGTAAGAAACTGCCAGTTTATCAGAAGTGACTATATCAATTTACATTCCCAGTAGCTGTGGCAGACAGATTCTGAGGTGACTCCTATGATCTGCCTCCTGGTATTTATGCTCTAGTGTAATCCCATCCCCTTGGATGTGGATGGGAGCTGTGACTTGTTCCTTACTAATAAAATGTGGCAAAAGTGATGGGATATATATGGCTATATTACATCAGACCATAATGTGCATCTTGGTGGCTCTGGAGAAGTAAGTAGCCACTAGAGTTTCTGTAGAGAGGGCCATGTGACAGGGAGTGCTGGGCAGTTTCAAACTCACAGTCAATAAACTGTGGTCCTCAGGCCGGCAGCCCACAAGAACTGAGTGATGCCAACAATCATGTGAGTTTGGAAACAGAGTCTTTCCACTCAAGCCTCAGATGTCCTCTTTAATACCTTAAAGAGTATCCGGCTAACCCATGCCTGGGCTTCTCACCCACAGAAACTAAGATGATCAACTTGGGTTGTCTTAAACTGCTAATAAATCTGTGATAATATTGTTATGTAACAGTAGGTAGATAATAATAATACATAGTAGTAGTAATATACACATTTCCTATTGCTCCATGTTTCTACCAACATTTAGTTTTGTTCCTTTAATTTTAGCCATGTTAATGGCTATAAAATGTTTAACTCCTTTGTGGCTTTAATTTGCATTTCCCTAATGGCATTGAATATCTATTGACTGGCAGTTTGGATATCTTCTTTTGTGACGTATCTGTTCATATCTGTTTTAAAAATTGGTATGTCTTTTCATAATTTATTTGTAGAAATTGTGTTTTATAGGTCAAGTCCTTCAGCAGGGTTTTGTGTGTGTGTGGTACTATTTTCTTCCAGAATGTGACTGGGAGGAATGTCTATATTCCCTTTTGCCTCACCCAGATTCCCAAACTGTTGGCATTTTATAGCATTTACTCTGTTACACTATTTCTCTCTCTAAATTGTTTTTTCTGTGCCATTTGAGACCAAATTATGCAAATGTTGCCCTATTACTTTTAAATGTTTCCATATTTACTCAATAAAGGCTGATCTCAAATAACCATTATATATCTCTCTAAGTCATGTATTTATCAGTGATAAAATCCTATTGTCCAAGCTTAGGTCCCATTCACATTTTGCCAACTGTCCCAATGTCTCTTTTTCTGCTTAGTTCCAAGATCCCAGTGCAACATTGTGTTTAGTTGTCAATGACTTTTCATGTCCTCTAATCTGGATAATCTCTTAAATCTTTTCCTGTCATTCATGTCCTCAACAGTTTCATAGTCATGAAAATAATCTGCAAGCTGGATCCCTTAATATTGTCCCATGACCAGACTTAGGTCATGATTTCTTGACAAAAACTGTCACAAATGATTGTAGTATTCCCAGGGCATCATATCAAGGAGCATATTATATTAACCAACCCTGGTACTGGTAATGTGAACACTGATCAACTGGTTGTGTTGATGTGTGCCAGGGGTCTGCTTTTCTCCACTGTATGCCATTGTTTTTCCCTTTGTAACTGATAAATATTTTGCGTACAGACATTTTAAGATTATGCCAAAATCATTTTCCTTATAAAACTTTTTCTTTTTTTTTTTTTTTGGTGGGACTGGGGTTTGAACTTAGGGCTTCACACTTGCAAAGCAGGTGCCCTACTTCTTGAGCCACACCTCCAGTCCCTTCCTTATAAAACTTTAAGCTAACAACATTAATGTCCTGCCTAAAGCAGTCACCAAGTGATGGTGACTGATGGTGGTTGCCAAATGATGATTTTTTTTGTTTCTATTATTTCTTGTACATTTATAAATTAGTTTCATTATAATGATAAGCTTTCCCTTCTTCGTTCCTTCCATTATGGACTCGTGAATTTATACTTTAATCAGTGGGTTGTAATTTGTCAGTGTTATTATTTATTTTGATGCTCAAATTATTGCAAATCTAGCCAGTGGAAGCTCTTCATACCTTTGAACACTTCCTATTTTCCTGCTACACCTAAGCCCTCAGCTTGCCTTCATCCCTCCTTTCCTCCCCTCCTTCCCTTCCCTTCCCTTCCTTTCATTTCTTTCCTTCCTCTCTTTATTTCCCTTTTTTTTTTTTGGTAGTATGGGGTTTGCACTCAGATCTTTGCACTTGCTAGGCAGGTGCTCTACCACTTGAACTATACCTCCAGAGCTAGTGTCTACTTTTTTTTAAATGAGAGTGTTGTCAATTTGTTTTACAGCCGACACAGTATTTGAAAGCATTTTTTGGGCTGGCAGAGTGGCTCAAGTGGTATAGTGCCGAGAAAAAAAAAAAATGGTATAGTACCTGCCTAGCAAGTGTGAGGCCCTGAGTTCAAACTCCAGTGCTGGCCTCCTATATATATATATGTATATATGTATATATATATGTATATATATATATATATATATATATACACATATTTACACACACACACTTTTTTTTCTGAATGAATACACTTTCATTTGTAGAATGGGATTTGTTTGGTATTTTAATTCTTATTGTTTAAAAGTTTCTAAACATACCTACTATTACATAGAGATATGAGATCTCCTTTATTTATTTAGTAAAGTCTATGTTTTTTGTTTTGCTTGTTTTGCTTGCCTCATTTTCCTCTTTCTCTTTTTGCCTTACCCCACTACCAGGTAACTCATGTGTACAGCTCTCCATATTTTTCTCCATTCCACTGGGGATATTGTTTTAAAGATGAAATCACATCAAACTAATTTTTGCATCTTGCCTTTCTTATTGAACTCCTTATAGAAATCACTATAAGTGATTCTGAAGTGATCACTTTAGTGGCTACACATATTCTATTTTCTGATTTGGATATTTGATCATGAAGGGATGGGAGACTGGATGCAGGGAATAGGAATAGAGAGGGACAGCCTTCAAGGGAAGGGTAGTGAGGAATGAGGGTGAAAGAAGAGTGCCAGATATTTCTGGACTCCTAGACCCGATGTGCCATTGAAGTGACAGGAAAGTTGGAAGAGTGGTGGTTGGTGGTGTGCTGGTTTGTTTCAGCAGGGAAGTGAGTGTCTGTGCATACATTAAATTGCTTATTAGACCACTGAAGATGCAGGAGCTGGACACAAGTCCAAGGATAGGACTGGAGCCTATAGACAGTGCCAAGAGAGAGAGGGTCCCTTGAGGGATAGCTATGTCTTGCTCAACATTAAGTGCTGTTAGCAGTGGGCCAGAGATTTCTTCATGCCAGTCCAGTATCCTGTGTTTATGCTTGATGCATTAAGTTCTGATCTTTAAAAAGCTATCCATTTTCAGAAGCAGCTTTTATTTTCATTTTATATAATGTGGGCTGAGGGAACCTTGTGTACTAAGTATAGCATTGTGAGTTTGCTAGTCTTTCTGAGGCACTTAAGACATTTAAAATTCAAAACCAGAGCTATCTCATTGGAACTTGTTTGATCTCTTCTTCAAATCAAACCAACCAAGACTAGGAGTAGTAATAAATAGCTTCATTGATAGCCAAAGAAGGTATTATTTTTTTCTTCTTTTATGTTAAAGTTAGAGGATTTGAAGTTGACCTAAGTGATGAATGCCTAATAAGTAGGACAGACACATGGTTCTGTTTGTTTGTTTTTTCTTTCCCCAGTGGTGGGGATGGAACCCAGGGCCTTTTGCATACCAGGCAGGCACTCCTATCCCTGAGCTATATTCCCCAGCCCCAGACACATGATTCTGATGACCGCTAGGATTCCATTGAGATGATGGGGATGATTATCATTACATTATTATTAAAAATAACACTAGGCTTTGGAGTCTGTAGTGCAGAAGAATAATACTCCTTTTTAGAAACAAAAAATTTGGCTTTCCCCATTGCCAACCAGCTCCAGGAAAATTGTGGGAAATGGTTGTTGTTATTTTTTTAGTTTGGATTACTGAAGCACAAAACTGGAGATGACCCATGAACTCTATGTAAGTGGTACAATCAAAATGGAAAAAGTCCTTAAAATTTCATTTTGATCAAAGGTGGGGGGAAAGGAGGATGTTTCTGTTACTGTTTTTTTTTACTGTGGTCTGTTTGGTTTTGGTCTGTTTTCAAATAACTGGGATGGAACATTAGATATGCATTATATGTAGAGCAGGCTGAGAAAGCTGGCAAGATGAGACTGACCCAGGCCTGTATTTTAATGAGCTCAGTCTCTTAACAGTACACTGCTATAGAGTAGCTTTATGGAAGTAACAACTAGAGGTATGTGTTGAGTGATATAGGGAAAAGGGGTACTAATTACTTCGTAGAATATGACATTCACAAAACTTTTTGTTGTGGGTTTTTTTTGGTGGTACTGGGGTTTGAACTCAGGGCTTCACACTTGCTAGACAGTTTTTCTACTGCTTGAGCCATGCCTCCAGCCCCCTTTTCTCTGATTTTTTTTTTTTTTTTTGATACAGGGTCTCACTTTTTGCCCAGGCCAGCCTAGACTGTGATCTTCCTCTTTTATGGTTCTGGTGTAGCTGGGATAACAGGAGTGCAAAACTACGCACAACTTTTTTCCATTGAGATGAGTCTGTTGAACTTTTTTTTGCCTGAGCTGTCCTAGAACCTCGATATTCCCAATCTCAGTCTCTCAAGTAGTTAGAATTATAGGTGTGACAATGGAATTTTATGCAGCCATGAAGAAGAATGAAATGTTATCATTCGCTGGTAAATGGATGGAGTTGGAGAACATCATTGTGAGTGAGGTTAGCCTGGCCCAAAAGACCAAAAATCGTATGTTCTCTCTCATATGCGGACATTAGATCAAGGGGAAACACAACAAGGTGATTGGACTTTGATCACAAGATAAAAGTGAGTGCACACAAGGGAGATATGAGGATAGGTAAGACACCTAAAAAATTAGCTAGCATTTGTTGCCCTCAACGCAGAGAAACTAAAGCAGATACCTTAAAAGCAACTGAGGCCAATAGGAGAAGGGGACCAGGAACTAGAGAAAAGGTTAGATCAAAAAGAATTAACCTAGAAGGTAACACACATGCACAGGAAATCAATGTGAGTCAACTCCCTGTATAGCTATCCTTATCTCAACTAGCAAAAACCCTTGTTCCTTCCTATTATTGCTTATACTCTCTCTTCAACAAAATTAGAGATAAGGGCAAAATAGTTTCTGCTGGGTATTGAGGGGCTAGGGGGGAGAGGGAGGGGGCGGAGTGGGTGGTAAGGGAGGGGGTGGGGGCAGGGGGGAGAAATGACCCAAGTGTTGTATGCACATATGAATAATAAAACAATAAAAAAAAAGAATTACAGGTGTGAGCCACCGGTGCCCAGCTATGTTGTGGAAAAAATTTTAAATATGCAAAAATAGGACTGGGGGTATGGTTCAAGTGGTAAAGTGCCTTCCAAGAGAGCACGAGGCCTGAGTTCAAACCTTAGTACTGCTAAAAAAAAAAAAAAAAAAAAAAAAGGAACGTGTAATGACTTCCTGTGTATTCATCACCCAGCCTTATTACCAGCTCATGGTAAATTATTTCATCTGTATCCTGCCTGCTGCCCTCAGTTCTGCCCACACATTTCCCCAGATTATTTTGAAGCAAACCCAAACATCATAGCATTTCTTCTGGTGCAATTTCAATATGTATCCTCAAAAGCTGCAGGCACTTAAAAATATGTAGCTACAATACCCATTATTCCTCCAAGAATAGTTAACAATGAGCCCTTATTTATCTACTTTCTAGTCAGTTGACCTTCAGTTTATGAAGAGAGGATTTTAATAGGTGGTTGTAAAGAAGGAAATTCAGGTTGCGGGAACAGCATTGTGCAAAGTCAGGCAGAGTGAGTAAGTGAAAGGTAATGAAAGTCTGATTTAGGGCTGTGGCAAAGGGTATGGAAAGGAAATTACAAATGTAAGTCATGACACAGGTGGACTTAGTGGAATTTTCCAATTGAGAATAGCATTCTTTCTGGTTGAGTGTTTGGTCATTATGAAACACATGGAATAGTATCAGTAAACTGTGGCTTTCTGATGAAATCCTGTTCTTACTCAGTGTTTGTAAATAAAATTTGACTGGAACCCAGCCATATCCATTCATTTATACATTGATATGGCTACTTTCACCCTACCATGGCAAAGCTATGTGGTTGTAATAGAGACCCTGACCTGTAAAGCCGAAAGTCTTTATTATTTGCTGGCCCATTACAGAAAAAAAAATTGCTAACCCCCCCAGTCTAGAAGAAAATGGGCCCTGGGTTTAGTGCTGACAGAGAAGCTATGTTTAATATATGAATCAGAAACAGTCATTGTTTTGTGATGGAGCATGTAGGATTCAGAAGCTCTGCCTTTAATTGTTCAGTCTAGCTTGAGAATCTAAGTTTCTAGGAATCTCTCTGTCAGTTTTGCTACTTGATTTTATTTTGTGTATTGTCTCTTCCCTCCACTAGAATGCAAGCTCCATGAAGTCAGGGGTTTGTGTTATCTTTTGGTCACTACACTGTCATCAGGGCCTGGATTAGTGCTAGACACTTAGTAGACACCCAGTAAACAACTGTTGAATAAATAAGTGAATAGTTTAGTCTTTCCCCTCCTCTTCTGAATTAGAAACATTTGGAGTATTTTGTGGGGTATAAGAATGATATATTTGTAAGCAACAGGGATCCTGTTACGTAAATTTGTTACAGTTCACCCCCAACAAAATTTAGAAAAGCATTGCATCAACACAATGATAAATTAAGCAGCAATTAAAACTAGTAGTTATGAGAACTGTAGATATAGGGGAGTCTTTTGCACACTGCCTCTAAAAATTATGTAAATATGGACAAAGTCTGCAAGATAATGCAGAAATGAAATAATTTTTTAAGGCAGTGAGGTTTTGGTGTTTTATTCTCTCCAAAATTTTCTTTAATGCTAATGCTTATTCTTTTAGTAATGACTTTAAAACTATATAAACTTTCCATACTTTTCTCCATTTCCTACCTCCTGACCATGTCCTGAAATACAACCCTTAGTGTGGATCACGAGTAACACAATGATCAGAAATTAGAAGTTATGTTAGATCTCTAATATTAGAAACGTGGATGAGCATATGGATAGATATTTTGGTTCATCTTGTGGTATCTGCTACCATATATTTACCAGTGAGAAGTATGCCTGTAAGCTTCCTTGGTTGGAGCCTTATGTGGGTTTATAAACTTATATTTATACCAAAGCCCTTTAATTTGGGGTAGAACCTGGAGAGTCATGGTAGAAAGGGTGACCTGGGTGAGAATGTCTTATATTGGGGTTTTCAAAGAGCAGTGTTCCTCCCTTTGTCTTATTCTGAGATGAATATTCTGCTGACTTACCCCTGGTATACATGAAGGCAGGATGTTCCAGTGGATGCAGTTATTTAGAGTGATCGTTTGGTTTTCTTCTAGTTTTACCTTCAGTCTGCCTTTAAAAACATGAGTAAGTCTTTTCTTTGTACCTCAGTTTCTCCATGTGGAAAGTTGTAGCTATTTATTTCCCAAAGATGTGATGAATTTTGTAGTTCTCTTAGTTAAATATTAAATAGGTCTTTGTACCTTTTCTACCAAACTACATTTCTGGTTATATATATAGTTGGTGTTCAAGCCATTGCCTTTAGGCTATATGTGAGCATTCTTGCCAGGGACTGGAATTCTGCAGCACAAAGCAAAATATAGAAAGACTCCGCAACTTCAGATGCCTGCTTCTTAAAGAGTATCACCTCCCAGGGTTAGCAAATGGGAAGATGGTCGAGTACCTGTTTTCATGTAATTAAGAGTAAAACTCAGGCCAGTGGTCTGCAGAGCCTGTGTGGGGTCTGGGGATATAACTTAGTGGTAGAGTGCTTTCCTAGCATGCACAAGACCCTGAGTTTGATTCCCCAATAGTGCGAAAAGAGTCTGTGTGAAATGACTCCCTGCTTTTACTAGTCTGACCACCCATTTCTTCCTCTTAGGTCACTCTGTTGTAAACACAGGGCCTCTTGCTTTTCCTTAGAAATATGAAGCATGATCTGCCTTGGCCTGTGTACAGCATCTGTGGGGTAGATTGATGGTTATTTTTCGCTACTCAAAGTGTTTGCTCAGGTTATCACCTTCCCAGTAAGTTCTCTAAGGTCCCCTGCCCACATCATTTTCTGCTTCTCCGTCTTAATGCACTTGTTAACTTCTAATATACTCCATAATTTCCTTACTTGTTATGTGTATTGTTTATCATCTCCCCCACCTCCAACTAGAATGGAAGATCCATGAGAGCAAGAATTTTTGCTGGTTTTGTCAGTATTGTATCCTCAGTGTTTGGAGTGGGGTCAAACACTAAGTGCTTTGTAAATATTTGCTGAATGAATAAAATGGCTGGGATACCAAGTTTCACCTTTCCCTTGAATTTACATGATTGTTAACCGCTGCATCACATTAACCTCAGGGATGTTCTGTTCCCACTGATGAACAAGGACAAAACTGCTTCTCTTGATTCTTCCTTGCCATAACTGAGAACAATAGCACAACAATGCAGAGAATGCAGATTGTAAAACAGGCTCACTTATAGTGCATGAATTTACTCTCATATTTTTCTTGAATCTGCTCTTGTATTTTGCAGGCCATATCTTAATCTACCCACTTAAATTGATTCCAGCCTCAAAGGAACAGTAGTGACCTTGCTTTGTGGTACCATCTAGGTCTGCTACTGGGAGCAGACTGAGGAACAGACTGAGGAGCTCCCTTCCATACCTCTTGCCATCTGATGTCAGTGGGACCAAGTGAAAACCTATTTGCTAGGTTGAGTGTTGTGTTACTCTTCTCTGGCTACCATAATGAAAGATTACACACTAGGTGGCTTAAATAACAGGTATTTTCTCATAGTTCTGGAAACTGGAAGTTTTAGGGTGCCATTGGGATTGGTTTTTTGGTGAGGTCTCTCTTTCTGACTTGAAAATAGCTGCCTTATTGTGGCATCCTCAGGAAGGAATGGGAAAGGGAGAGGGGGAGGGAGAGAGAAAGAGGAAGCTCTAGTGTCTCTTCCTCTTGCACGGACACGAAATCTTACAAATCCAGGACCCACCTTACAACTACCTTCTTAAGACCCTGTCTTCAGAAACAGCCACATTTGGAATCAGGGCTTAGGTGAACTGGGGTTGGTGGGGAGGAGGAGGGAGGATATAATTCAGTCCTAACAGGTGCTATCTCTGGAACAAATAACTTTAGGATTCAAGTGTGATTTCTCACACAGGTGGATTGGCCTTCATTCATTCTTTCAAGTAGCATTTGTTGAAAACCAACCATGTGCCATGCTCCCAGCCAGATGCAGGGCCTATCCTGCATCCTGCTATCATGAAGCTCACAACAAATAGAGGAGACAGAGGTAAACAGTTACAGAAAAAGCAGGATGAGTGCTAGGCAAATGTATGTCTGTATCATGAAAAGTTTCTTTGAAAAGCTCACATTAGTCTTCCCAGTAAATATATCCATAGTCTTCTAGATGCTAACCTCAGGCCTCCTCCTAGTCTTCAACTGGTCTTAGTTCTTCAGCTGTACTTCCTCAGCCCTTCTCTCTGACCTTTTCCTCTCAAACATTTTACTTTGTAGTTTCAATCACCAGTGACTTTCCTCTTCATATTTTATTGAAAACTATTGATTTTTTTCCCTAATTTATTTTTCTTAATAGGTTGAGCTGAACCTTTAGCCTCTCTCATCTCCTAGCTTTCTGCAAAGACAATTTTTGGTGCTAAGTGAAAGCTGTTCCTGTCAGAGCTTCTTGTTTTCCATTAATAAATGATAAGGGAGGTTGTCCGCTGGCACTAATACTCTATTTATGAAATTGCAATTACTGATGCAGCACTTGTGAAGTTCTTAGTATATAAATGGCACAAGTGATTTGATAAGTTACGGCTCCAGAGAATTTCTTTACATAATAAGGCAGCATTTCTTTTTCCTTCTCAGGGGTATACAAATAACATTAAGTTTGTTTTGGTTGCCATTCACTTTACACCAGTCTGGTTTTCTTGCCTGGGCTGGACATGTTTATAACAGTGTAATGAGTTTCTCTAACAGCATGAAGATAGAGGGAGTAGATTTTCCCTACCCTAATCTCATTGATGACTCATGGTCTTGAAATAATGAAAAAGTGCTTCTTCCATGTCTTCCTGTGTCATGTCCCCTTTGAAAAACTGTCAACACTCTTACCAAAATGCCTTCTAGTTTTAATGGTACCTTTTTTTTTTTGGCTGTGTGAGGATGGAACCCAGGGTCTTGTGTATGCTAGGCAAGTGTTCAACCACCAAACTACTTCCCCAGCCTGCTTGTCTTTACTTCATAGCACACTCCACGAAAAACTCAAAATTTGACAGATACTCTCTGTTTTCTTTCTTATTTCTGTATGTCTTCCCCCCAAGCATTTGTCTATGATGTTTCTTTTCCTTGGGTTGTAAATTTCCCAGATAGGTGACCTGCTATGTAAGTTGAACGTATTTTTAATGACCTTTGTAATTGTATAGTAGAATTTTTATTTTGACACAGTATCTTGCTGTGTAACCCAGACTGGCCTTGAATTCAATATCCTTCTGCCTTAGCTTTCCAAGTGCTGGAATTAAAGGCTTGCACTACCATACCTTGATTAGTAGAAGACTTAAAAATTTTTTTTAAATCCTTTTTTTTCCCCATTCCTGTTACTTTTTCTTTAGCTTTCTATTCCAAATTTGCTTGTTCATTCACCCATCAATCATTCAATCAACTACATGTTGAGCACTTACTTAGGGGTTAGTTGTTGAGTAACTTTTTTAGACAGTAGTCCTGATCTTAGTAGATTTTTTTTGTTGTTCTCTTTATTCTGTTTTTCTTTTCCATTCTCACATGGAATATCTTCTAGTAGTTTGAAAGCTGTGAGTTACAAATTAGTGAAGTTAATTTCTCCAGAACGTTTTTTCTGATTAGCTTCAGAATTTTAACTCTCTTTGTTTTGTACCTAGGTCTGTCACAAAGGCTATTATATAAATAGACGGTAAATGTGATTTTTCCCCTTCTTTCTTGTTACTGTGACTGACAAATTGTGATTTCAGAAGTGGAGAAACTCTCAAGCAGTACTGTCATCAAATAGAAATACAATGTGAGCTGCATGTTTACTTTTTAAAAAACTGCTTAACTATGATGTGACTCACAGTTCACCCATCAGGTGTGCAGTTCTGTGGTTTTTAGTATATATTCATAGAGACGTGTGTATTTAAAATTTTTCTAATAGTTGGGGCTGGTGGAATGACTCAAGTGATAAGACCCTGAGTTCAAACCTCAGTACTGCCAAAAAAAAGAAGGCCCACATAAATTTTTCTAATAGTTATATTTTAAAAGGAAAAGCAGCTGAAATTAATTTTAGTTGTATAACTCAATATATCTAAAGAATAATTTCAAAATGTAATCAATACTGGACTAGAGGTGTGGCTCAAGTGCAGGCACAAAGCACTGAGTTCAAACCCCAGTCCCTCCTCCACCCCACACAAAAACAGGCTGTGGGACTGGGGTTTGAACTCAGGGTTTTGTGCTTTCAAAGCAGGCATTCTACTGTTTGAGTCACACCTACAGTCCATTTTGCTGTAGTTATTTTGGAGATGGGATCTTTCGAACTGTTTGCCTGGACTGGCCTCAAACCTCAGTCCTCCTGATCTCAGCCTCTCCAGTACCTAGGATCACAAGCGTGAGCCACTGGTGCCCAGCAAGTGCCTGCTTTGCAAACACAAAGCCCTGAGTTCAAAACCCTGGTTCCATGAGAAAAAAAAAAGAAGGAATCAATATAAAGTAATTTCCTGCTGCTTTTGTTTTTAAATTTAATTTCATTAAAAATAAAAAAAATCATTTTTCAGTTGCATGAGCCACATTTGTAGAGCTCTAACCATACATGGCCAATGACTGCCCTGTTGGAGCTCTAGATGGACAGTCTGTTGCAAGATAATTCTACCTCTGACAATTACAGTATTTATTGAACATGCAGGGCTTTTGACTATTTAGTGGTGATGGGTTCTGACTATTTCTCTTTGGAACATGAATTAAAATTATTTGACTGACATAGTTAAGAGACAGTTGTGGTTTCTTCTATACTGGACTGGGAGAGGTACATAATACAAAAGTCTTTCCCAGAGTTACCCAGAGAGGGTGGAGGAGGTGACAAAACATTCCTTTGGTCTTGTGACTTTCCCATACACTTATCTTCAGTACACAGATACACTTAACTAATATTAAGTACCTTTTTCTCATTCATCTAAATGCTATAATTTTGTCTTTTGTATCTGGTTTGTCCCATGAAGCTTTTCAGTGCTTTCTTTTCTTATTCTTTCCTCTCTGTGTAGCCTGGGTTGACCTTGAGCCCATACTTCTAGCCTTTGCCTCCCAAGTACTGGAATTACCATGCCCAGCTTCAGTTGTTTCAAAGAGCAAATAAAAGAACCATATTTTCTTTTTCTGGCCTTTAATCTGCTGTCTGCCTTCTGGAGGCTTACCTTTTCTTCTTCACTCTACCATGGCATGGTGAGTCATGCCTGTAATCCTAGTTACTTTAGAGGCAAAGAAAGGAAGATCATAGTTTGAGGCTGGCCTGGGCAAACAGTGCAAGACCCTATCTGAAAAATAACTAAGGTGGATGGGTGGGATGTGGCTCAAGTGATGGAGTGCCTGCCTAGCAAGTACGAGGTCCTGAGTTTAAAGTCTAGTACCAAACTTGGAGGTGTGACTCAAGCAGTATAGTGCCTACCTAGCAAGCACTAAACCCTAAATTTATACCCCAGTACCACAAAACAAAACAACCCTCCCTCAGTAGAGGCCAAAAAATAATAATAAAAGAATCTTTAAGTAATTTGAAAGTGTGAGATGCAGTAACAACCTCAATAGCCCAGAGATTAAATTAAGAGTCAGAATACATACTGGGAGCGACCTGGAGTGACTGAAACATTGCAACCTTTATCCAGGTAGATAGTGATTATAATCTGAAATCTCCTGGAAGGTCTAGATTTTCAGTCTAACACTGAAAATCTTTTATTAGTCCAACTTAACTGGTAAGGATGTCTTTTATGTGAACAGTGGATACTTTTAGTGTTTAGGCAAAAACTAACTGCTGAATAGGTTTAGGTATTTGGCCTCCTACCAAACTAATGGGAGTCAGAACAACTTCCATTAACTTGAGTGGTAAATTGGTTTAGCTATGCTTTAAAAATGATTCAACTAAAATGGACCTTGAGAGCTTGTGACCTCCGTCTGCCTTCAGGATTTAATTCACGCAACTCTTCCCTTGGCTATTAGCGCTGTCTCTAGTAGTTTTCCTGCACAGATCTTCAGGCATGCCTGCCTCTGCTGCTTTTGGGGCAAGAAGGATCCAGTGTAAAGAGCAACGGCTTTAGGGAGGCACAGGCCAGGCAAACAGCTTCTTTGCAACTCTACAGCTGTGTCATCTTGATCAAGGCACATAACTTCACTGTTTTCTTTTCTATAAATTGGAGATAATATTTTGTACTCACAATGTCATGATAAGGACTAAATGAGATGATGTATAACAATCTGACAGGGTAGTGTATTATGCTTTTGTGAACTGACAGAGTTGAAAAGACATTTTTCCAAAGAACATGAAATAAGCATACAAGACATGCTCCACATCATTATCCATTAGGGAAAAATGCGAATGAAAAGTGACTGAGGTACCACTTTATACCCATTAGGTTGGTGGTCATCAAAGCATATAGTCATATGTGTTATATCTGACATGATATAATAGATAAAAGCGAGTGTGTATGGGAATATAAAGTGAGGCAGCTGCTTTGGGAAACAGTCTGGCAGTTCCTCAACAGATTTAGTTATACTAAGTTTAGTTAAACTTAGTTTTAGTTAACCTAAGGCCTAAGAGAAATGAAAACATGTATCCACACAAAAACTTGTGTGTCACTGTTTATAGCAGCATTATTCATAATTGCTAAAAAGTGGAAATAACCCCAAATTTAGCATGACTACAACAGAACTGTTCATTTTCTTCACGACCCCAAACCGCCAGTTGTTCCCATCTCAATAACTGATATCATCATCATCCACCTAGTTGAATAAGGCAGAAACCTAGGATTCTCTCTCTCTCTCCTTTATTTCTTTTTTTTTGGTATTGGAGTTTGAACTCATGGCCTCATGCTTGCTAGGCAGGCACTCTGCCATTTGAGCCATGCCGCCAGCTCAGGTTCTTTTATACCCAAGCTCAGGTTCTTATATACCTCCCATGGCTAGTCTATCAGCAAGAGCTATTGATTCTAAATTGCTTTGTCTCTCATGTTCCCTTTGCTCTCTCTGTGATCCAGGCCACCTCTCTCCATCTACATCAGGCAGGAGCCACCTAAATGATCTGCTTCTGCTCTTCCTCTTTGTATTTCTCTTCATGGCCCACAGAGAGAGCTTTTAGAAATATAAATCTGATTGTTTTACTCTCCTGCTTAATAGATTCTAACAAAACCCAGGCTTCTTACACCTACAAGATTCTGTTTGGCCTGACCTCTGCCTGCCTCTCCCCTCATCCTTATTTCCTAATCTTCCTCACTACATCTCTGTCCCATGGCCTGCTTTGTGCTCCTTGCATTGCAGAAGTCTGGTCTTTCTAGGTTGTTGTTTTTGCAGTTCCCGTTGCCTGAATGCTTTCTTCTCAGAAAGTTACAAAGCTACCTCCTTCAAGTCATCCAGGTCCCAGCTTAGATAGGCCTTCTCTAACTGTAGAATCTAAGTTAGACACATGTGCCTCTAGTCACTTTATTATTTCATTTTGAAAATTTTTTTTGGTTATATACCATATCAGAAATTGTCTTATTTTGTTTGTTCTTCCACTCCCTGCTCCAAAAAAAAATACGATTTATAGAAGGATTGTATCTATCTGTTTGTTATTATATCCCCACTGCCTAAATAATTCATGGCATACAGTAGATCCTTAGTAGACAGTTGTTGAATAAATGATTGCTTTTCCTCTTGTACCTGGGACCAACTCTGGGAGTTGTGACCAGAGAGCATGATTGGGTGTTACTTAGTGATGGGGCTTCACTCCGAGAACTGCGTCATTCAGTGATTTTGTCATCATGTGAACATCATAGAATATACTTACACAAACTAGAATTGCTATCATGTTACTGGGTGATAAAATCATATGGG
The DNA here is from genome assembly GCF_047511655.1 of Castor canadensis. Lineage (NCBI taxonomy): Eukaryota > Metazoa > Chordata > Mammalia > Rodentia > Castoridae > Castor > Castor canadensis. The sequence continues at coordinate 202,960,990 of NC_133386.1, forward strand.
ACCACTGTCATATATGCAGTCTTTCATTGATTGAAGCCTGTGCCTCACATGATTCCATATGGGCAGTGCTGAACTAGGATATGAAAGTTATCAAAAACCTCTGGTGCTTTGCATGTTCATAGCAGATTTATTCATAGTAACTAAAAACTGGAGACAGCCCAAATGTAGACACATTGAGTAGACAAGTTGTGGTCCATGCAATGAACTATTTTTTGGTCATCAAAGATACATAGCTCATAATGGAACATTGTGCTAAGTGAAGGAAGCCTGACACAAGTGCATGCACATACTTGTGGTTCCATTTATATGGAATTTTGGGAAGGACAAAATTTCTTCAGTGTTCAGCTGCAGCCTAGAATGGAAGAGGAATGACTAGGAAAGAATACAAGAAAACTTAGAGCTGTTGGAAGTCTTCTGTATGTTGAAAATGGTGGTGATTACACAGTATATAAATTTGTCAAAACTTATCAAAACATACAATTACAGTGGGTCAGTTTTATGGCATATAGGCTGTATCTCAATAAAGTTGAAAAAAAAAAAACAAAAAACTATGGTGCCTGACACTTAAATGCACTTTGATTGCTTTTGTCTTGTTTGCCTACCCTCCTTTTGGGCAGGTGACTTCTCTTTCATTTCCACACCTACTGGCCACCTGCTGATTCAGTCTGGATACACTTGCATTCCTGTTTCTGAACCAGTATCAACATCTTTTGGGACTCTTGTCCTCCACCCGTAGTTGGCAAAACATCTTTCCAATTGCTGCGCTGTTTCTTACGTTCAGAAATGCTGTTGGACCATACCACGAAGGCCAATTTATAGTTTCAGTACCAAAGAGTAAACACTTCTAACCCAACGTGTGGTGGTTTCACAATATGACAAGAAAACAAAACAAAACTTTGCAGGACATTTAGGTTGATAAGAAGATATACGACAAGCACATTTTAAACTCTCAGTTCTTTTAGATATGATAACTTACATGCCTTGATAATACTGTGTCAGAAATCTTACTGTTCATGCTTGTGATTTATTCTGCTACTGTCAGTAACTGTTTTTTGGTTGACCTAAAAGCTGCATTAAGATGTGGTTGATCATAGACCATCTCATGATCACACTCTTGTTCTGACATGAATAGCATACTTTATGGAATATAAAGCCTAGTTTACATTTGTTGCTTTTCATCCCTTTAGTTCACAGAATCAGCCAGTCCTTTCTTCCTTTATTGTCTTTAGTTTGTAGCAGGTGATATGTGAATATGGCCTCATTAGTACTCAAGCAGTATGTATGATATGGTGGGAAAACTGATTCCCAGTAGCTCTCTCACTTTTCTCCCCCCTGCCAAAATACTATTAAGAGTTTGACAGATACTCTCCAGATCCTTTTTTATAGAGTGTGTATATACACAAGGATATATTTATATAAGCACAATCAGTATGAGTTGTTCAGCTTGATCTTTTCACAGAACTGTGTAACTTGGGATATTTCCATTTCTATATTTACAGGTCTGTCTTAAACTTTTTAATACATAGTATTCCAGAGAATGGATAAAAGTTTATTTAACCCCATAAATGGACATTTAGTTTATTCCTAATTTTCACTGTCAGCCAAAAGGTGAATTTAGACTAACATAAATAACTAGTTTTTCATTTATTTATTCCATAGTATAATTACATATACTACATTTTTTTAAAAGTCTGTTGATGTGACAAGTCCCTCATTGATGCTATAAGGTTGAAACAACACTATTTGAAAACCTTTGTTTTGGAAGAAAAAGTTGGTTGTAAACTTTTTGTAGTATAGGCTTCAGGTGTGACTATAAACCAACAGCAGTGTAAGTAGTTAAAAAATTGCCTTTCTGTTCTATCTGGTTAGTTCAAAAGATGCATACATTTCTGAGAATTTCAACTCGAGTCAGGACTTCTGGTTGTAGCAGCTGGCATCAGCAGTTGGTTGTAATCAACCAACTCCATGGAGCTGGAGTCAAACAAATGTGCAAAATGGTTTGCTTTTTTTTTTTTTTTCTCTTTCCTGTTTTTAGTTTGAAATCCCATTAATACATCATTGCTGTGGAACTTCTGCCTCTCTATTGATGCCCAGCTTTGCTGTTTTTTCATTAGCTCTCAAATATTAAAAACAAACCAAAACCCTCTGTTTCTTTACATCTTCTGTTTTGTATACATGGAGATGCACAGATATGGAAGATTCTGGTGTTTAAGCAGAATTAGACATGGTATTTCAGGCAAGAGGTTAGTCTCTAAAAAGCTCAAGTGACATAAGTGCATTTCCTCAGCTCTGCTTTTTGGCAAGTAGTGGAGGTGGGAGAAAGCTGACCTTCATTTTAGCTACCCAAGAATGACCAGAAAGGCCTTCCTGTTAGGTGTTCACTGTGTGCTTGATTACGAAACCGTCTGAGACCTGGTTTGCTTTCACATTAACTGACTTTGCTCTTAACCTCACCTTCCTTCCTCCCCTTTCTTTTTTTGGCTTCTGGCTTGCCTTTTTAATTCGTTACTATACCTCAGCATGAAGGCGGTACACTTGGTAGAAATTATTACATTCTCTGGTGGTTTAGTTGTCTTGCTTTTAAGCTTCCTTTTAGATAAACAATATAGGCAGCCTGTCATGTCTGTGGGTTTAAAGGCTTGTTAGCCTTTTAATTTACTGTAATTAAGATGAATTTTAAAAGAAAGCCATTTCCTCTATTTAAGAATTGCCTTGGCAAGAAGCTGGAAATCCTAGAACCTTGTTGCAAAAGAGTGTGTAGCTATTTGTTATGAATGCATCTACTTGGATCCAGTGACTGCTTCTCCCATTGTTAGTATGCAACTAGACACCTTCATGGGAAGGAGACCCAACTTAGGCAATGAAGCAGAAGTATGAGGGGCAAAGGGTAAAGTGAGTTGATAAACAGGGGGCCTGAGTCATTGATTATGTCTACTGAATAATCTTGAGGCATTTCATATCATATCTTTGCTTTGCCCTCAACCAGTAGATATTTTCTGTGGATGAATGAGTTTGTGTTTTCAAAAGTCTCCCAAGAAGGAGTTTACAAATTATTGTCCTTCTTAAGGATGGCAGATCCTAGTAGAATTGCCTTTGATTGGAATAAAGCTCTTAGAAGACAGGAAGTTCATTTAATAATTCAGTAAATACTTATTGAACATCTGTAACACACCAGGCATTTCCCAGGTTTTGGGAAAAAAGTGGTGAAAAAAATACTTGAATGTCTCATGGAACTTAGATTCCAGTTGGGGAAACATACACTAACTGAGACAGCACAAATAGAGTACAGCATATAGAATGTTAGTGATAAAATGCTAGCCAGGAAAAATAAAGCAGGAAAGAAGACAGGAAGTATTGGGGGTGGTCATGTAGCATAATTATTTTATTTATTTGTTCGGGTGTAGTGAAGTCAGAGCCTTAAGCTTACTAGGCAGGCACTCTACCACTTGAGCCATGCTTCTAGCCCTTTTTGTTTTAGTTTGTTTTTCAGATAGGGTCTTGCTTTGTGTAGGGGGCTGACCTTGGACCATGATCCTCTTGCCTATACCTCTTGCATAGCTGAGGTGTAGGCATGAAACACCACGCATGGCTTATTTTGTTGAGATGAGGTCTTGCTAACTTTTTGCCCTGACTGGCCTGGAACCACTGTCCTCTGGATCTCTGCCTCTTAGGATTACAGGGCTATACCACCCTGCCCAGGCTGTGGCTTAATTATCATTATAACTGATTTCCCTGTTTAATCTATGCATTTTATTTTGTGCATACAAAAACATTCTGTGAAGCCAGGACTGGTGGAAATAGGCCTGTGATCCTGTTGAAGAAGGAGGAGGATTGGAGAGTTGGAGGTCAAGCCAGGGAAATAGACTCCCTCCACCTCCATCTCAAAAATAAAATACAAAAACAAAGAGCTGGGCATAGCTCAAGTGGTTGGAGCATTTGCCTAGCATGAGTGAAGTCTTAGGTTCAAACTCCAGAAACATATACATGAAAGAAAAAGGTTCTGAGAAGGGGTTCATAGTATCAGAGGGCCCCAGAATAGAAAAGGTTAATGACCTGACACAAGAAGGTCATCCCTCCAACTCTCCCCAGGAAATTAAAAGGTGTTTTTTTCCTCTTATGGGATAATGATGTGGCAGGCTTTTTTCCATGTAGAGTTTCATTGTCTGTGGTAATCATAGCTTCTTAGGTTCTAAGTTAGTTGAAGCCATTGTTCGCTGTGAGGCTGGAGTTATAGGTTGGGTTTTCCATTTGTGTTCTGCAGAACCTCAGGGTACTATGGAGCCTTTCTGGGAAATCCATGGTCATTTTAAATTTATATTTGGATCATTCTCATCCACGTTAGTCCAAACAAGTCAGTCAGATGCTTGTCCTTGAGAGAGAGGTATCAGTAAGGAAAACAGAGGGGAGGGTTGCTGCATATTTATGGGATAGAAATGGCATCGATTGTTAACAGATGCAAAAAGTGGAAGAGGCACTAATTTTATTTTGTGCATTCAGAAACATTCTGAGGAGACCAGAGTATCAAAGGGACCCCTCAAATGTGTGCCACTGAACCACTATCGAGACCTGAATCTGAAATGTATTATCTGTATAAAGATAAGAATTCCTGAGCCAGGTGCAGTGGCTCACATCTGTAATCCTAGCTACTTGGGAGGCAGAGATCAGGAGGATCCACAAGCCAGCCTCTTGAGACCGTATCTCAAAAAAAAACTCATCACAAAAAAGGACTGATGGAGTGGCTTAAGCAGTAAGAGTAGCTGCCTAGCAAGTGTGAGACTGTGAGTTCAAACCCCAGTACCACCAAAAAGAATTTCTGAGCTAATTACTGTTTTCTTTTCCTTCCCTCTCTTCTCAAGGTTTTTATTTCGTTTTGTTTTTCCCTTGAGAGTCTGTGTCAGCTGGGAATGCAGAGACTAAGAAGCAAAACAAAAACATTGCTTGCCGTTGTTATTGGGGAGATGTAGACTGTTGAACAAGACCAGTATATCTTGGGAAACCCTAGAATAGAGCCAAGTGGCAGTGGAGATGGCTCCAGATGGCCTCCTGACCTGTGGCACCAGACTGGATGGAGAAGAGGGCCTATGTTCACCACTTTTCCTCTGCTCTCTTCTGATCCATAGTATTTCTTTGTTTGATGCAGGGTCACCAGACTGTCGCCTAACACCTACCTTTGTGTAAAAAATTTTGGAAAAATACCCAAAGAATATTATTTTACATTGTGAAAATTATATAAAATTCAAGTTTCTGTATTCATCACTACTTGGAAGACAGCATGTTTATTCCTTTGTGGGTAGCCTGTGGCTGCCTTCTCCCTACAGTGGGAGAGCTGAGTATCTACATCAGAGATCCTTAAGGCCCACAAGCCTAAATTATACAGGCCCTTTACAAAAAAGTTTGCCAGCTCCTGCTTTATGCTGTTTTAATGCTTACTGAAATGTGGAAGACAGAAAAGATGGTTTCAAGAGGAATTCATGAGTTGGGCATGGTGGCATAGGACTGTAATCCCAGTACTTGGGTAGCTGAGGCAGGAAGATTGCAAGTTCAAAGCCAGCCTAGGCTACATAATGAGATCCTGTCTCCAAAAATCAAAATGAAAAAGAGCAAAAGGAATGCATGAAATCCTGTTGTCTTCTACTACCTGGTTGCTGGTATTACACAGGAAATGTTTGAGACTTCTTTACTCTCTCCCCTAACTAAAGCACAGTATGTACACACCTCCATGCACAGTCATAGGCATTTACCCTGTTTTTGTTTCTGTTTTGAATTTAATTATTGGGAACATCTTAATACTTCTCAAGAAAAAGGTACATAATGTGAGTCACAATAACTCCAGAATATACTTGGCTGGAGAGCAGGAAATACGGGGGCCCCCTGAGTACACTGCTTTAACCTCTCTGCAGGTCTCTGTAAGTGATAGGGGGATTGATGGTGTCATTAGATCATCTGTGGTGGTATTCAGCTCAGTAAAGACATCACTGCAGTGCAAGGGGCAGTCTCTGTGAATCCTGGCTTTCTTTGTTACTTTCTACTACGATGACCTTGAATACTTATTTAAATTCTCTGTGCTTTCGTTAGCTAATCTGAAAATGTGGCTAGAATAATGACTTTATAGGAATGAAATAAGCTCATATTCTTAAAATTTCTGGACTTAATAGGTGTGTGCCTTGGCAGTACTGGGGATGGAACTGAGGAACCCATTCCTGCTAGGCTAGTACTCTACCACTGATCTATACTCCCAGCCCACTCTTACTCTTCTGTAACTATGAAAATTATTATGACTATGAACCCTAACTGTATATTGGGAAAATATTTTTAAAAGTAAAGGACTCCCAGTAGCTTTTTTTTGTTTATTTGTTTTTTGGCAGTATGGTTTTCTACCACACCCCCAGCCTTGTTTGTTTTTTTTGAAACAGGGTCTTACTGTATAACTCAGGCTGGCATTGACCTGGTGATCTTTTGCCTCCATCTCCTGAGAGTGGGATTACAGGGATACACCACCATGCCTACCAAGTGGCAGTTTCTTTTAATGAGTGATTAATAGCCTATAAACCCACATTTGTATATTCACATTTTTTGCTGATAACTGGCTTCTTAAACACTGTGTACTTTGAACCAAGACTTTCCTTACCTGGAAAATTCTAGCTCATATTTTAACTCAAATTGGTAAATGGAGAGTTTGTCTTATTTTGTGAACACATTCAGTCCTGTTGTTATTTTACCCTGCTCAAAGTTGCTAGTAGGGAAAAGAGATTTCATTTGTCATGTCATCTCTCCTCTGTATTAACTAACCACTTTCTTTCCTTGCATCTGTTCTCAGTAATTGAGCTGTGTAATAAATAATTTTAATTCTCCACTGGAAGGTTAGTTTTGATGAGACAAAGAAGTTCTAATGCTTGCCTAGCATAGTTTTTGATAGTTTAAAGGAAGCACAGTTCTATAGATTGTATTAGGTTATCAGTTAGGACACTACATTTTTAAAAATACGTGCAAAGAGCTAACATATTTCTTTCATTGGGTGGATGTCTTGTATAATCCATTCAAGGATGATCACTTAGTCCAGTTAGCAAAGCCTGTATCCTTTGCCTTAATGACAGATACTCTGGCAGTGCATGTTGAGGCCATAGTTTTGATCAGACCATGCCTGAGCAGACTCAGCACAGGTAGAATTCTGGCTGAGTGGTTTTTTTTTTTTTTTTTTTTTTTTTTTTTTGTGTGACAATGGGGTTTTACCTCAGGGCCTCCCACTTGCTAGACAAGTGCTTTTACTGCTTGAATCACTCCACCAGTCCTTGGCTGAGTTTTCTTGGGTGGCTCTGAGAGAGCTGCTGGTGACCTGTCCTGATTTTGGGGTATAACAAGGCAAAGGGTTTTTAGGGGTTTTTTTGAGTAATTTTCCTTTGATGTTTATTTATAAATATCCATTGAATACTAATTATATACTTCATTTTAAGCAAACTCAATCTATGAAATAATCTATATTTATGACTTGCTTTAATGGAAAAAAATATGAGGTTCCTTTAAATAATCAGCTTTCCTAGTAGAATGATCATAATTATTTGAATTACATGCAACTATATAAGATCATACCCATGCAGAGTAAGATGGACATGTCTTATATTGTGATTAAGAGCACAGGCTTAGCAGTCATACTACAGCTATGGTCCAAAACCTGGCTTTGCCATTTACTTACTGTCTATAATCTTGGCCTTCCAGATCCTCATAGGAGTGATACTAAGGGTTATTGTGAAGATAAAATTACCCATGTGAGGTGCTGAACGTTGTACCTGATGTACAGTGAAGGCTTCCATCATTTTCTCTGTGAGAAGAAGGTATTTTAGAGGTCTTCGTAGCATATTGCTTTCTTTGGATGTGGACTTGAGTCTTCCTGTCTCTCAAGCTTTTATTTTTTGCTACCTGATACCAGACTCCAGCCATAGTGAACTAATAGCAACCCCTTTACCCACCAAGTCTCCTGGCCTCCTTCCTCTCTATACATATGCCCATGCTCTATCTGCCTAGAAGACCCTTTTCTTCACCTTCTTTTCTCCTAACTTACCTTCAGAGCCCAGTTCAAGGAACATTTCCAGGCAGCTTTGCCTCACCCCAGCCAAGTACTTTTTTTTTTTTTTTGTGGTACTGGAGTTTGAACTCAGATCCTACACCTTGAGCCATTCCACTAGCCATTATTTGTGATGAGCTTTTTTCAAGATAGGGTCTTGAGAACTTTTTGCCTGGGCTGGCTTTGAACCACAATTCTCCTGATTTCTGCCTCCTGAGTAGCTAGGATTATAAGTATGAGCCACCAGTGCCTGGCCAGCTATGTCCTTTTATGGGATCTTGTGTATATCCATCTTTGCTTCCCACCTTGCGTTGTAAAAAATGACTTACTTTCTGTCACTCTGTGAGACTATAGCCTCTTAAGGGCAGGTATTCTTCCCAGCTTGGAAATACTATCTAATGGTGAACCAGACAGAACTGTTCCCACTCAGGTAGTGGCTTCTTGTCCGGGAGACAGACGCTTACATAATGACAAGTGTGCAAAGTGCTACCAAGAGTAGAGTGCAGAAGAGCTAGCTGGGGCATCAGGCCTTGTCAGGGTACTTGAGAGGTGCCTTTTTCTAAGAAAGTGATGCATGTTAAGTTACAGTCTGAAGTGTGCATAGGAGTTAGCCAAGTGAAGAGGGCAAACTCTTCCAAGTGGAGAAAACTGCACAGCTAGGGTGGCTTAGGGTGAGTGACTCAGCTTCTCTGTGCTTTGGTTTCCTCATTTATAAAATGAGGTAACATAACCACATCATAGGGTTGTCAATGTATATATGGACTGTATTTCAAGTTATCATCTTCTTGCTAATCCTGTTTGAAATGAAGCATAATTAATTCACTGGATGGTGCGAGCTTTACTGAACCTAACTAGGGCTAACTGGGCGGCAATGGGAGATGCAGAAAAGACAAAGGATAGTAGACAGACAGAAAGTTCGGGCCAGGTGTGTTGGGCGCTCAGGTGGAGACGCACAACCCTCATTGCTTCTTTTCTCTATTATTCTCTTCATTTTACTTTGCTTCTTTTCTCTGTCTTTATTGATTAAGGCCTTACTCCTTTATAGTTCTTTAAAACCTTGCTTCTAAAGTTTTTCCTTAAAACCTTGCTTTTAAAGTCTTCTTTTCTGTTCTTTAAAGTCTCTTTCCTTAGGTTTGCTCTGTCCCATGTTTTCTCTTAGCTGTTCTTTAGCATAATCTCTCTTAAAGTCTTTGTCCCAGACTTGCACTGTTCCATGTTCTCTCTTTAGCTTTCTTAAAGCCTAGGTGCTGAAACTTGTACTGTCCCATGTTCTCTTCAGCTTTTCTTTAGCTTAGCTTTTCTAAAGCCTATGTATAAAGTTCTTAGTGCAGACTTTCTATCAACCCCTCTTTACCAATTCCCCTTTAGCAGTTTTCCCTTCAGCAATCCTCCCTTCAAAAACGTCCCACATTCAAAAGCCCAAAGCCCAAAGCAAAAGCCAAAAGCCTTCCCCATCAAAAAGCCAAAAGCTAAAAAACCTCCCAGCCAAAGAACCTTTGACTTGCACTGTAGAATCCTCAGTGCAGGAAGCTGGGCGACATCAGCAGCATCAGCATTCCACCTGCATCCTCCTTTAGTGAGTCTTTATATCCAGGGGTAAATGGTGGAGCAGCAGTTCTCTGGGAGGGGTGTGACATTGTCTCTGAACATAAATGATTTAGGAAAAGCAGCTTTTCTGCATTTTCTTCTGTGGCTGGGGCTGTGCCAATCTCAGCCTACAGAACATTGGGCTAATATCCTCATAGGCTTCTCATAATCCGCTCTCCACAACTGGTCCCAGCATACCTTCTGAGTGCAAACTTATTTTACTTACCACATTGCCAAATGTGTGGATCTACTTGCTACACTTTTCTAACAACCTTGTTGTTTAACCTGTCCTAAAGATTTTGTCTTATTGTAATGACAAGAACAGGGTAGTTTGATTTGCTTTTTCATTTGTTTGTTTATTTTAATTAGATAATTCAAACTTGGCCTTTCATTACTGCCTAAGTCTCATGGTGTGTACAGCTTCAGTAAGCATTATCAGTTAGAATGCTTTTACCTTTCAGAAACAGAGAAACCAACTCTGTAACAAATACACAGACATCTGTTGCTTCATCTAAGTCTGGGGTATTATGACTGAGTGCAGATTAACTGAGCAGCTCAGCAGAGACATCAGGGACCCAAGTTCATTTCATCTTCCTGCTCTGCCATCTTCAGCACAGGCTGACTGGCTCCCCATGGTCTCTGAGGAAGAGGAACTGTTTATTTCCATATCTGCTTCTCTATTGATGGACATTTGGGGAGTTTCCACCTTTTGGCTATTGTGTTTTGGTTTTTTGTTTTGTTTTGTTGGTGGTACTAGGATTTGAACTCAGAGACTTGTCCTTGCTAGGCAGGCACTCTACCACTTGAGCCACAACCCCAGCCCTACCTTTTGGCTATTGTGAATACAACTGCTGGTGAACATTGTTGTGCAATAAATTATTAATATTATGACGGTGATACTTGGGATTGAACCCAGGGCCTTGCACGTGCTAAGTGCATACTACCACTGAGCAACACCTGAAGCCATATAAATGATTCTTAATGTACTGTCATTTCATTTATACATATACCAAATCCTGTTGCAATTAAAATTCTACTTTTATCATTCGCTGTAATGAAATTCTAGTATTTAAAATACTTCAAGCCACTAGCTTGATGTTTAATGGAATTTGATCCCATAACAAAGAAAATATAAGCCAAATAAGTAAGAAGGATTTCAGAAGTAATTTTATTACATCCTCTATTTTGGAGATGTTCTGGAGTAAGAGTGATTTTCTAGGGTCAGAGATATAGTCATATTAAATAATTCCAAATGGATGAAAAAATATATATTAATCACAAATTCAAACACAGTTATCCTGTATTTTTTTTGCCTTGTAATTGACTGATAATCTTATGCTAACCACTCTCTTAACTATAGCCACACACAGTGGTGCACATCTATAATTCCAGCATTTCAGAGGGTGAGGCAGAAGGATCACAAGTTTGGGCTACAGGACCCTGTCTCAAGAAAGAAAAAAAATCAACAAAAACCAGTATCTAACTTTGCTTATGTAGACAAAAAGAAGCATCCAAGTCACTGAAGAAAATGTCTCCTGCTTGAAATACTGGGAAACTTTGTGTGTGTGTGTGTGTGTGTGTGTGTGTGTGTGTGTGTGAACTGGGGTTTGAACTTAGGGGCTACACCTTGGGCCCCTTTTTGTGAAGGTTTTTTTTCGAGATGTGGTCTCTCAAACTGTTTGCCTGGGCTGGCTTCGAATGGTGATCCTCCTGATCTCCACATCGAGCAGCTAGGATTACAGGTATGAGCCACTGGCGCCTGGCTTTGGGCATCTTTTATTATTTATTTTTCAAGTGTTTGCTACATTAGTCCATTTGGTGTACTAGTGTTCAGGCTTTCCAGTGGGATTTTGTTCTCCATTTTCTGATTTCTGTCAACAGTGGTTTCATAATTGTGCTCAGTTATCACTAGCTGGAGACAGAGACAGTGGCTTCCCGGAGATCAGTCCTGACTCCGAGAGAGATTGCTTTGTTTTAGACTTTGCTTCACCCTTGGCTCCCAGTAAGTGTGTGTTTCCTCACTCTGGAACATATCTGTGTCACAACTGGCAGATAGGTGATCCCTGGATGAATAAATTCCAGTGGAACTAGAAAGCTGGGTCTTGCTCTCCTTAATTAGCATCTGACTTAGAATCAGATATTGAACTGAAAAGAAAGCATCAGCCATTAGGAAAAGGGTTTAGATTACTGGCTTATCCATATTTAGGATTTCTTGCAGTAACTTCCACTGTAACACTGAAATCCTTTGTGGTTGTCTACAAAAATGAATCTTTGACCCAGCAACTTTAAATACTTTTGATACCATTGGGAATTGTGAGAATTCTTAATTTAATCAGTGCTTGTCCTGGGTGGGGCAGGGATGAGGGAAAAACTGTATCTTTTTGCATTGAGGATTATACTATTTTTAAGTAAGCAAAGGTCTGTGCTTCTGGAATTTGCTTACCAGGTAGTGGTTATTGGTATAATAAGTATCATGTTCTAACTTATATTTCTGGAGGTAGTAAAGAACCAGCCAAGCACAGAGATGAGTGGGAGGTGGCTGGCAGCCTAGGACCCAGTAGATACTAGTGCAGCCCAGCAATGCAGGTGCAGAATGCTTCAGCACAATGGGGAGGAACTGGGGCCTGATGCACTCTGCTAATGACTGTTACTTCCTTTGCATGTCTTGGTAATAGTACCTACCCCTCTTCTCTTTACTGGGCTGTGGTAAGGTTGACATGCAAACTGCTTTTCTCTTCTTCCCCACCCCAAACTTAATGGGTTCTCTCTACAATACATGGTTCTTGTTCTCTTAGTAATTGCTTAGTGCTTGTCAAGCAGGGACTCGTCAACGAGAACAGGAGGGATACTTTACTGTGCCCCTGATTCCCTGTCTATATAGTGACAGTAGCCCTTTCTCTTGAAGACTAATGGTGTTTGGACTTACACACTTCCCTTGAAGGGAAGGAGGAGGCATTAAAGCAGAGACACACTTAACTCATCAGGTTTTTTGGATGGCCAGTGATTTTTGAGTTCTTAGCACAGCCTTCCACTGATTCACTGTTCATGTTTCTTCTGCATGTCTCTGTTTTCCATTTGGCAGCTGGAGAAAGGTGATGAAGAACTAATTAAAGAAGTCCAGGTGCATGAAGGGTGGAGTGGGGCCTCTCCTCAGCAGGATTGCACCATACTACTCACTCACTGAGTCTGTCTGTGTGTAGGGCTTTTGTGGGAGGGGCTACATAGAATTGTAAGACTGAATTTCCTCTGTTGGTCTCCCAAGTATCTGGGACTACAGGCATGCACCACCATACCTGTTGATAAGACATAACTTTTTTCTGAATATTTTTTTCTTCCAAGGTTTGTTGAATCCTGTTATATAGAACCCATGGATACAGAGAGCTGACTGTATTTCAGCCAGTGACTCAAAGAATACTTGTTTCTAGATCCTACTACATAGGAAATATGTGAGACAGAGAAACATGGTAAAGTGGGTTTTTTTTTGGGGGGGGTGGAGAATGCAGTCAGCAAATTCCAAGCTGCAGGTGCCTTTTATAACCAAAGAAAAACCTCCCAGGATCTTTCATAAATTGTAAGGGGGGAAAGTACCTAAAGATAAAAAGAGAGTTGAGAGATTAAAGCACCAGTAGTCAGTAGTTATATATGTATCTCATTCAGACAGACAAAATGAAGAAAAGAATGTGAGGCTGAGGCCAGGGGTGTGACTCAGTAATACAGCATGTGTTTAGCAAAGCCCTGGATTTCATCCTCAGCACTGTAGGGGAAAAAAGTGAGGCAATCTGGGAAATGTGGAGACTGACTGCTTATTCAGTGGTATTAAGACATTTATTATTAGTTACTTTAAGTGTGTAAATGATTTTATGAATGTGTTTTTTATCCTTTAGAGATATGTTTTGAAATATTTACATATGAACAGAAATGGTGCCTGAGATTTGCTTCAGAATAATCCAGGCAGGCCTGCGGATGTAGCTCAGTGGTAGAGCAATTGTCTAGCATATACAAGGCCCCAGGTTCAATTCCCAGCATTACAAAAATAACCAAACAAAATAATAGGGGCAGAGGAGTGGAAAGGAGTACAGATAAGACAGGATTGGTCAGTTAAAAATTGTTGAAGCTGGACTGTAGCTCAGTGGTAGAGTGCTTGCCTGGTATGCGCAAAGCACTGGGTTCAGTTCCCAGCACCAAAAAAGAAGAGACAAAAAAAAAAAAAATGGTTGAAGCTGCTGTTGGATAAGATTCATTCATTATAATGTTCTACTATGTATATATTTGAAAATTCCCAATTATAACAGAGTTAAAAATTTGAATTCAATTATATACTGTAAGAACTTTTGTAAATGTCATAATGTACCTCCAGTACAGCAATAATAAAAATTAATTAATTAATTAAAAACTTAGTGAGAGGGCTGGGAGTCTGGCTGAAGTGGTAGTGTCTGCTTAGCAAGAATGAGCCCTGAGTTCAAACCCCAGTGTCATTTAAAAAAAAAAGAAAAATCAGGGAGGGTTGGGGATGTAGCTCAACAGTAGAGCTACACCTTCAGCATATGTAAGACCTTGGGTTCAACCCCTCAGCACAAGAAAAAGAAAAAAAGGACTATTGGGATGTCTTGAAAGAAGGTAGGTCAAACTGGACACTGGTGGCTTATACTACTTGGGAGGCTGAGATTGGGAGGAGCAAGGTTTGAGGCCAGCTCTGGCAAATAGTTCATGAGACCCCATCTCTATTAAATAAAATAATCAGAGCAAAATGTACTGGAGGTGTGACTCAAACGATTGAGCATGTGTTTCACAAGTGCAAAGCCTTGAGTTTAAACTCCAGTCTCCCCCCCAAAAAAAACCAAAAAACAAAAAACTGTCAGGGATTGCATAGAGCAGGGGTACTCGACAGCACAGGGCTGGGTAGAAATGTTCTGTATCTTCATGTGTTAGAGGTGTGTACATTGAAAATGGGTGCTAGGCAGTGGTTGTGGGAGACTTTAACACCCCATTATCATCAATAGATAGGTCATCCAAACAAAAAAATCAATAAAGAAATCCAAGATCTAAAATATACAATAGATCAAATGGACCTACTTGATGTCTGCAGAACATTTCATCCAACTTCTACACAATATACCTTCTTCTCAGCAGCCCATGGAAACTTCTCCAAAATAGATCATATCCTAGGGCACAAAGCAAGCCTCAGCAAATATAAGAAAATAGAAATTATACCGTGCATACTATCTGATCACAACACAGTAAAAGTAGAACTCAACAACAAAAGTAAAAGTAGAACTCAACAACAAAAGTAAAGACAAAAAACATGCAAACAGCTAGAAACTAAGTAACTCATTACCTAATGAACAATGGATCATTGATGAAATAAAAGAGGAAATTAAAAAGTTCCTGGAAGTCAATGAAAATGAAAACACAACCTACCGGAACCTATGGGACACGGCAAAGGCAGTCCTGAGAGGAAAGTTTATAGCCATGAGTGCATATATTAAAAAGACTGAAAGATCCCAAATCAATGACCTAATGATACATCTCAAAATCCTAGAAAAACAAGAACAAGCAAATCCCAAAACAAACAGAAGGAGAGAAATAATAAAAATAAGAGCTGAAATCAACGAAATAGAAACCAAAAAAACCATACAAAGAATTAATGAAACAAAAAGTTGGTTCTTTGAAAAAATAAACAAGATCAATAGACCCCTGGCAAACCTGACTAAAATGAGGAGAGAAAAAACCCAAATTAGTAGAATCAGGAATGCAAAAGGGGAGATAACAAACACCATGGAAGTCCAGGAAATCATCAGAGACTATTTCGAGAACCTATATTCAAATAAATTTGAAAATCTTAAAGAAATGGACAGATTTCTAGATACATATGATCATTCAAAACTGAACCAAGAGGAAATTAATCACCTGAATAGATCTATAACACAAAATGAAATTGAAGCAGCAATCAAGAGTCTCCCCAAAAAGAAAAGTCCAGGACCTGATGGATTCTCTGCTGAATTCTATCAGACCTTTAAAGAAGAACTGATACCAACCCTCCTTAAACTGTTCCACGAAATAGAAAGGGAAGGAAAACTGCCAAACACATTTTATGAAGCCAGTATTACACTTATCCCAAAACCAGGCAAAGACACCTCCAAAAAGGAGAACTATAGGCCAATCTCCTTAATGAACATTGATGCAAAAATCCTCAATAAAATAATGGCAAACCGAATTCAACAACATATCAAAAAGATTATTCACCACGACCAAGTAGGCTTCATCCCAGGAATGCAGGGGTGGTTCAACATATGAAAATCGATAAACGTAATAAACCATATTAACAGAAGCAAAGACAAAAACCACTTGATCATCTCAATAGATGCAGAAAAAGCCTTTGATAAGATCCAACACCATTTCATGATAAAAGCTCTAAGAAAACTAGGAATAGAAGGAAAGTTCCTCAACATTATAAAAGCTATATATGACAAACCTACAGCCAGCATTATACTTAACGGAGAAAAACTGAAACCATTCCCTCTAAAATCAGGAACCAGACAAGGATGCCCACTATCTCCACTCCTATTCAACATAGTACTAGAATTCCTAGCCAGAGCAATTAGGCAAGAAGGAGGAATAAAAGGAATACAAATAGGTAAAGAAACCATCAAAATATCCCTATTTGCAGACGATATGATTCTATACCTTAAAGACCCAAAAAACTCTACTCAAAAGCTCCTAGACACCATCAACAGCTATAGCAAGGTAGCAGGATATAAAATCAACATAGAAAAATCATTAGCATTTCTATACACTAACAATGAGCAAACTGAAAAAGAATGTATGAAAACAATTCCATTTACAATAGCCTCAAAAAAAATCAAATACCTAGGTGTAAACCTAACAAAAGATGTGAACGATCTCTACAAGGAAAACTATAAACTTCTGAAGAAAGAGATTGAGGAAGACTATAGAAAGTGGAGAGATCTCCCATGCTCATGGATTGGTAGAATCAACAAGTAAAAATGTCTATACTCCCAAAAGTAATCTACATGTTTAATGCAATTCCCATCAAAATTCCAATGACATTCATTAAAGAGATTGAAAAATCTGTGAAATTTATATGAAAACACAAGAGGCCACGAATAGCCAAGTCAATACTCAGTCAAAAGAACAATGCTGGAGGTATCACAATACCTGACTTCAAACTATATTACAAAGCAATAACAATAAAAACAGCATGGTACTGGCACAAAAACAGACATGAAGACCAGTGGAACAGAATAGAGGACCCAGATATGAAGCCACACAACTATAACCAACTTGTTTTTGACAAAGGAGCTAAAAATATACGATGGAGAAATAGCAGCCTCTTCAACAAAAACTGCTGGGAAAACTGGTTAGCAGTCTGCAAAAAACTGAAACTAGATCCATGTATATCACCCTATACCAATATTAACTCAAAATGGATCAAGGATCTTAATATCAGACCACAAACTCTAAAGTTGGTACAGGAAAGAGTAGGAAATACTCTGGAGTTAGTAGATATAGGTAAGAACTTTCTCAATGAAACCCCAGCAGCACAGCAACTAAGAGATAGCATAGATAAATGGGACCTCATAAAGCTAAAAAGCTTCTGTTCATCAAAAGAAATGGTCTCTAAACTGAAGAGAACACCCACAGAGTGGGAGAAAATATTTGCCAGCTATACATCAGACAAAGGACTGATAAGCAGACTATATAGGGAACTTAAAAAACTAAATTCTCCCAAAACTAATGAACCAATAAAGAAATGGGCAAGTGAACTAAACAGAACTTTCTCAAAAGAAGAAATTCAAATGGCCAAAAAACACATGAAAAAATGCTCACCATCTCTAGCCATAAAGGAAATGCAAATTAAAACCACGCTAAGATTCCACCTCACCCCTGTTAGAATAGCCATCATCAGCAACACCACCAACAGGTGTTGGCGAGGATGCAGGGAGAAAGGAACCCTCTTCCACTGTTGGTGGGAATGTAAACTAGTACAACCACTCTGGAAAAAAATTTGGAGGCTACTTAAAAAGCTAGACATTGATCTACCATTTGACCCAGCAATACCACTCTTGGGGATATACCCAAAAGACTGTTACTCCAGAGGCACCTGCACACCCATGTTTATTGCGGCACTATTCACAATAGCCAAGTTATGGAAACAGCCAAGATGCCCCACCACTGATGGATGGATTAAGAAAATGTGGTATTTATACTCAGTGGAATTTTATGCAGCCATGAAGAAGAACGAAATGTTATCATTCGCTGGTAAATGGATGGAGTTGGAGAACATCATTCTGAGTGAGGTTAGCCTGGCCCAAAAGACCAAAAATCGTATGTTCTCCCTCATATGCGGACATTAGATCAAAGGCAAACACAACAATGGGATTGGACTTTGAGCACATGATAAAAGTGAGAGCACACAAGGAAGGGGTGAGGATAGGTAAGACACCAAAAAAATTAGCTAGCATTTGTTGCCCTTAACGCAGAGAAACTAAAGCAGTACCTTAAAAGCGACTGAGGCCAATAGGAAAAGGGGACCAGGAACTAGAGAAAAGGTGAGATCAAAAAGAATTGACCTAGAAGGTAACACACACGCACAGGAAATTCATGTGAGTCAACTCCCTGTATAGCTATCCTTATCTCAACCAGCAAAAACCCTTGTTCCTTCCTATTATTGCTTATACTCTCTCTTCAACAAAATTAGCGATAAGGGCAAAATAGTTTCTGCTGGGTATTGAGGGGGTGGGGGGGAGAGAGAGGGGGCGGAGTGGGTGGTAAGGGAGGGGGTGGGGGCAGGGGGGACAAAGGACCCAAGCCTTGTATGCACATATGAATAGTAAAACAATAAAAAAAAAAGAAAATGGGTGCTAGGTATTGAACCCAGGCCCTGGCACATGCTAGGCAGGTGTTCTACCACTGAGCTACACCCCCAGCTCTGGTGCATTATACTGCATGTAAAATACACTGTAATAAGGTTGGCTTAAAAAATTATTGAAAGTTAATAAGGGTATTTTTGTGTGTTGGGGGGTGATACTGGGGTTTGAACTCACAGCCTTATGCTTGCAAGGCAGGTACTCTACCACTTGACCCACACCCCCAGTTCTTTTTCTCATTAGTCATTTTTTGGATAAAATGTTTCTCATCTCTGCCTCCCAGGTAGCTGGGATTATAGGCACGAGTCACTAAGTCTTATACAAATAGTGTCAAATCAGAAGTTTGGTGCTATCCAGCACTGATTTGTGTTGAATATCTATTTATGTGATTTATGCTGTTAACCTCCATTGCTTTTTCCCACTTAACATTAACTTTTTATTATTTGAACCTCCTTTTTTGCTGCTGCATGTCCAGTGTTTCTTTGCACCCACAGAGTCAACTTGAATTTTATGACAATTGATGTCAGGAGGACATTGCCCACTTATTATTTTTAAAATTTATATATTTACTTTATTTTAGTGGGCCTGGGATTTGAACTCAGGGCTTTGCACTTGCAAAGCAGGCACTGTACCACTTGAGCCACACATCCAGCCTTTTTTGCTTTGGTTATTTTGGAGATGGGTTCTCTTGAACTATTTTCCTGGGTTGGCTTCAAACCCTGAGGGAGCAGGTAAAAGCAACTAGCAGCTAGGATGTCACTTAGTGACCATGGGAGTTGCTTGGTAGAGTCTTGAAAGGATAAAAACTTGCCCAGTTTTTGTCCTTTCTAGTCATTTTACTGCTCTTTTTCCCCTTTTCTCTGCATGTCCCTTGACCTTTCCCCCATCTCCTCCTCGTAGTGGCCCTAGAAGCACCACTGTTGATAACACTCAGAGCTAAGATATTGCTCACCCTGATGGTGGCCATTGAACAGCCCATGGTGCTCATGGCTTACAAGATAACATGGGTCAAGATATGTCATAGATTTTTGCCAGCAGGCTTACGTCACAGGACCACATAGAGTGGTCTCTGAAGGAACAGATTGGCTTCCTCATACTGTCTGGGCAGACTCACAAGAGATTTGGCAGAGTTTTTTCCTTAAATGAACCCTAAACAAAGCTCCTCCTTTTTTTCTCATCATAAATCTGATTATTTATAATAATTTTTAATGAGAAAAAATTGGACCAACAATAGCAAGACATTTAACTTCCTTCTTTTTCAGATGCCTGTGATACATACTGTATATTTATTCTAGTTTCTTAGAGACATGAAAAACTGACTTTGACATATTTATAAAATATACTTATTCCTAGGTATATATCAGATGTCATTGCTCCAGTTTTCTCTGCCCAAGCGTAAAATCTCTTAGCTTAATCCCCTGTGTCTGGGGGCCACAGGCATACTGTGCTGCTGCCCACGGCCATCCTGAGTTTCAACAGCAGCAACTCCACAATGAAATTTCTTCAGCTTTCCCTGGCCTTCCTTACTTCTGGATAGCAAATGACACACTGTTTGTTGTAGCCATTTGTGAATTGAATAAGCAGATGTAGGGACAGATGTCACATAACCGTTGTTGTTGTATGTGTGTGTATGATGTATTTTTTTCCTCTTAATGGGGCTGTAAAAGCATTTCTGACAGTTTGTAGTTTAGTAAAATTATCCTATAAATGTGGAAGTCCACTTGAGTACTTCTCCCCATACTGGGTACCATAGGTGTCCTTGCTAGTGGTGCCCCCAGTGATCTGTGTGGAACCTTAACCTTGATGTCATCTCCTTTTGTCCCCACCTTCCTGAAGGGCTCACTTCCCTCCCAAGACTTCACTCAGTCTTTGTCTTGCACTCTAGGTGGTGCTTGGGATTATTTTTCTCACTCCTCTTTGAGTTTCTCACTTCTTCTCTTACTCATTTTCTCTTACCTCAAAAATTCCTTATTCTACCCCACTTTTTTGGGATGAGAGACAGTACTAGGATTTGAACTCAGGGCCTTGCACTTTCTAGGAAGGTGCTCTACTACGTGAGCCATACCTCCAGCCCTCCCCTCTCATTCTTTTCATTATACTTACGGGTTAAAAACTTTCCTCAATCATGGCTAGGCAGTGGCATGTCCATATCCATGAGAGAAGAAACACCAGATTTTGTGGGAGGTGGTCAATACTAGGGTTTGAACTCAGGACCTTACACTTGCTAGGCAAGCACTGTACCACTCGAGCCTCACCTTTAGCTCTGAAAACACCAGATTTTGAGAGAAGTTATATGCTACAATAAAGACTCCATGTTACCTCCTTTTTAGCTTTTGGGATATGTGAGATGCTCCCCAGAATCTTTACAATCTTGGTTGTTAACCAACTCAGCCTTCTCCAACTAAATTTGCTTTGGCTAAGCTTTAGAGTTCAAGGTAAACAAAACAGTTCTTCAAGTTTATTTTACTTTATAAATGACTAGTATTCTAGTGGTATTTTCTACTCAGAAAATATGCCGGTGCTGGGTCTCCCCAACCCATTGTGGGTTCATGCTGCTCTGACAGGTCAGCCAGGGACAGCTTTCTTTCTGCTCTGCATTCAACTTCTTCCCAAGAATTGCAAAATAGCTTCTGGAACACATCCATTTGTAAATTGAATATAGTGAAAATGACATAGATATGTAAGTCTGTCCCATGGATTATGTGGGTTTGCAACAAAGAACCATAGTACTGAGACCCCATACTTAACTCTCTAACCCTAATTCATTCTCCTTTAAAATTGCACTTTTGACTGTTTGCCTCCATATTCCCCCTGGGCCCCATCATGCTCCCTTAGTGTTCCCTTCCCTAACTTTTAATAAACTCCATTTGTACCCATGTGTCCTGCCATGGATTCTTCCACATGGTACAAAGAATTTAGAAGTCTTCTGATCACAGACTCCACTGCCAACATGTGGTGAAGCTGGCCAGAAGAAATGGATAAAAGCCTTTAGGACCCAAATCATGAGGCAACAGGGCTATTAATTTCTACAGGCGAATGAGATCTCTATGAGCAACCCAGATCTCCATGAGGAACCTTAATTGTACTGGACAATAATTCAGACACCTTGTGTCCAAATGAGCCCCAAGAGAAAGGAGTAGGAGAGACAATTTTCCCTTGTGGGTGGAGTCTGCTGCCCCTTGCCAGCTCAAAGCAGATTTAGAAGAAAAGAGAACTCTAGCCCCTCAGCAACCTCAAAAAGATTTTGTTTGGGATCTTGTCTCTCAGGGGAAAAATGAGGCAGGCCAAAATTAAGAAAGTTCAGGACTCATAGAAGCTTAATATTACCTCTCAGATTAACCATGCTGTGGGTCAGGGACTGCCTCACCTGACCTGGGAATCACCCATTCCCTTCTTCACTCATTGATTATTGGATAGAAACCACCTGGTTCTTCCCATCCTGTAGGTTAGCATAAGTTTTAAAAGCACCTGGAGAAGAGAAGCACGCTCTGTCTCCAGATTCCACATAGGCCTCATCATGCTCCCTTTTGTATTTCACTTACCTAACTTTTAATAAACTCTGTTTACACCCAAAAATAAATAAATAAAATTGCACTTTTGCTTTTAGTAGCTGAGGAGCTTAGGAGAGGATTGTGAATGAAACAGGGCTGCCCAACACCACTACCACACAAAAAACTCAGAATGCTCCTGGAGTACAGCAGTCATAATTTGACAAATCATTTGTACCCTCTTTTTCCCTCCAGAGAATACTATACATATAATAAAGTCAGTACATCATGGAGGAAAGCCAACCATTGAATCTTGAATAAAAAGTTAAAAGTAAGCTGGGTATGGTGGTGTACAACTATAACCCCAGTACTTGGGAGGTAGATGCAATAGTATTTTGAATTTGAGGCCCGAATGTGCTACATAGTGTTAGCATGTGTCAAAAAAAAAAAAAAAAAAAGGAAAAAGTATGAGTGATGAGCACTATGGTTTCCAGTCTTTTTGAATGTGTGGGAGCCCACCATTATTTTATTTCATTCTCCTGACTTTTCCAAAGTTGATACAGTCTTTGGGATAGAATCACATCATTTAGAGTTTGAAGCAACTGCAGCAATCTTGCAGTTGTTTCCCACTTAATGTAGTCCTGTCTTCCAAAACTTCCCTAGACATTGGTGTCTGGCCTTGGTCCGAATGCTTCCACAGAATAAGAATTCAGTACTTTTTAAGGAGGCCTATTTTATTTATGGACTGCCCTAACTCTTAGAAAGTTCTGTGTATTCAGCTGACCTTTTTTGTTTGTTTGTTTGATCAGCTGAAATTTAACACATGGGATTTCCCATTGTCAATCCTGATTTAACCATTTGAGGTAACAAATGACTCTGGTGTTCTGCTTTCTCACAGAATGTCCTTCAGCCATTAGAGAACACTCCAGACTTCCCTGGGTCTCCAATGAGCTTGGTCCACTTTTCTCTTGGCTTGTGGGGCTTTTTCCTTCCTGACTCAGGATCTTTTGAAAATAGCCAAAGTCTTGGATGTGAATTTTCCCCCAGTTTGTCATTTTCTTCAGACTTTAAACTTCAGACTGTAAACACAGTGGTGTTTGCCATGCCATTTTTTTTCCTATAATGCAGTAATTTTATTAATCTCTTAAAATGATCTCTGGATTTTATTCATGCTTTTGGATTTTGTTAATACTTAGAAAGGCCTTGTCCACCTTGAGGCTGTTTAAAGAAAACATTTTCTTCTGGTATGTACATGGATTTGTTTTTCTACATGTTTGTGTTTAAGTCTTTGATCCATCTGAAAGTTATTTTGACATAAGATGTCAGGTAGGGTTTCAAATTTATTTTTTTGCAGCTAGCTACCCATTCACCGCAGCATGCATTTTTTTTCTCACTGATTCAAAATGCTACCATGTATTAAATTCATGACATATTTGAATCTCTTCCCAGAGTTTTTCATATGTTTTTCTGCCAAGCTGTCACACATCTTATACCTTCATTATTGAGCATTTTATTCTAAATATGAAACTTTTTATGTGCTTATCTAGTTAAATGCTCAGTCTACCCTCTAGTCTCTCAGGGTGGCTTGACTGTGGCTTCTAGTGGCCACAGCCATCTCTTCTGTGCCAATGGCAGGTTAATTAGCATCTCTTATGCTTTTTGTTGGCAAAGATTGACAAAAAATTGCAGCTAGTATAACACTGTCTTTGGGCGCCAATGGAGAGCTACCATGCTCTTTTTCGTATTAGAAATGCAGCTGTTGGAATTAAAGACCCTCTGGTGCCGAAAACAGACACACAAGAGACAGAAAATCTTGACAAGGCAATTTCTCTTGATCAAAAGGGTGCAAGCATGTGCTTACTCCCGCTAAGCAACACACAAGCACAAAATGGCTTACAGTGGCAAATCCTTATATCCCTGACACAGTTGTACCTGCCCCTCACCTGGGATTTGTCTAGGTCAAAGGTTCACAGTCTTTCCCAATTGGCTAAAAGGCTTGGGGGATGGAGTAGGGGGATAAGTCTTGGAAGAAGAAGCAAGGGCCCTTTATTTTTTTTTTCTTTTATTATTCATATGTGCATACAAGGCTTGGTTCATTTCTCCCCCCTGCCCCCACCCCCTCCCTTACCACCCACTCCGTCCCCTCCCTCTCCCCCCCCCCAGTACCCAGCAGAAACTATTTTGCCAGCAAGGGCCCTTTAAACATGCAAGTCACCTAAGAAGGCATCCTGAGGAATTTTTAAGTAATCTAAGAGGGTAACAAATACTTTGATAGAAAGGATCATTTTTCTTATACAGAGTAGTCAAGAATTAGCAAAATTCACATTTTAGGATCTTAGTTACAAGACTAACTTTGGGTGACCCTTCTGTTTATTGTTTTCAAACTTCAATGTGATTAGGAATAACCTGAGAATCTTACTGAAATGCAGATTCTGATTCAGAATCGGGGTTGGGGTGAGATTCCCATTTGTAGTAAATCCCTGGGTCACACTGATGCCATGGACCAATGTAAACCTTGCAGTATTTAGGACAAGTCCAGCATACGCCCAGACACAGTGTTCACAGAGACATTGATTGCCTAATTTGTGCACCTGCCAGTTTGCCTCATCCTAATCCCAGCTCTGAGTTGTTAAGAGTTGTTAGAATCACAATTGATGGTAAGATGCTGCTAAATTTTTAAACAAGTTCTTAAACAGGCAACCTGTTTGAGAAGCAATGGAAAAGGGAAGTTCTGACTTTTAGGATTAGCTTCTTAAATAAATTCTGTTGTGAATGTAGTTCTTACAACCTGAAAACATCAGGTTTCTGTGATTCGCTTGAGATAATAGGGGCTAAACCCTGGATGTTGACAATGGTTCTGAAACCAGAGTTTTGGACACAAGGCCCATCCTCCTCTGAGATTCCATATGCCAGGTCTGGCCACCTGCCTCTAAATGCCAAATAAAGAGGCATGGTGAAAGCAGAGAAAGGTGGTTTATTACATGCTTTGGGACATACCGTGGGAAGAGGCAAAGTAAACACTCAGCTCATCTTTGGCCATCTTCGTGATACAGACATGAGTTATAGGTTTAAGTACACAAAAGAACTGGGGGCAGGGGACAAAGATAGGCATAGTTAAACAGTCCCAGTGACCATTGAGTTCTGGTTGACCATTATCTCAGTCCAAGGGTTCCCAGAGGGGTTCCGGAGATCACTGTTACCATTTGAGGGGAGCAATACAGTTCCCATGAGATGATTGCTCTTGCTGCAGGGTGCACCTCATCATTATAGGTAATTGTCCTCATTTGGAGGGATATTCTGTCCTGTAAGTCTCTGCTGTTCCTTCCTGGAAGTTTTAGTCCCTTATCTTAAAGATGTTATCAGTTCTGTCCTTTCTGGTCCACAGCTATAGACCATAGACATAGGGTTTTTTTTTTTTTTTTTCTGACAGGGCTTGGTGCCAGTGGCTCACCTATAATCCTAGCTACTTTGGAGGCTGAGATCAGAGGATCAAGGTCAGCCAAGGCAAATAGTTTGTGAGAACTCATCTCCAAAATAACCAGAGCAAAATGGACTGGAAGAGTTGCTCAAGTGGGTAGAGTGCCTGTTTTGCCAGCAAGAAGCTCTGAGTTCAAACCCCAGTCCCACACAAAAAAAAACAAATTGTTGACTGATCCCTACTTAAAACTTTTTCATGAAGATTGAGCGTTGTCTGGGTAGAAGTGTTTAGAGAAGTTTTAGTTATTTATTTTTTTATTCTTTATTTTATCCTTTTTTGGGGAGGGGGGACAGTACTGGAGTATGAACTCAGGCCTTGCCCTTGCTAGGCAAGTGCTCTACCACTTGCACCACATTCCCAGCCCTTTTTCTTTAGTTATTTTTTGGATAGAGTCTCCCATTTTTTGCCCAGACTATGATTGGCCTGGACCATGATCATCCTATGTACGCTTCCTATGTAGCTTGGATTACATATGTATACCACAATACCCAGCTTGTTTGCTGAGATGGAATCTCTCTTTTTGCCCAGTTTTGGCCAGTTCAAGGCTGACCTTGAACTTCAGTCCTCCCAATTTCAGTCTCCCAAGTAGCTGGGATTACAGACATGTGCCACCACGTCCAGCCAAGAGGGTGTTTTTTTTTTCTAGCCAAGAAGTTTTATTTTTTATTTTTTTTCATTTGTTTCAGCAGATAAAGAAAGACCCAGTTCCCAGCCATGGATAGCCCAGACTTAGGGACTGCTGTGCTTAGTAGTCACAAAGCATGGCTGAGTGAGGAATGCTCCCCAGGTAGAGCTCTTCTATTTTGTTTTTTAAAACCTGGGAATGGTCAATGCATAAACATGGTCCAAAAATCAAAAGATATAAAAAGATCCATAGTAAATAGTGTCATCACCTTAATTCTGTACCTGCTCTGTTGCCAGTTCTTCTCATCCCAGCCTTGCCAAAGCATGAAGTACTGTGCAACTTTCTTTCATATCTACAGCTATTTTATGCATATACAAGCAAAAATGAATATATGTTTTATATAATAGTACAGCTCATCTCTAGCTCACCTTTTACAAGAATTAACATTAGCATATATGGGCATTGTTCTACACCTTGATTTTTTTCTTTTTATTCAACAATTAATTTGGGGAGATCATCCACATATTTACATAAGGAACCTTTTCTGCTTTCTTTCAACAGCTTCATGGTATCTTATTACATGGCTCTATCACAGTTTATCTAGAAGCTTACTTATTGTTTATTTGTTGACTTTAGATTATTTCTGATCTCTCTCTCAGTGCTGGGGATCAAACCCCAGGTCTTTCACAAGTGCTCTGCCGCTGATCTGTATTCTTAACCCCCTCCCTTTTTTTTATGTTGTGTATTTTTTTCATTTTTATTAGCATATATTCATTGTGCCTTACATTGTACATTGGTTAGATTACCCCACCATCTCCCCCCCACAACTTCTTTCCTGATGCACTTAAAGCAATTACAAGAGGCTTTATCATTCTATTTCATTATTGTGTGTGAAGCCCATCAACCATATTCCCTCACCTTCATCTTCTCCATTCACCTTCCTGTGTACCTCCCACATACACCATTTTACCCATTTTACAGTCGTGTCTTTCATTTTTAATTCCAAAGTCAGTGTTCAAAGGGGTTTCTCAATGTATCCCAGCTGTGAATGTACTTTACTTTGATCAGTTCAGCCTTCTCTGTTACTCTCCTCCTGCCCCCCCATTATTCAACAGCTTTCAATACATATTGTTATTGTATGTCCTCTCCCTGCACAGATGTTATATATTTCGGTATTGTTGACTCTCTTCCTTTTCCTCCTTTCTTGAGTGCCATATGGTAGTTCCACTATTACAAACATGTTCTACATATAAATGTTTACATAATCATGTTTCTTTTGGTGTATACATTTATGTTTTGGATCTTTCACATATGAGAGACAACATGCTGCCTTTGTCTGTCTGAACCTGGCTTACTTCACTTTACATGGTGTTCTCCAATTGCATCCACTTACCTTCAGACCACATAGTTTCATTCTTCCTTATGGCTGAATAAAACTCCCTTGTGTGTGTGCGTGTCACATTTTCTTAATCCATTCATCAGTTGTAGAGCATCTGGATTGTTTCCACAGCTTGACGATTGTGAGCAGTCCTGCAATAAACGTTGGTGTGGAAGCATCTCTGTTGTATCCTGACTTACATTCCTTTGGGTATATGCCCCAGAGTGGTATCACTGGATCATATGGCAGTTCTATTTTTAGTTTTATTTTAAAGAAATCTCCATGCTGCTTTCCATAATGGTTGTACTTTTGCACTTTTTTTTGGCCAGTGAAGTTGAGTACTTATTCATGAATTTATTAGCCATTTGTACCTCTTCCTTTGAAAATTCCCTGTTCAGTTCATGTGTCCATTTCTTCATTGGGTTGTTGATTCTTTAGGGGTTGAGTTTTTTGAGCTCCCTGTAGGTTCTGGATATTAGTCCCTTATCAGATGAATAGCTGGCAAAGATTTTTTCTCCCATTCTGTGGGCAGTCTCTTAAGTCTAGTGACTATTTTCTTTTGTTCATCCTTTCTCTTATTTGCTGAGACCCTGGAGTTCTGTGCCTATATGTTCCAGTGTATTTCCTAATGCTTCCCTGTAGTTGTTTCAAAGTTTCAGGCCTTATATTAAGGTCCTTAATCCACTTTGAGCTGATAGTTATACAGGGTGAGAGATGGATCTAGTTTCAGTTTTGCATGCAGATATCCAGTTCTCCCAGCAGCATTTGTTGAAGAGGCTGTCTTTTCTCCATCATATGTTTTGGGCACTTTTGTCAAAAATCAGGTGGGAGGTTGGGTGCCAGTGGCTTATGCCTGTAATCTTAGCTATTCAGGAGGCAGAGATCAGGAGGATTGAGGTTCAAAGCCAGCCTGGACAAATAGTTCTAGAGACCCTATCTCGAAAAAAACCCATTACAAAAAAGGGTTGGTGGAGTGGCTCAAGGTGTAGGTCCCAAGTTCAAACCCCAGTACCACAAAAAAAAAAAAAATCAGGTGGGTGTAGCTTTGTAGATTCATATCTGGGTCTTCTATTCTGTTCCATTGGTCTTTGTATCTGTTTTTGTGCCAGTAACCATGCTGCTTTTAGTGCTGTGGTTCTGTAGTATACTTTGAAGTCAGGTATTGTGATACCTCCAGTGTTGCTTTTTTTGCTCAGAATTGCCTTGGCTAGTCAAGGTCTTTTGTGCTTCCAAATGAACTTAAGGGTTGATTTTTCAATCTCTGTGATGAATGTTATTAGAATTTTGATTTTCAACATGTAGATTTACTTTTGGTGGAGTTTCCTGGGTTTTTTAAGATCATGCCATCTGCAAATAGTAGCCCTTGGGTTTTTGAGACAGGGTTTTGTTATGTATCTCAGACTGGCCTTGAATTTGCTGTGTAGCCCAGGCTGGTTTTGAACTTTCTCCATCTTCTGAGTGTTGGGATTACATGCATGTATCACTGTGCCCATTGCCATCTCTTGCTATTTCAATGCTTTAAAGAATATATTCACATTTATGTAGTTTATGTACATTATATTTTGTTTTCTGTTACTCAGTAATATTCAGTTTTATTAAGTCTTAAAATTTTGTTCTATCTTGAACTTTGTATATATTTAATACAATATTTTAATTTTTATATCTCTAAGTTCTCCCTTGGGCTTGGAAAATGTTTACTTATTTCTAAAATAATATTAACACCGAACGGATTTTATACACAGTCTGAATCTCCCATCAGTATCTATGGGGAATTGGTTCCAGGACCCCCTCACATACCCAAATCCAACAAGAATGCTTCAGTCACTCACGTAAAATGGTGAAAACCCATGTGCATTCTCCTGTATACTTTTTTTGGGGGGACTCAGCACTGGGATTTGAACTCAGATCCTCATGCTTGCTAGGCAGACACTCTAACGCACCACTCTGCCAGCCCTCCCATAAACTTTAAAAGTTCTTTTATTAGTATATATTAATTGTACAAAATAATGGGTTTCATTTTGATACTTTCATACAAATAATGCACTTTTTGACTCCTGTACACTTTAAATCATCTCTAGACTACTTATATTACCTGTTAGAGTATAAATACCGTGTAAGTAATTATTTGTATTGTTTAGGGAATAATGATAAGGAAAGTCTGTACATGTTCAGTACAAATTTGATTCTTTTTCTTGATTTTTTTTGTGGTACTGGAATTAGAACTCAGGGCCTCATGTTGCTGGGCAGGTGCTCTACCACTTGAGCCATAGTTTTTTAGTTATTTTTCAGGTAGAGTCTTGCATTTTTGCCTGGAACTGGCCTCAGACCTGGATTTTCCTACCTATGCCCCCCAAATTGCAGAGGTCACAGGCATATCTATCATACCTGGCTTATTGATTGAGATGGGGGTCTCACTAACTTTTTTTCTGTGCTGGCCTCAAACTGTGATCCTCCCAGTCTCTGACTCTCAAGTAGCTGGGATGTGAGCCAGTGTGCTCCTGAATATTTTTATTGTAGTCTGTTGAATCTGCAGATAAGGAGGGCTGGTTCTCTCTCTCTCTCTCTCTCTCTCTCTCTCTCTCTCTCTGTCTGTCTCTCTGTCTCTGTGTGTGTGTGTTCCTGCTCTATAACCCAGGTAGAATGTGTTTATATTTTAAGAATTAGCATCTTATTTTTTTCAGGGGGGATAATTGCTGTTGATGTAAACCTGATGCTTCCACTGGTTAACTGAGTTGTTAAGCCAAAGGGGGGTAGTGGGACTCCTGAGATGCAGAGGGGGAGGATTCAAGCAGGCTCCCATCTAACACTGTTTCTCCCTTGAGATCAGCCCTAGGAAACTTTGAGTGGTTCTGAACAGTGTCCAGGATTTTTACATTCTGTTCCCATACATATTAGCCCAAATCCTTTAATTATGTTTATATCCACTATGCCATCACTGAGAAAACAAATCATAAGCCCACGTTTAGCCAATATCAACTGCAATTGTATGGCTTGAATACCTCTTCCATTATTTATAGATAGGTCAGATCAATCTATCCATAAGGGATAATAAAAGAGATTATTTTTCCTGATGTAGCTTTTTATAACTATAGTCAGGTGGTGCTATTAATGAAAACATCAAACAAAAAGAGTGATTTCACTCCCAAGCAGTATTAGATTATAGTGTTGTCAAGAGCCTTGTGATTGGATTACATCTTGTAATCAATCCCACCTTATCACTTAACTCTGCTTGTAATGGACTGCTAGCTTCAAGAGACTTTGTCTTATTTAAAACTTCTTACTGTCTGACAAAGAGACATTATCTTTGGCATTTTCACCTTCTTCAGGTGGAACATTCTTCTCCAGGCACTTTTGAGGCTACCATGTTGTTGCACTGAGGACAGAGAGCAATAATTATGTTTTGTTGTTTTGTAGCTAGTACCCTGTGTATGCTTAACTGGGTTAGATCTGGTTGCTTCTGAGTCCTTGTTAATGTAGTTTTTGCTCTTCCTTTTGCACATTTTTATCCCATTGGATCACTAACTCAGAGGAAGAAAGGATGAGCGATTTTGTTGGTTATTTGCACTGACTTAATTTATAATACTTAATTTGGGAAGCCATTTGCTAGTGAAGACTTTTTGTGATAGAAAAAAAGCATTTTAAGAAGTTTCATGCTGGGCATGGTGGTGCACACCTGTAATTGTAGCACTCAGGAGGCTGAGACAAGGGATCAAGAGTTTGAGGCCAGCATGGATAACATAGTAAGACCCTGTCTCAACGACCACAGCAACAAAAAGCTTCATAAGTGATATTATGATTAATTTAGGGTAGGATGGGGAAAAAATGCTTGTCATAAACTTACAGTGTCAGCATAACAATAATATTGAAAAGTACTTTTAGTTTTATGAGGTGCATAATCAAAGAACTTTTAAGAGTCAGAAATTTTTGAATTTTTGCCTTCTTTTCTGACAAATGACTGTATTTAGCTTTTTCTTAGGCTGGGTCCTTATCAAAGAATGAAAATACTAGAGGTAACAATAGTACCTGTTTGCTGAATGACAAGAGCTAGTCAGGTGGTAGTTTGGTTTTTGTTGGGTAAGGTATAGCAGTATGAGTCATTTCTGTAACAAAAAGAAACTGTGTCTTGTTGAGGGAGTGAACAGGTGTTTTTAAAAAGCTGGGGAAAGTATATATCGGATTTTTTATTTGTACAAATAAATATGGAAGGCTGTCAAGACTGCCTGTCTTCACTGGGGACTGAGTAAACGGTTTTCAGTAACGTGTGTGGTTTCAGATGCCAACTAACAGAATCCATGACTTATAAGAAAGAAAGAAAAAACATAGCCAACCAGTTTTCTTTCTGTAAGAATCAAGGTGAAGCCTGTACCTGGTACTTAGATAAGACTCGAAGGAAACAAAGGTGCTTGACTTATTTTTAGACAGGCAGACTTGTATAGCCATCTTTAAAAAGTTATATTTTGCTTTCTCAAGACCTTAGAAGTACCTGGTGTAATAGCTTAGGAAGATAACTAGATATAAAGAATGTGCATTTTTCTTTCTTATCTCACAGTTGACTTACAGTGTCATGTCATGTGATACACTTGAAGAGGAAAGCGAAGATTTAAAAGTAGCTGAGGACAGAATCAGAACTTTGGTAATTAAGCAGGAGGAAGTCAGTAAATCTCTTAAAAAATCAGCAAATAATACTGGACATAATTGTTAAAAACAACTATTTCAGGATTCTGGAAATAAATGCAAGAAATCAGTTGAGAAGCATTTATCTATGAGAAACTGCTGAACCTTGGGTGAAGACAATGGAAATCTTTGGCATTCTTGTCTAAGGTTACTCCATCAGACCTGGGCTCCTCCTTTAGTGTTGTAGTTTTGTCACAGTGGACAAACAATGAAATCTACTGGCTTTGCTGCAGGAGTGAGCTTACTTAATTTGGAGCAGAAGGTGAAAAGCCCCTGTGTAGTGGTCTTGTCAGAAAAAAATAATGATCTCGGTAGAAACAACTGGTAGAAATAACTGGCTGTTGTAGTAGCCTGAGTGATCCCAAGTGGGTCAAGCAACAGACTGGAAGACTAGCCAAAAACTAACATCTGTGGACATGAGTCAAAAATAGAAGGGTTTGAAAAGCTGTCCTCACATTACTGTATGACTTAGAAGGCTTGCACACATGCAGATAATGCTGGAAAGGCCTATCCATGATTGACTGGGAAGCTGCTCTAACTCCTACACAGCTCCATTTGCAGAAATTGGAAGCCTAGAAGACTTAAGACGTGTGCACACAACCTTTAGCCAATCGTTGGCTGATCACTAAACTGTGCAGACACAGGAACAACTCTAGCAAGTCAGGCTTAAAATCAACAGCAAGATTATGAAAAGTGGCCACATCTCATGAGGGAAACAGACTTTTAGATCTAGTCTAGGGAAATTAATAAACAAATAAAAAAAATCAGAGCCCACATGGAAAATTTTAGTCCAAAGTTGTTATAATATCTTCTGTAAGACATCCAGTTTTTAACAAAAAAATTGACACAAAGAAACAGAAAAGGGAGATTTATACTCAGAGGAAAGAGTCAATAGAAACTGTCTCTGTGAGCTCAAGCGTTGGATTTAACCAAGACTTCAGCACAGCTATTTTAAGTATGTTTAAAGAATAAGGGAAACTGTTTAAATATTTAAAGTATAGTAACAATATCTCAGTAAAACATAGAACCTATAAAATAGAAACAACCAAATGCAAAATCTAGAGCTGAAAAATTACAATAAAAATGAAAAGTTCATTATACAGATTCAACAACAGATTTGAGATTCAGAAGAAAAAAATCAGTAGACTTGAAAAAATAAATCAGTAGAAAACTATCCATTCTGAGGAACAGACAAAAAGAAGATTGAAGGGAAAAAATGAACAGGACTTCAGAAACCTATTGGATAACATCAAGCATATCAACATTCATGTAGTGGGGTATCCTAGAAGAGAGAAGAGGAAAAAACAGGGACAGTATATGATGAAATAATGGCTCCCAAATTTATAAACCTAATGAAAATTGCTGTTATGAGAACCCTACATGGGATAAATACCAAGGGATCCACACCTAGGCACATCCTGCTCAAATGATTGAAAGACAGAGACAAAAAAGGAAGGCTGAAAGTAACAAGACACAGATAGCTCATCTGACTTTACAGCAGAAACAGTGTGGGCTAGAGGCAGTGGAATAAAATGCTCAAAGCATTGAGAGAAAGCTCCCAGTCAAAATGTTTATGCCTGGCTAAAGTAGATCTTCAGACTGAAAGCAGATACATTCTAAGATAAAGGTGGAAAATTTTTTGCTAGCAGGTCTACCTTATAAGAATTCTACCTGTTGGCAGTAATTTAAATCCACAAGAAGAAAAGAACACCAAAATGGCCTCAAATGTGGGTGAATGTAAGATGGTGTGTAAAAACAACACAGGCTCTCTTAGCTTGTTGAGTATGATTGGTGTAATCCTTGTAAAAGTCAGTCAGACGGTAGCCATTAAAAATCTAAATGTTGGCTCACGCCTGTAATCCTAGCTACTCAGGAGGCAGAGATCAGGAAGATTGAGGTTTAAAGCCAGCTCAGGCAAATAGCTCATGAGACCCTATCTTGAAAAAAACCTTCACAAAAAAGGGATGGTGGAGTGGCTCAAGGTGAAGGCCCTGAGTTCAAGCCCCAGTACTGGAAAAAAAAAAAATCTAAATGTTTATGTCCTCTTTGACTCCGTACTTCCAGTTCTAACAATTTATATGGTGGAAATACTACAACAGTTGTTCATAATATCTAAAAACTGTAAGCAAGTCAATGCCTACCATAGAAGGACAGAATAAATGGCCATATATTTATTTCAACTAAATATTATAATAATTTAAAAAGACTGTAGTTAGTCTATATGTCCCAACATGGAAAAATATCCACTTAAAATAAATTACAGCATATGAATAGTATACATTTGTTTAAAAAGATTGAGAAGCATGGAGGCATATGCTTGAAGATTTGTCCTTATACAGACAGTCACACACACACACACACACACACACACACACACACACACACTCTTTTCTTTAAACTTTTAACAGCATTCTTCTCTAGGAGTTTATAGGATTGTTCTACTTTTTTATGTATTTCCAAAATAAATTAGATATATTTTGTACAGTGGTCACTAATACTTTGTAAGAGCACACACGTTTTTAGAATTATATTTTAGTATAGCACTTTGTGATTTGAAATTGCAAAGTTGAATAAACTAGTAGCCTATGAATGAATACCACTTAACTTTCTATATCCATTCCATTTTCTGTGTTCCTCTTTTGTGTATGTGGGTATGTTATTTACATTTCCATTTAGTTCATAATATAATCTTTAGTGGCAAAATTTATCTTTTATTTATTCATTTTCCCTGCCCCATTCCATCTTGTTTCTATCATATAATGCTTTGCATGTAGCAGATATTAGTGTTTTATTAGAATACAAAATAGTAATTATTCTATAAGCAGTTGGAATCCAATATAGCAATCTATAGTACAAAATAACCACTGATACTATCAAAACAAAGCAAAACCACACCAAAACAAAGAGTTCTACTTTCCTATCTTCTCCAGATACTAACTGAAGAACACAGACTGAGTTTTGACTTGTAGGCAGAAAAACTTCCAGGCAGTTTTTAGGAACAGAATTCCTGTTTCTCAGTGGGCTACTCTTTTTCTTTAGTTTTATGTTGTTTCCTTTTAATTAAAATAAAAGGAAAACAGACCTTTGTTGCACTATTTTATTACATGCAGCCTTTGGAATATTTGACTTAACTAAAATTTAAGACAGTTAAGATGTTGCCATTAAGGAGTTGTCTTTCTTTCTCTCTTTTCTTTTTTTCCCTTTTTTTCTATTTGGAGGTGGTGTTAAACATTGAACCTGGGACCCTACACTTGCATGTGCTATGCCACTGAGCTACATCCTCAGCCCTATTCATTATTTAAAATCCTTCATGCTTTTACATGTTTTGTATATTTTGTATATGGCACTGTACTTTTTTGTTCGTTTCTTGGGATAAGGTCTCAAACTCATAATCCTCTAGCTTTAGCCTCCTCAATACTGGGATTACAGGAGTGTACCACCACTCCTGGCAGCACTATGCTTTTGAAAGTAAGTTGTATTTCTTTTTAATCCAAAAAGTAAAACTTGTAAATCATTTTCAGTTGATTAAAGGAAATTTCTGATAAGGGAAATTGAATAAAACAGTTGCTCAAACCCTCCCAGAAACAGCAATGCAAAGATCTGGACAAAATATAAGAAACAGCTGCTAGCTATGATGACTCAAGCCTGTAATCCTAGCTACTTTGAAGGTGGAGATCAACAGGATTAAGGTTCTAGGCCAGCCGGGCAAAAAAAGAGTTTGCAAGAACCCTCTCAACCAATGGTTGGGCATGGTGGTCTGTGCCTGTCATTCCAGCCATGCAAGGAAGCATACATAGGAGGATCTTGGTCCAGGCTGGTCTGGGGAAAAAGTGAGATCCTATCTCAAAAATAGCCAACACAAGCCGGCTCACATCTGTAATCCTAGTGACTCAGGAGACAAATCAGGAGGATCGAGGTTCGAAGCCAGCCTGGGCAAATAGTTCTCAAGACCACCCTATTTCGAAAACACCCATCACAAAAAAAAAGGGCTGGTGGAGTGGCTCAAGGTGTAGGCCCTAAGTTCAAGCTCCAGTACTGCAAAAATAAAAAAATAAAAAAAATAGCCAACAGAAAAAGAATTAACAGAGTGGCTCAAGTGGTAGAGTGCCTGCCTAACAAGAGCAAGGCCCTGAGTTTAACCCCCCACTACTGCCAAAAAAGAAGCAAGAAACCAACTAAAGCACCCAAAAGCTCTCATAGAACCTAGAGGAACAATAATTGCAAATTTATGACTTTTCTTTGTCAGAAAGTATGCTTCCATCCTGGTGGTGGCTAAGGTAGAATGAAAGCATTGACTATGGAAAACTGTAGCCCTACAGGTGGGAAATGCCACACAGAATTGCAGATAGGATAAGGTCCAAAATCTCCTCAGTTAAAAACCTGCCCAAATTCCTGGTTGAGTGTTAAAGTCATTCCACATACATAGAGGAGACTCCAGCAAAAAAAAAAAAAAAACAAAAACCAACTAGCCAACCAAAGAAACAAAAATGGGCAGAGACCAGAGCAGAATCTTCCTTTGAAAGACAGATCTATAGTTGCTAAGATTTGTGAGTCCTTCATGCCTCTTTGCTCCTCTCCCTCTTTTCCTTCATACAAGAGATTGAACCTAGGACATGCTAGGCAAGTGTGCTACAACTGAGCTATACATACCCTGGCTCTTTCTGATGCTTTTTTAAACTGAGCAAACTGTGTTCCTACACTGTACAGCTCAGGCAGTAGAAAGCTGAAGCCTAAATGGCATGGGGTGTCAGAAGACAAACCATGAGACTGGCAATGCAGCCAGAAAATTAGGAAATACACACACAAATCACAGAGTATTAGCCCCCTGAATCTGAGTATAAGCTGTTCAAATACTTGGCGATCTGCCAGATTACACAGGTGCAGGGGAGACCCTACAGTGCCAGGCTGAAGAAGCAACAGCTAGAAGCTGCAGTAATTGGGCAGATATTCCAGCTGCTACATACCACAGACACACTTTTGCAGTTTGAATCTAGGCAAATTAATTGTCTACTAGGAAAAAAACAAAATCCAACATCCTGGGAAAGATACAGCAGGATCCAGACTGCTATAATGTTTTATCTATAATGTCCAGTTTCTATCTACAGTTACTAGACATCTAAAAAAGTAGGGAAGAAAGGCAAATAATAGGAACTCTGAGTTCCTGCATGTGTGTGCAGATGTTGGATTTTGCAGGCAGACTTCAAAGCAAGTATTATACATAGGTTTAAAGAATTATAAACAAATGTGATCATAGAATTAAAAGAAAAATAAGTGGAAAGATTATAACTAAGATATGAAAGCTGAAAACATAGAAGTTGTAGAGCTGAAATAAAATAGTAATGAAAGTTTAAAAGCTCATAGATGTGCTCAACAGCAGTTTTGAAATGACAGAAAAAAGAATCTGAGCACTTAAAGATAGATACATGAAAATTACCCCCACTGAAAGAAGAGGGGGGGAAAAAACTGAAGAAAGTGAGTGGAGCCTCAGAGATGTATAGAACAGTATTACATAGGTTAATCTGACTGTAGTTGGGATCCTAAGATGGGAAGAGGGAAATGGGGAAAAATAGTATTTGAACAAATAGCCCCAAACTTTGTAGAAAATGTTAATACACAGATTCAGGAAGTTAGTGTAGTTTAAGCAAAAAGGAAAATCACATCATAGTCAAAATGCTGAAACCAAAAAGAAAAAGAAAAATTTGAAAGCAGATACAGAAAAATGACATGTTACTTAAAAAGGATTGGTGTTACAAAGTGTGACTGACTTCTCATTGGAAACAGTGGAAACCAGGAGTCCATGAACAATAGAGTCAAATACTGAATTAAAGAACCCTGTCAACCAAGAATTCAAGATTCAGAGAAATGATCATCTAAAAGTGAAGGCTAACATAAAGACATTTTCAAATAAACAAAAACTGAGAGAATTCAGCAGCAGCAGACTTAGACTAGAGGAAGTTTTTGGAATGAAGGGAAATGACCCCAGGTGGTAATTCACATCTACAAGAAGAGATGGAGGTAGGTACTGAAAATGGTAAATATCTGGGTAAATTAAAAGACTGCTTAGGAGGGGCTATTGGTGTAGCTCAGTGGTAGACTGTTTATCTATCATGTGTGAAACCCAAGGGGGAAAAGAAAGACTACATTTTTTTTCTTTTCTAATTTCTTTAAAATACATGATATAAAAGCAAATACTGCAGTGCTGGGTTTATAATGTATCTATAGATACAGTGAATGCCAACAAAAGCATTAGGATGGGGCAAGGTAGATGGAGATTTATTGTTGTAAGGGTCCCATATTTTGCCACTTTAGAAGAGAGACACTCCCCCAAAGAGATATCTTGTCAAGAGACACATTTTAAATAAAGACACAGGTCTAAAGTAAAAAGATAGAAAAGGGTATGCCATGCAGATAGTGAACATAAGAAAGTCAAAGCCAAACAAAATAAACACCAAACAAAATAAACTTTAAGACAAGGAATTTTCCTAGAGCTAAAGAGGAATGTTGTATGATGATGAAAAGGTCAGTACCTCAAGGAAATACAAGAGGCTTCATTGTATATGGCCCTATAACAGAGCTTCACAGTCCTGAAGCAAAAACTGATGTAGAGGGGGAAGAAGACAAATCCACAACCATAATTAGAGATTTGAACATTCCTTTTTCAGTAGTTGATAAAACTAAGCAAAAATCAGTCAGAATATAAAAGATCTCAAAAGCTCTATAGCTAGTTTAACCTAATTGTCACTATTCAGAATGCATTTCATTTTTTCAGGTATGGGAAACATTAATATTCTGGGCCATAAAACAAATCTCAGTGAATTAACAAGTGTGCTATCTTGCATGTTCTCTGGCCTCCCCAAAATAGTTAAGTCCAAAGCCATGAACTGTACATCTAGGAAAGTTTAAACATTTGGAAATTAACTTTTAATTAATCCAGGGATCAAAGAAGAAATCATAGGAAAATTAGAAAAATACTTTAACTGAAATGTATGAAAACTTTTAACTTAACATCAAAGTTTGTGGGATGCAGTTAAAGCATTGCTTAAATTAAGGAAATTTATAGGTTTAAATACTTAATATAGAAAAAAAAGAAAGTCCTGAAATTAATTACATAACCTTCTCCCACAGAAAACTCAAAAAGAACAAACTCCGTCTAAAATAAGTAAGAGGAACAGAATCATTGAAGAGAAAAGAAATGAGTAAAACCAAAAACTGATCATTTGAAAAATGTGAATTCTTGAGTTCAAACCCCAGTCTCACTGAAAAAAAGAAAAATAAAATCTATAAACTACTATAGTTAACTAAGCAAAGGAGAAGACAGGGCTGGGGACATGGCTCAAGTGGTAGAGCACAAACAAAAAAAAATAAATTACAACTTTTAGGAATGAAAGAAGGGGTGTTGCACCAGTATACATCCTCCAGATTTTGGGATAATGGAGTATTAGTAAACAATATTATGTTATTAAATTGTCAATTAAAATGAATAAATTTCATGAAAGACACAAATGACCAAATCTCATACAGGAATAGGAATATGAATAGCACTGTATTCACTAAATAAATTGGTTTTTTTTTTTTTTTTTTTTTTTTTTGAGACAGAGCCTTGCTATGTAGCCCAGGCTGACCTTGAACTAGCAATCCAGCTTCCTTAGCCTCTAAGTGCTGGGATTACAGGCCACCAAACCTGGGTGTAATAAATTGAATTTCTAATTAAAAATCTTTTCACAAAGAAAAGTCTAATCTCAAATTGAATCTACTGTTTTATTTTATTTTGTTGAGCAAATCCTAATCCTACATAAACTCCTTTAAAAAAGGGAGGATTAGAGAATATTTCCCAACTGATTGAGACTGGTATTATTTGGATACCAAAACCAAGCAAAGATAATATGAAAAGAAAACCACTTTATTAACAATATCCTTCATGAGCATAGCTGGAAAAATCCATAACAAAATATTAGAAGATAGAATCTAAAAATAAATATGAAGATATAGCACATTGTGAACAAGTCCCTACCATGAGCCTCATTATTGCAAGATTGGTTTGGTATTTGAAAATCAATCAGTATAATTTTTGTAATATAACAGAGTAAAGGGGGAAAGCTAGGGCTGGTGGAGCGGCTCAAATAGTAGATCATCTTCCTAGCAAGTGCAAGGCCCTGAGTTCAATCCCCAATACTGCCAGAGAAAGAAGACATATGGTCTTCTCAATGCTTGTTTCTAAGATTGGGAGCAAAGCAAGATTGTTTATTCAGCATTGAACTGGAATTTATAGTCAGTACACTAAGAGAAAAAAAGAAGGGAAAAAAGATGCATAAGAGGTAAAGAAATAAAATTATTTATAGATCAGATGATCATGTATTTAAAATTTATAAAGAATTTACAACAATCTACTAGGTCTTAAGTTTAGCAAAGTTATAGATACAAGGTCAATATACAAAAAAAACCACTTATGGAGATGAACCTAATCAAGGTACAATATAAGCATGTATGGAAATGTCACAATGAAACCCCTAGTACAGCTAATATATACTAATAAAAATGTTCTTAAAAATCACTTGTGTTAAGAATAAAAGAAAAAAAAATCACTTGTGTTGCTGGGTGCTGGTGACTTACTCCTACAATCTTAGCTACTTGGAAGGCTAAGGTTGGGTGGATCAAGGCTCTAGGCCAGTTCTTGAGTTCCATCTCCAGAATAACAGAGCAAAAAGGACTTGAGGTAAGGCTCACAGTGGTAGAGTCCTTGCTTCGCATTCATGAAGCCTTGAGTTCAAACCCCAGTCCCAACAACAACAAAAATCATTTGTGTTTATATCTGTAGCAACAGATACTTGGGAAAAAATTTAAAGTATAGCTCCATATACCATACCTTTAAAATACATGAAGTACTTAGGATAAATGTAACAAAATGTATACAAAGCTTATACTGAAAAGAAATTTATACTGAACACTACAGTACATTTCTGAGAAAAATGAAAACAAGACCTAAACAGGCTCATGGATTGAAATTCTCAAATCATTAGGGTATCAGTTTTCTATAAATTGATCTATAGATTGAGTACAATCTCAGTCCAAATTTTTGCTATATTTTTGTTGTAGTAGTTGGTAAGGTGGTTTTAAAATGTATATTGGAGATGAAAAGAATACTGAGAATAGGAAAAACCTTTTTTTTTGTTTTTTGTTTTGTTTTTGAGACAGGGTCTTCCTATGTAGCCCAGGCTAGTCTCGAACTTGTGATCCTCCTGTTGTCACCTCCCAAATCCTGGGATTGTAGGCATTTGGCCCATCACACTCAGCTTTAAAGCCAGAGAAAATACTGGGCTTATTTATAGTGCCATAAAGCTATGGTACTGGCAAAAGAATAGACACATATAAGTGAAAAACAGCAGGGTCCAGAGATACACCCACAGGGATAAGCACTATTGATTTTCAAGAAAGGTGCAAGGCTATTCAATGGGAAAGGAAAGTGTTTTCAACAAGTGGGACCAGAACAACTGAACATCTGTATGGAAGAAAATGAGCCTTAAATCCTATACAAGAAAAAAAAATACAAAATGGATTAAAGTCCTAAAAGAGTTAAAACTATAAAGCATCTGGAAGAAAACATAAGAGAAAATATTCATGTAACCTCTGGGTATGAAAACTTTTCTTAAGGTAAGATGCAAAAACCATGCACCATAATAAACAAATACAGCCAGGCATGGTGGTGTGTGTCTGTAATCCTAGCTCCTTGGAGGCAAAGGCAGCAAGATTTCCAGTTTGAGACCAGCTCAGGCAAAATTAGGGCGACCCTATCTCAAAAACAAAATAAAAACAAAGTGGCTGGGGAGTGTGGCTCAAGTAGTAAAGTGCTTGCTTAACATACTGGAGGCCCTTGGGTTCAATCTCTAATACCTCCAAAAATTAAAAAAAAAAAAAAAAACTTTATCAGAGTTAAAAATGGAAAAGACAAACCACAATATGGGAGAAAACTATAAAATATATATCTGATCAAGGATTGTAAAGAACTCATAATAATAAGATAACCTCATTTTTAAAAAAATCAAAAGATTTGAAAGGATTCTTCATAAGGTAAGATATATACCTCTATATAACTACTAAAAACGACTAAAATTTAATAATGCCAAGTGATAATTCTGTGTCGGCAAATATACGAAATAAGTAGAATTTTCGTGTTCTTCTCTTCAGAATGTAAAGTGGTAAAACTAGTTTGGAAAATAGTTGGCAGATTCTTTTAAAGTTAAACACACACCAAGAATCTAGTAATTTCATTCCTGTGTATTTATCTGAGAGAAAAGAAAATGCAGAGGGAAGTCCACATGAATATTTACAATAGCCAAAGGCTGGAGACAGTCCAAGTGTTCATTACCAGGTAAATGGATTAACAAATTGTGGTATACTGACACAATGATACCCTGTTTAACAATTAAAAAAACTATTGATCTATAATCCCAGCTACTCAGGAGGTTGGACAGGAGGATCACAGTTCCAGGCCTGGGAAAAACTGGAGACCTTATCTGAAAAACACCAAAAGCGAAAGAACAGGGGAAGGGAGAGTGGGTGACCCTGAAATCAATCCCTAGTACCACCACCACTAAAAAAAGAAACATATTAATACATATTATGACATGGATCAGTTCCAAAAACGTGCTGTGTGAAGCAAGACCCAAAGGTGTACATACTGTTTCATTCCACTTACATAAAAATCTAAAAGATGTAAAACAATGTACAGTGGTGACAGAAGAACAGGTCCTGAGGCTTGGAATGGGTGAGACTGATTGCAAAGAAGCATTAGGGGTAATGGAAATGTTCTGTCTCTTGATCGTAGTGGTGTTTACACTGGTACATTGTATGTACACTTTCTTGTTTATAAATTATATCCCCCCCCCGGAAAAAATATATTCCCCAATAAGATTGATTAAAAATTAAATTTTTTCCAGGCTATTGGGGCTGGGGATGTAACTCAGTGGTTTAGTGTTTGCCTGGCATGCGTGAGGACCTGGATTCAATCCCTAGTACCACAGAAGAAAAAGAGGAAAAAAATAGGCTTTTGAATATTCCTTCACTAGCTGGATACTACCTGTTAGGTTACTTATTCTCTTTTCAGAACCTTTCTTTTGTTTAGGTATTAGATTCCCCTCTATGGTCAAGGTCTTCTAAGAAGGATGTTCTTATCCCAAGTTTTGGTGATTTTGCTTCATTTTACAATTTTGCTTCCTCTCAATTACTTAGCATGATGCATGTTGCTTAGTTTGTTACCAATGACAAGTGAGCAGAAATCTGGGAGGAGCTTTTAGAAAAGATGGAGAGTGGATAGATTGTATTTGTTGCTTCCCTCACCCTAAAATGAGAGTAAAGGAATTTTTTTTGGGGGGGGGGTGATACTGGGGTTTGAACTCAGGGCCTCACGCTTGCTAGGCACCCACTCTACCACTTGAGCCACTCTGCCAACAGGAATTTTCTTTTAAAAGGACACAAATCAGCGAGGCATGTGATTTCTATCTGTAATCCCAGCATTCAGGAAGGAGGCTGAGGCAGGAGGATCATGAGTTTGAGGCCATCCTGGATTGCATAGTGAGACCCTGTTTCACAAAAAAATAAAAAGAATTGAAGCAGGAGAATTTCAGGTTCAAGGCCAGCCTGGGCTAGAGTGAGCTCTTGTCTCAAAAAAATTAAAATTAAATAAAAGGGTTTGGGGGTATGGCTTAAGTGAAAGAGCATCTGGCTGGTAAGCACTAGGCCCTGAGTTCAAATCCCAGTGTCACTAAATAAATAGGCATGAATCTTTATTCAGAGAATAGAAGAGGTGATAGCAATAGGTTAGAAATTTACCCAGAATTTTTTTTTTTTTTAGTGTTGGGATTTGACCTCAGGACCTATACCTGGAGCCACTCCACCGGCCCTTTTTTGTGATGGGTTTTTTGGAGATAGGATTTCTTGAACTATTTGCCTGGGCTGGCTTTGAACTGTAATCCTCGTGATCCCTGCCTCCTGAATATCTAGGATTACAGGCCTGAGCCATTGGCACCCAGCCAATTTTGGGGGTTTTTGTTCTGTTTTGTTTTGTTTTGGAGGGGGGTGGGATTGGGGTTTGAACTCAGCTTTGCACTTGCAAAGCAGGCATTCTACAGCTTGAGCTACACCTCCAGTTCATTTTGCTCTGGTTATTTTGGAGATGGGTGTCTCAGGTATTGTCTGCCCAGGCTGGTCTCTAACCATGATCCTCCCAATCTTAGCCTCCCAAGTAGCATGAGCCACTGGTGCCTGGTTTACCCACAAAATTTTGAAAGCTGAAATGTAGGCACGTATGTGATAAGTAACTTGAGTTTTAACTTTCTCTGTGCTACCAAGTGTTTGCAGTGGAGGAAGCAAGCCACTTTTTTTAGCTATAAGTAAAGTGTGTTTGGGTGTAAGTATTAGATAACCTAGAATGTAGAGCTAAAAACAGGAACATTAGTTGGAAGTCTGAATGTAGAAGGTTACTGCTCTCCCCCATTTCTGCCCCAAATGGGAGGTTTCAGATCTGGAGATCAAAGGTCAAAGTCTGGCTTAGGGGAACCCTGTTATAACTA
Source organism: Castor canadensis (assembly GCF_047511655.1). Lineage (NCBI taxonomy): Eukaryota > Metazoa > Chordata > Mammalia > Rodentia > Castoridae > Castor > Castor canadensis. Next base: position 203,005,733 of record NC_133386.1, read on the forward strand.
AGGGTAGGAAGCAGTTGCTCCAAAATAGTGGAACTAAGTGCAAGTTTGCATATTCAACCAGGAGGCGGTTCCAGTAACCTTCCCATCTTGGTTTCCAGAGTCCTGGCTGTTGGGCTATTATCACATCATTTGAAAGCCTTAAAGACTGCAAGACTTTGTCTTACATCTCAACACAGATCATACACTTTATTTAAACTAAGTCCTTCCTAAATTGGTGGGATTCTAACCCATGAAATTTTAGTTAATAAATCTACTTCTCCAGCAGTTTAAAAAAAAAAAAAAAAAGGGAGAAGCATGGCAGAATTGAGGCTGCTCCTTTGAATTTGCAGTTCAACGTGATTAATCCCCTTGAAGCTTGGTAAAAAAGAGGGCTTAACCTGGCTTTAGACTTAGTTTAATGCTTTCTCAGCCATTTTACTACATACCTATGATCGTTAATTGATGATTATTTTCAACTAATCATAAAGATATCAGAACCCTTTATATAGTACTTGGTGCCTGGGCAGGCATAGTAGGAACTGCCTATTAATTTGGGCTGAACTAGGCCAACCAGAAGCATTACTAGGGGGATGACCAAATTTACAGTGTTGTTATTACCACTCATGCCTTTGTAATAATTTTCTTTATAGTAATACCTATCCTTATTGAAGGCTTCACCTTGACTAGTCCTTCTAATAATTGGAGCCCAGATATAGTATTCCCTAATAAATAAGTTTTGACTGCTTTGTTCTTAATTTTTACAGCTTTTATCTTCTTCTATAGATGAAGCAGAAGCAAGAACTGGATGAACTATTTACCCACCTTTAGCTGGAAATTTAGCCCATGCAGAAGCATCTGTTGATTTAACTATTTTCTCATTACATTTAGCAGGTATCATCAATCTTAACAATTGTCAATATAAAACCACTCACTATATCCCAATACCAAACACCTCTATTTGGTCAGTCCTAATTACAACAGACTTACTTCTCTCATTCCCAGTTTTAGCCACAGGTATTACTGTACTTTTGACAAACCATAATCTTAATGCTACTTTCTTTGATCCCACTGGAGAAGGGAACCCTATTCTCTATCAACATTTATTCTGATATTTTGGTCACCCATAAGTTTACATCTTAACTGTACCTGGATTCACTATAAATTCCCATATTATAACTTAGTAGTTTGGGGAAAAAAGAACTATTTGGCTCTGTAAGTATAGTATGAGCTATAATATTGATTCAGTTCTTAGGATTTACCATGTGAGCTCATCACATGTTTATAGTAGGCATAGATGTAGATCCCCAAGCATATTTTACATCTGAAACTATAATTATTATTATTCCTACAGGAGAAAAAATACTCAGCTCACTGGCTATTCTACACAGAGGAAGTATTAAATGGTCACCAGCTATCCTATGGGCATTAGGCTTTATTTTACTTTTTACAGTAGGAGGCTTTATAGGAATCATCTTACCTAATTCTTCCCTTGTCATTATTCTCCATGATATATACTGTATAGTAGCCTGTTTCCATTATGTCCTATCAATAGGTGCAGTACTGGCAATTATAGGGGGATTTGTCCACTGATTCCCATTATCCTCTGGCTACACCCTAGACATGAGCAAAAGATAACATGAGCAAAGATAAATTTAACCTTTTTTTCTCAACATTTCTTTGAATTATCAGGCATGCCATAGTGATATTCCAGCTATCCAGATGCCTCTACTATGCAGTATCATCCATAGAGTCCTTTATCTCTAACAGCTGTAGTTATTTTAATTTTTATAATCTGAGAAGCATTTGCCTCAAAATGAGAGGTAGATAAATTGGTAGTTGAATTAAAAACTACCAACTTAGAATGACTTCATAAATATCCCACACCCTCATACAGTCAAAGAATCTACCTACATTAAAACCCATTAAGAAAGGAATTGAACCTCCTAAAACTAGTTGCAAGTCAGCCCCATTTATGTCTTTCTCAATTAAAAGATATTAGTAAAATTACTACAGAACTTTGTTGAACTTAATTTATAGATTAACACCTTATGTATCTTTATGGCTTATCCTTTGCAATTTGGGCTTCCAGATGCCACATCACCCATCATAAAAGAACTAGTACATTTTCGTGACTACACATACTCTTTGTTAGCTCTTTGGTCCTTTAGATTTTTTTTTTAGACTAACTACTAAAATTGTGTTCATACTAATACTGTAGACATAAGAAATTAAAATCATCTGAGCAATTCTACCAACTATTTTAATCATAATTGCCCTTCCATCCCTCTGTATTCTTTATTTGATAGACAAAATTAATCATCATTAACTGTAAAAATTATAGGACATCAATTATATGAATATACTGGCAATGAAAACCTAACTTTTGACTCCTGTAGTCCCAGAATCAAATCTTAAAGCAAGAGAACTATGACTACTTGAAGTTGACAACCAAATAACAGAAATACCTATCTGAACATTAATCCCATCCAAGATGTACTTCACTTATGAGCTGTCCCATCTTTAGGCTTAAAAACAGATGCCTATCCCAGGCCGCCTAAACCAAGCTACTTCAACATCTACATGACCAGAATTGTTTTATGGTTAATGTTCTGAAATCTGTGGCTCCAATCACAGCTTTATATTACATGTTAGGAATAGTTCCAGTTAAACATTTTGAAAACTGATCACTATCAATATGAAACATTACGAAGCTATCTCAGCCTTAACCTTTTAAGTTAAAGATCGAGAACAAAATTTCTTCCTAATGAAATGCCACGTGACTTATTACTATCATTTCCACCTTCATTACTTTTCAATTAAAAATAAACATTTAATTTCCCTTCAAACCCCTAATCTAAAAATACTGAATCTATAAAACAAGACAGCCGGGTGCCACTGGCTTGTACCTGTAATCCTAGCTACTCGGGAGGCAGAGATTAGGAAGATTGTAGTTGCAGACCAGCCCAGGCAAATAATTAATGAGACCCTATCTTGAAAAACCTTTCACAAAAATAGGGCTGGTAGAGTGGCTCAAGGTGAAAGCCCTGAGTTCAAGTCCCAGTACAAAAAGAAAAATCCTTAAGGGAAAAAAATCTGTTTGCCTCTTCTATTACTTGTACAATGATTTATTACTCCTACGATGATAGGACTCCCTATTGTAATTTTAGCAATTATATTTCCAAGTATTTTTTTCCTTACTCCAAACTGATTAGTAAATAACTTACTTCTTTTCAACAATGATTAATTTGATTATTAAATAATGTTAATTCTAAAGGCCAGGCATAATAGTAATACTAGTCTCATTAATTATTTTTATTGGTTCAACTGACCTTGTAGGTCTTCTACCACACTCATTTATTCCTACCACATAACTACCAGTAAATTTAGGTATAGCTGTCCACTGTGAGCAGGGCTGTTATCACATGCTTTTGATATAAAATAAAATCATCTCTAGCACATTTTTTACCTCAACGTACACGTAGTCCCCTAATTTCTATACTGATTATTAATGAAACCATCAGTTTATTCATTCAACCCATTGCCTTAGCTATCCAACTAATAGCAAATATTACACCAGGAGACCTATTAATTCATCTGATGATCAGTGGGGCAACTTTAGTACTTTCATTTATTGGCCCCATTACATCCCTAATTATATTTGTTGTTAAAGTTCTATAATTGTTCTCAAATTTGCTGTAGCCCTTATTCAGGCTTATGTGTTTACTTTTCTAGTTAGCTTATTTCTCCATAATGACCCTGATGACCCACCAAACACATGCGTATCACATCGTTAACCCAAGCCCCGACCCTTTAACAGGAGCTTTACCAACCCTTCTTACCTCAAGTCTAGTTATCCTAACATTCATTTACTACCAGTGATGGCAAGATACAGTGCAAGAAGATACATTTGAAGGACACCAAATCCCCCTTGTCCACAAAGGCCTACATTATGGAATAATACTATTTATTCTTTCTGAAGTATTCGTTCCTGGATTCTTTGAGCTTTTTGTCATGCAGCCTTGCTCCTGCCCCTGAACTAGGAGGATGCTGGCCACCCACAGGCATTTACCCTCTCAGCCCAGTAGACATTCCACTACTTAATGTATCTTTTGTACTAGCATCAGGTGTGCCAATTGCCTGAGCACATCATAGTCTAATAGGAGGAAATTGAAAAAACATAACTCAAGCCCTTTATTTATTTATTTATTTTTAATTTTATTATTCATATGTGCATACAAGGCTTGGGTCATTTCTCCCCCCTGCCCCCACCCCCTCCCTTACCACCCACTCCGCCCCTCCTTCTCCCCCCAACCCCCTCAATACCCAGCAGAAACTATTTTGCCCTTATTTCTAATTTTGTTGTAGAGAGAGTATAAGCAATAATAGGAAGGAACAAGGGTTTTTGCTGGTTGAGATAAGAATAGCTATACAGGGCATTGACTCACATTGATTTCCTGTGCGTGGGTGTTACCTTCTAGGTTAATTCTTTTTGATCTAACTCAAGCCCTTTTAATCACTATTCTTCTAGGAGCCTATTTTACATTACTGCAAGATTACCATGTTCAATTTTCAACTACCAAGAATCCCCCATGAGCTGGAGAGGGGCTCTTCCCATGGAACTTGACCATACATTTTTACCTCTTTTGTTAATTTATGAACAGTCTGACTTTCTCATATGAAAGATGAGAACTTAATGCATAGCCCTTCATTTTCCTCCACCCCCATATTTGGAAACTATATTTTTACTTTCAGGGTTTTTTTTTTTTTTTTTGGTTGGCATATTTTGTAATTTTAAATGTTTTAATTAAACTTCCATTTCTGGTTCTAGTGTCATTACCTTTAGTTAGTTTTTTCCTACCCTGCCAAAAGTTGAAAAATATTATTATAGAACTATTGTGACTGTAACCCTACAAATCCAAGTATTTCTAGTACCAACATTACATTCATTCAGATGAGAGTGTTCTAGGATAAAGATCAAATGGCTTCTTTTTTCATAAGATTTTTGTCTACACCCCTTCTTCCCCCCCCTACCCTTTTGTTCATAAATTTTGTCAGTTACTTAGAATCATGTCATATTTTACCTTGCCTCATATTTTGGCTCATTTCTTTTTTGGTTTTATTTTGTTTTCCCCTGGATTTTCGACTGCTTTCCTTTTTGTTCATCATCAAAGGGATGATAAGTCTTTATGACATCCACAAGTTTTTTTTTTTTAAATCTCTCATAATACTACTTAATGCATGTAATTCCCTCTTTTATCCAGAAGTTTCTTTCTAGAAATTTTGGGCTTTTAATCTGGATCACTTGATGTGTGAGCCTGCAATACAGCTACAATTACGGGATTTCTAAAGTCCCATGCTTGTGCATCTCCCAGCCCTCATCCCTCTCCCATTCTGGTGACCATTGTTTGTTTCTTAATCTTTCCAGAGTTAGTTTATGTATATCTTAGCAAACAAATACAAATTCTCTTTTCGTCTGACTTTATGTATGCTTAGATGCTATATACTGTTCTTTACCCCTTTTCACTTAATTCATCTTAGAGATCTAAGATGGTACAGACACTTTTCTTGTTTGTTTCTACAATTACATTTTAGGTTTTCTAGTCTACTGTTACAGAAAATGTAGCATAAATTCACTGTAGCTCTATCTGTAGGAAAGGTGAAGTCAAAAAATATATGCATATGCAGGGTGGACAGAAATGATCAAATTGTCCTCAGAAGGGGACTCCTAGTTTGCATTAGTACTCACAGTTACTCTCCTGCAGCCTTCCCATGATAGCATACAGATTTTTTCTTTTCCAGAGGTAAACTAGGGTGTGTGGGTAGGTGAGGATTGTTACTAACCTGATGGTGGAAGGACAGCAGTTGTTTGATGGGCCTACATGAGACTAGCATGGAAGACTACCCCACTTTCACAAAAATGATGGAACAAGCTGCAAGGAAATACTAACAAATTAAGGAATTAACCACAGGACCTAATTAGGAAAAGACTTGGCAAGGTGCCCAGCTCATCCAGTGGCAAAGGGAGAAAGTATTCTGCATTTGTGATGCTGTTTAGAAAGGGATAATTTAGTGTCCTTTAATCTGAGCTAGTGTGTAGTTCAGCCTGTTAGATGAAAACACTTGGCGGGGGGGTTATAGTTAACAGGATGAAGCAGATATTTTTCTTTCTTTAGTATATTTACATTGGGTGGTTGGATGGCTTAATTAAATAAACTACACATTTCCTATTTTCTTTCAAACCACTGTTAGAAGTTGGATTCAAGAAAAAGGAAGACATAGTCTCTGTCCTTTAGCATATGCAGTGTGAAAAGACTTAACTCAAGGAAGAGCTAGATGAGAGCTTTAGAAGGTAGAAGCACAGTGTGGGCTTCAGAGAAGGGAGAAAGCTTGGGGAATCAGAAGAGGAGGTGGGCTTTGGAATGACCTAAAATCTTTCTCCTCCCCTCCCCTCCCCTCCCCTCTCTTCCCCTGGAATAGAACCCAGGCTTCACACGTGCTGGGCAAGTGCTGTACAACTGAGCTACATACCCAGCCCTTATTTTATTTTGAGACAAGATCTCACTTAGTTGCTCATGCTGACCTCAAATTCAAAGCAGGTGTTCTATCATTTGAGCCATGCCTCCAGCCTGGTTTTCTCTTTATCTGGTTTGGGCTGTAGGCTGTAAAATGTGCACTGTAGGCGCACTCTAGCTGATGGTCAGACTGGAGTTGACACAAAGTCTCACATCTAATTCAGGCAGCACAGCCCATTTAACAACTTCAAGAATAGGCTGCCACCTACCAACTGCAAGACCTCAGGCTAGCTACTGAACTCTGTGCCTCAGTTTTGTTCTCATAAAATGAAGATTATAATTGTTTTGAGGATTAAACTAGTGTGTGTAAATCATATAACATCTGGTTCATACTGTTACCCCTTCCTAAATAGAGCACAGATGCAGAGGTTATGTTGCACCTCTGCAAATTGATAATTTCATCTCTTTAAAAGAATATTTTTCTGGTTACAAAATTAACGTATGGCCACTGTAGAAAATGTGGGATATATTAAAAACCATTTCTTTTTCTTTTTTTGATGGTTCTGGAATTTGAACTCAAGTCCTTGTACTTGCTAGGCAGGTACTCTACCACTTGATCCACCCCTCAGCCTTTTCTGCTTTATTTTTTTTTTTGAGGATTATGAGTTTATTCTTTTTTTAAATTTTCTTTTATTCATATGTGCATACAATGTTTGGGTCATTTCTCCCCTTTTCCCCCCCCTTCCCGCCCCAACCCCCCTCCCTCTCCCTCCCTACCCCACTCGCTACCAGGCAGAAACTATTTTGCCCTTATCTCTAATTTTGTTGTAGAGAGAGTATAAGCCATAATAGGAAGGAACAAGGGTTTTTGCTGGTTGAGATAAGGACAGCTATACAGGGCATTGACTCACATTGATTTCCTGTGCGTGGGTGTTACCTTCTAGGTTAATTCTTCTTGATCTAACCTTTTCTCTAGTTCCTGGTCCCCTTCTCCTATTGGCCTCTGTCACTTTCAAGTTTCTGCATTAGTTCATTTGCATTGAGGACATCAAATGCTATCTTGGTTTTTTTTTTTTTTTTTTTTGGGGGGGGTTTCTTACCTATTATACCTCCCTTGTGTGCTCTCGACTCATCATGTGATCAAAGTCCAATCCCCTTGCTGTATTTGCCCTTGATCTAAAGTCTGCATATGAGGGAGAACATACAATTTTTGGTCTTCTGGGCCTGGCTAACCTTGCTTAGGATAATGTTCTCCAGTTCCATCCATTTACCTGGTGGTCTCCCAAGCAGGGTAGGAGTTGGCGTCTGGCGGCACAGGAGCCCTCCTGCTTTAGTTATTTTTTGAATAGGGTCTCACATTTATGCCCAGGCCAGCCTGGACCACGATCTTCCTACTTACGCTTCTCGTGTAGCTGCGATGATAGATGTGTACCACCAAGCCCAGCTTTTTATTGATTGAGATGGGGTCTCAGACTTTTTTCCCAGGCTGGCCTCAAACTTTGATCCTCCTCATCAATACCTTCCTAGTAGCCAGGATTACAGGCATGAGCCACCAGACCCAAGTTAGAAAAGCACTTCTTTTTAAAAATTTTTTTTATTATTCATATGTGCATACAATGCTTGGGTCATTTCTCCCCCCTGCCCCCACCCCCTCCCTTACCACATGCTCTGCCCCCTCCCTCTCCCCCCCCACCCCCTCAATACCCAGCAGAAACTATTTTGCCCTTATCTCTAATTTTGTTGAAGAGAGAGTATAAGCAATAATAGGAAGGAACGAGGGTTTTTGCTAGTTGAGATAAGGATAGCTATACCGGGGGTTGACTCACATTAATTTCCTGTGCATGTGTGTTACCTTCTAGGTTAATTCTTTTTGATATAACCTAGAAAAGCATTTCTTAAAACCTGCTTGTGGGCTGGGAATGTAGCTCAGTGTTATATCACTTTGGTAGCATGTGCAAGGTTCTGGGTTCAACCCCTAGCACCACACACACACACACACACACACACACACACACACACACACAACCAAACAAACAAACAAAAAAAAAAACCGTGCTTGTAACCTCACCTCTAATAGGATGGTGTTAACATTTTGGCAATTATTTGTACTGCAGTCTTGCTTGTGTAGTGACTAAGTATACCTTTTTGGGTTCCTATTCTTGTCCTTTTGCCTCTCTCTCAGTTTGCACATTTGTAAGATGTAGGTAATAGTGCCCATCACAGAGTAAGAATAAAATGAGATGATAATGTCAGACATTTGGAAGAGTGCAAGTTCCATTACTCTATGTGTGACCAAAGATGTAAAATCCTCCAGTAGCCTCCTAAATAGAGGACACAAACAGGTAGGACTTGTGAGTGATACAGGCAGGGAATGAACATGAACAAACACACTCATACACGCGATTTGCATGACTTGGCAGAAAGAATGGCTTTTAAAAAGTCACTAAAGTGGAGAAAGGGTATTAGCCAAGGGGAGATGGTAACCAGATTAGATAAAATCTTAGTTTTCTCTAATTACTTGGAAAATAGTTTCTTCCTGGGCAGTTAGAAAAAAGGTGAATAGATCCACGCTTTAAAACCCAAGTAGAAAATGGAAATGTCAATCAACATTGTGTGTAATAGTAATACAAAACAATCCTATTAATCTAATTCTGTTGGTGCAATGAATAAATTCCCACTTAAAATCTGAGCTAGAGATTCAGTTCTCTATGGAAAAATCCTTGTTCTGATTTGCAGAATAGATCAGTTAGGGAGTCAGCATTCACAGCATCGAGGAATTCACTATTGACTTCCTACATGTAAGAGTTTTTCTCAAGTCATGTTGGATTCTAGGAATGTGATGAGTGCCACAGGAGGTAAGCACTTGTTATTTCAGGAGCCCAGCTGGATGTGCATTGCTCAGTATAGTGGCTTAGGTAACAGCACCTCAAAAAATAAGTTCCAGTCCTAAGGCCCCCCATACACAGTGCTTTTGAATTCAACTTTATTTGGACCTGGAGACTTGGCAGATGAGATCAAATCCAATGACTGCTGTTCTTAAAAAAAAGAAAGGAAAGGAAAGGGGGTTGGGGGAGAAGTGAGAGGAAGTTTTGAGATAACACAGAGAAGAGGCATGGGGGGACAGCTGTGTGAACACAGAAGTAGAGATTGGAGTGATAGTGAGCTGAGAATGCCAAGAATGACTGGCAGGCACAAGAAGCTGGAAGAGGCAAGAGGGAGCCTCAGAGAGAGCATGGGCCTGCCAACACTTTGATTTTGGACCTCTGGCTTCCACAGCCATGATTATGAGAGAATAAATTTCCATTGTTTTAAGCCACCAAGTTTATAGTAATGATTATGGCAGCCCTAGGAGATGAAAATAAGGGATAAAATAAAAATTATTTTATCATATACTTAAGAATGCTAGCTAAGATTTGTACACCTACTGTATAAAACCAATAAGGAACCTTAAAATTTTACAGGGAGTAAATTTAGGACAGAAGAAATAAAAAAATACAATTTCAGATATTAATAATCATGATAAATATCAAAAAATGACCCTTTTTATTTGGAACCCCCAGAAAAATTTGTGTGTGTGTGTGTGTATCAGACAAACTTACAAATCTATCCTTTAAATTTTCCATTAGAAAATGACTAAAAAACAAACTGAAGTTTATGCTTGTGAGGCTTATTTCATATTTATAGGAAAAGAGTTGTGATTCCTCCATAACAGTAGTTATTTGTAGTCTGAGCTTCTGCTCTTCTCCCAGCATCTCAGTTGACCCCAGCACTTACAGTTACTTTGAGACCATGCCTAGTTTATCTTCGTATTACCTCTAACCCTTCTAATATAAAGCTAGATGAATATGAACATCTTAGGTCTAAAATTTGTATGTCATGTGTTGGGATCCCCATACTGGTCTTGAAAATGCTCATCCATATTGCAGAATTCTTATTTTCAGATGGAAGATCTTTGATTTGATAGCTACAGTGTGAACCCATAGGGAAAGAAAGAGACCCCCAGCCCTTTTAGCTCTTGTGTGGGCCTTTAGCTGGTTCTAAGAACCCAATTAATATAGAAGCTGATGAACAGGAAAAAAGCATTACCATTTTAGGAATTTGACATGTGCACAGGGATCTTCACAGGAGGGTGAAGTCCGAAGAAATGGACCAAAGTATGGTGCTTTTTTACATTTTAGACAAAGAACAACAAGTTTGTGAAGAGATGACAGGACAAATGAGTATCTGTATAATCAAGGGAGGTCATGAAGAAGAGAAATGGAAGAGCTAGGGCAAGAGACACTTACTTCAGACTGTGTTTTATTCAGGTTCATATCAGTCTTTGGTGTTGAAGGCTATTTTCTGGCCTGCCATGTGAAGGACATCTCTCCCGAAACAATCCTCATAGCTAGCTGCATGTAGGGAAAGGCAGGCCATATGGCCCTTCTGAAGCTCCGGTTCCTCTGGTGATTTCAAATAGAAATAATTAATACACCGATTTTAATACGACACCTTCTTAACTCCTTCAAGGCATATTTTTTTTTGAAACAACATCATTTCCAACAGTAGGATAACAGCATTTCCTCTTTGTGAAGCCCTTTATCGGGAATTCCTGAGTGTTATTCTGCCCCCACACCCCACCCCAGAGCAGCTATTTGTTTCTCCAGTGAAATACAGGTTTTGCCTTGGAGTGGGATGAGTAGGGACATAAGAGAAATACAGAATAATCTCTGGATAAACAGAAAACCAGCTGGTTATACAATACTTTTAAATGTACTGTTTAAAGGTAAAATGACAAGTTGTTCAGCCCCCAACATGCCCTACTTTTTAAAATGTTAATTGTCTTTGTAGAGAAAGACATCTTGAATCCAAATTATTCCATTTTCCTGTTTTGTTTGTTTAAACATGGGGAGAACCTGTCAGCAGTTCAATGTTTAAGAGGGAAATAAAGGAAAAAGAAAAGATGAACAAGAAAAGGAAGGGAGTTGAAATAACAGTGTAGTGTTTCCTTTCTTGGCTTTTCAGTTTTTGTGAAGCAGAAGTGTTTGTGCCTGAGATGATTCCAGAATTGGGAAATGGGGCAGTGATCTTTTGTACTTAGCCTTGTGGTTGCTGTGCCCCTTTTTGCTATTCAGAACTAAACATTTCTTCAGTGTATATGATGCAGTTCATTCAAGTCTAATCATGAGGAAATACAGATCAACTCTTCATCTATATGATTTCAGAAATAGCCCTATGCTAGGATAGTGCTAGGGGAGGACATGCTTGAACCATCCTGGGTGCTTGCATGTTGTGTGCTTTTTTTCCTGTATCTAGTTCTAAAGATACAAGAGCTACTTTTAAGCCTTTTAATTTGTATTTTGTTGACTCATTTTATTCAGGTCCCTAGTCACCTCTCTTCCCTGTATGAAACTTCACTTCATTTCTCTCTTCACAGGGGAATTCTGAGACAGCAAGGAAAGGTGCATGAGGCCATTTTGTCTTAACACTTTAACAAGCAGTTGAGTGCTGGAAATGGTGGATGGGTAGGTTCACATGCTGTTCATGTGGAGACCAAAGTGCAAATCCCATTCCTTCACTGTGCCACATTCCTTATTTTTCCAGCTTGAAATCTTGTTCTCAAGCCTCATCTTCATCTTCAGCTGTTTATATTTCTAATGAAGAAAGACCCTTCAGTCACGCTTTTTTTTTTACATTTCCTCCCCCCCCCCCTTTGATACTGGTTTGAATCTGAGTAAGTGTGTTTGGCACAAGCTTTTCTTCGATGAAAAGAAAAGCCACCGTTGGCTGTCCTCTGTGGCTGAAGGCTAGAGGCTCAGAAGCCCTGGGCCTCTGAAGTGGGGGAGCATTGGGAGCCAGGCCCCAATTCCCCTCACATTTGTTAGGCAGGCACTCTACCACTTGAACCACTCTACCAGCCCTTGTTTTTCTTAACTCTGCTGATTCTGGTCACCAGTATGCTCCATTCTGTCAGATCCAATTATCAGTTTTCTATCTCAGCTTATTCCACTTGTCAGCTGCATTCAACATGTGTTCCTAAGCACTTCTCCAAGTTCATGAAGCTGGATCCTTTTGATTTTCAAAACCACCTAAATGGCAGGTCCTCAGTCTCCTTTGCGGGACCTTTCTTTTCTGCCAGACTTCTCAGCTCCCATCTTTGGCCTTTCTCTTTTTTTTATTTGAACACTCTGGAAGATCTCAGCTGGTCCCACTGCTTTGGCTGTATCTCTCTGCCTTATTGCTAAGTCTAGGTCTCTGACCTGATCTATCCCTTGATGCCTACAGCCAGCTGCCTACTCTTAATTTTTTTGCATGATGAGTCGAGATGTCTCAGACTTAATAAACTCCTGACTGTTCTGTCCTTTCCATACAAAACTTCTGCACCTCTGTCATCTCATCGCACAGTACCATCCTCATTGATCCTGCCGCTCAACCCAAGGAAGCATCATGGAGACCTCTTTTTTTCCCCATAGCCTGCATTCAGGCCATCAGCAAAATCTGTCAAATCTGCCAGAATGTCCCTGAATTCCATTCTCTGTCGGTCTCAATACTTCAGAACAAACTTTCCTGCTATGTTATCTGAACAGCAACCACAGACTCCTGACTGATTGATCTTCCTGCTCCTGTCCTTCCCTCTCTAGGTCCATTATTCACCCAGCAGCAGAGTGGTCTTGCACGAATCATTCTATGTAATGATTTACTTGTTTATTATTCTTCAGTTGTTTCCATCATCAGCAAAATCAAGTTTCTGACTACAGAGTCTAGCCTCCATTTGTCTGTTCACCCTCACATCTCTCGCTCTCTGCATTCACAAAGCTCCAGCACACTCGCCTATTTTGTTTCCTTCAAACATCCGAACATCATTTTGTTCATGTATCATCCTGTCTGTCAGAGTTTTGCCTCATGTATATCCTTACACAATTAGTAGATTATTTTTGCTTGGTTTCAAATTTGACATAGTACAAGTCTATATATGGTCTTCTGCAACTTGTATTTTTCAGTCCATACTACATTTAGAGATGAATTCATATAGAAGTGTAAGTTTAGTTAATTTGTTTCGCTGCTGGGTAGCATTGGTTGTGTGACTGTACCACAGTTTATTGGACTGCTCTCTCATTGTGCACATGTGGGTTCTAATGAGCACAGTTTGAACAGTTTCTCATCAGAGAGAGCTTACTGTGGGTGGGCAGCGTTCTCAGTGCTTTCATGTGACCTCTCGCCCCTGTGAGTTGGTATCATTATGATGCTCATTCTACAGAGGACACAGAGGTAGAGGTAGATGCAGTAGCTTACCCGTGTCATGTAGCCAACGAGTGAAATTGCTGGATGGTGGACTCCACATATGTTCAGCTTCATAAGACGATGGCTAATGGATCTCTAAAGTGACTGTACAGTCAACACTCCCACAGCAGCATCTGAGTTCCCATTGTGCCACATCTTCAGCCATCCGTAATTGTGCCAATTTTGTGGGTGTAAAATGGTATTTTGATTTCAATTTGCATTTCCCTGATTCCTAATGAGATTGTGCATATTTTTTATGTTTATTAGCCATTAGTGTTTCCTCTTCTGGAAGCATAAACCATCTGTTTGTATCTTTTGCCACTCTTTTATTGATTTGTCAATAAAATTGACAAATCTTTATGAATTATAAAATTATCAAATTATAGTTATCTATATTCTAGACCCTTTGTCAGTATTATGAGTTTCAAATATCTTCTTCAATCAAGTTCATGGCTTGTCTTTTAATTCTTTATCTGGTATCTTCTGATGAATAGGAATTCCCAATTTTCATATAGTTAGTTGAATTTCTCCTTGTTTTTAGAAATCTGTCCTCACCTCAGAGTCAGAAGAATTTTGTCTCATATTTCTTCTAAGATTTGCACCTCCAGTATAAGCATTTAGTGGACCTGGAGAGTATTTTCTATGAGTGGCATGAGGGGTAGAGTCAAATGTCTGTTTTCCCATTTCATAGTGAAAACAATTTTTTTCTTACATCAAGTTTCTGTATAATTGTGGGACTGTGCCTTTGTACTCTCCCATTCCACTGATCTTTTGTTTTGTTCCTTCACTAATCCCATACTCCTCAGCTATTTTAGTTTGGGGGACAATTGGGATGTCGATGCAGCTTTCTTTATGCTTCAACATGACATCTCTTTTACTTGTTACTGTTTTAAAACAGTATTTGTGTATGTGCGACATATTTTAGAACTCCGTGTAGGTCTTGCACACCTTGTGGGGGGAGGCAGCTTGGAGTACTGGCTAAAAGCAAAGGCTCCAGAGCCAGTCCACCTAGGTTTAAGTCCTCACTTAGCTGGTGCAGTGTTGTCAGGTAAATCAATCTCTGCATCTTATTTTCCTTATCTATAAAGCAAGGCTAATTAAGAGTTTTTGTTTCATAGGGATTCTCAGTAAATGCTCAGTAGTTGTTAGTTATTGCTATTAGTTTGTTTTCTCTCTAGATGTTTTATTTTTTTATTGCTTTGTAAATTGTATCTTTTTTGTTTTTAGTTAAATTATTTTCTGGTATTTAGACATGCAGTTGATTTTCAGAAGTCTAGCAATCAGGTTAAGCTCTCATTAATATTAGTAATGTAGGCTGGCAGAATGGCTAAGATGATAGAGCACCTGCCTAGCAAGTGTGAGGGCCCTGAGTTCAGACCCCAGTACCAAAATAAAACCACTGATAATGAGAATTCTTTTGGATTTACCATATGAGCTATCATTTGGGACAATTACTTTTGTTTCTTCTGTTTCAGTCTTTAAAAATGTCTTTTGTTTTCTTACTGGACTGGCTAGGGTCTTGATAACAGTATAATCTTGAATAGAAGTGAGAATGGTGAACACTTTGTTCAACTCCTAGTTTTAAAGGGAATGTTCTAACATTTCACCATTTAAGTGTTTATTGTAGGTTTTGTGTGTGTGTGTGTGTGTGTGTGTGTGTGTGTGTGTGTGTGTGTGTGTGTGTGGATGTCTGTATGTCAGGTAAGGTTTTTCTTCTCTCGGTTACTAACAGCATTTATCAGAAATAGACTTTTACTTTCACTAGAGGCTTAATTTGCATCTGTTTAAATGAGTATATACTTTGTCCTTTAACCTGTTAATAAGTTTTCTAATATTAAGGTATCTTTAAATTCTTAGAATAAACCTAACTGGGTCATGATGCATTTTTTTAAGTACATCACTAGGTTTAGTTTGCTTTGAAAATTTGCATTTATGATAGTGAGATTGGCTTATAATTTTTCTTTCATGGGATACTAAGATTTTTTTTTTAATGATTTGAAAACTGTTCCTTCCTTTTGATCCTTTGGAAGAATGTGGATAAGATTAAAATTATCTCTGAATATTTGATACAATTTGCCTGTAAATATTAGCTGGATCCCATGTTTTGTTTTTCAGAATAGTTTAAATTACTGATCAATGTCTTTTTTTTTTTATTTTTATTTTATTCATATGTGCATACAATGTTTGGGTCATTTCTCCCCCTTCCCCCCACCCCCTCCCTTACCACCCCCCTTTGCCCCCCATTACCCCTCGCTACCTGGCAGAAACTATTTTGCCCTTATCTCTAATTTTGTTGAAGAGAGAGTATGAGCAATAATAGGAAGGAACAAGGGTTTTTACTAGTTGAGATAAGGATAGCTATACAAGGAGTTGACATGCATTGATTTCCTGTACATGTGTGTTACCTTCTAAATTAATTCTTCTCAAACTAACCTTTTCTCTAGTTCCTGGTCCCCTTTTATTGGCCTCAGTTGCTTTAAAGTACCTGCTTTAGTTTCTCTGTGTTGAGGGCAACAAATGCTATCTAGTTTTTTAGGTGTCTTACCTATTCTCATACCTCCCTTGTGTGCTCTCGCTTTATCATATGATCAAAGTCCAATCCCCTTGTTGTGTTTGCCCTTGATCTAATGTCCACATATGAGGGAGAACATAAAATTTTTGATCTTTTGGGCCAGGCTAACCTCACTCAGAGTGATGTTCTCCAATTCCATCCATTTACCTGCGAATGATAACACTGATCAATGTCTTTTTGAGTGTGAGGCCAACCTGGGCAAAAAAGTTCATGCGACCCTCATCTCAGTCAGTAGATGGACCTGTCATTCCAGTTATGTGGGAGGCATAAATAGGAAGATAACAGTCCAGGCTGGCTGAGACATAAAGTGAGACTCTTATCTCAAAAATAACCAAAGTAAAAAGATCTGGGGATGACTTAAGTAGTAGAGTGTCTGCCTAGCAAGTGCAAGCTCCTGCACTTCTCCATGTGGGGGAGAAGAAAAGAAAAATAATTCCAAGTTTCCAAACTTTACTAATCTTTTAAGATTAGTATATATTTGATTTTTATTTTATGAGATTTGCTTTTATCCTGTTTTCCTACTTTTAGACTTTTGGGCTTACTTGGTGGTTCTTTTATTTTTCTTTTTTTTTTTTTTAATCCAAGCCCTCTACCACTTGAGGCATGCCCTTTTGCTTTTATCTATCTATCTATCTATCTATCTATCTATCTATCTATCTATCTATTTTTGGCAGTGATCTTTCCGCTTAAGGCATTCCACCAGCCCTTTATTTTGTTTTTGCAATAGGCTGGCCTGGAACTCACGATCCTCCTGCTTCTGTCTCTCAGTTCTCCTGCCTCCCCTTCCCAAGCAGCTGGGATTACAGGCCTGCACTACTAGGACTGGCCTTTTTTTTCTTTTTTTTTTTGGTTGGGTGGGGTGGTGCTGGAGTTTGAACTCAGCTTTGTGCTTGCTCAGCAGGCACTCTACCATTTGAGCCATACCTGCAGCCCCAGTTTTTCACTTCTTAATAACTGTTTAATTCATTAATTTCAATACTACTTCTCTGATATAACCACTTAAGACTATTATTTCATCTTAAAAATAATAACAGAATTAATTGAGCATGGTGATGCATAACTGTAATCCTAGCACCCAGGAGGTAGATGAAGGAGAATCGTGAGTCCAAGGCTAACCTGAGCTACATAGTGAGTTCTAGATCAGTGTGGGCTATCTATCAAGACCTTGTCTCAAAAAAAGAAAAAAAAAAAAAAAAAAAACAGCATTAAGTTCCCTCTAAGAACTGCTTTAGTTGTCAGGCGTGGTGGCTCAAGCATGTCATCTTAACTACTTAGGAGATGGGGATTGGAAAGATTGTGTTTTGAGGCCAGCCTGGTAAAAAGTTTGTGAGAGCCCCATTGCAGCCAATAAAAGCTAGGCACAGTGGTGTGCACCTGTCGTCCCAGCTACATAGGATGCATAGCTAGGAGGATTGATGTCCAGGCCTGCCTGGGTGTAAAGCAAGACCCTATCTCAAAAATAACCAGTGCAAAAAGTAGCTCAGGTCAAGTGCAGAGCCTAGAAAGCACTAGGCCCTGAGTTCAAACACTAGTATCACAAAATTAAAAGGGCTTTAGTAGCATAGCACAATTTTGATATGCAATATTTTAATTAATGTTTGGTTCTGTGTATTTTCTGATTTCTATTAAGATTTCTTTGATCCATAAGTTCTTTACAAGGGTCTATCCATCATTTTTCTGCCTTAACTCAAGTTTTGTTCTGTCATAAAGATACAGTGTTTTTTTCTTAAGGTACTTATTAAAGGATCAAGTTGACCATTATTATTATGTATTTTTATTTGAGGAATAATTTTATCATACAAGAGAAATGGTTGAGATTAAAAATATTGTTTAGGCTTTTTTAGTATTCTTTTGTGTGTGGTGTGCATGTATGTGTGGTACTGGGGATTGAACTCAGGACCTACACCTTGAGCCAGTCCACCAGTGCTTTTTTGTGATGGGTTTTTTGAGATAGGGTCTTGTGAACTGTTTCCCCCTGCTGGCTTTGAACTGTGATCCTCCTGATCTCTGCCTCTTGAGTAGCTAAGATTGCAGGTATGAGCCACCAGGGCCTGGCTCCTTTTTTTTTTTCTCCCCCAAGACATGATCTCACTACATTACCCTGGAGTTAATCCTCCTGCTTCAGCTTCCTGGGTAACTGGGACTACAAGTATGCACCACCATCCTTGGCCCTAGGATATTTTTTATAAGTGGAATTTCATTGCAGAATTCATTTAGGAGCCATTGAGTAGCATTTACACAGGAGGAATATATACCCATATATACCCATTCTATCAGAGGAAATATATTTTTTAGACTCAAGATGTTTCTGTTGATTTATCTTGTCTCTTTGGCCCTCAGTTAACATCTGTAAATTAAAAATGGTACTTTTGGTTCCAGTGTGCTGGAGTTCTGTTGGCTTTGTTTAATCTTTACCATTCTCTTCAGTCATATGAATGGGATTTGAATTAATTTGAACCATAGAAAACTTGGAGTTGGAACAAGAGGCCCGGAGGTTGTGCTGAAACTTGCTCCTGGGTCCTAGATATTGACCACTTGGCCCACAGGATAATCTGCAACTCTTAAATAAAGCATTTCTACTGTGTGGGATTTTTTTGTTTGTTTGTTTTTGGTGGGGGGTGGCACTGGGGTTTGAACTCAGGGCCTCATGTTTGCTAGGCAGGTGCTCTACCACTTGACCCATCCTACCAGCCCTGTTTTGTGTTGGGTTTTTTTGAGATAGGGTCTCATGAACCTAAAGTCAGTCACTTGACTTTCAACATTGATCCTCCTGATCTCTGCCTCCTGAGTAGCTAGGATTATAGGTGTGAGCCACTGGTGCCCGGCTCTATTGTATGTTTTTTATCTTAGTAATTCTCAGGAAAGCAGAGATAACAGTGTGATGATATTCCATGTACCTGTCACCCAGCTTCAGTAATTACCACTATTTTTTAAATGTTTCTTCTAAAAAGGTGAGATCAAAAAGAATTAACCTAGAAGGTAACACCCACGCACAGGAAATCAATGTGAGTCAATGCCCTGTATAGCTATCCTTATCTCAACCAGCAAAAACCCTTGTTCCTTCCTATTATTGCTTGTACTCTCTCTACAACAATATTAGAAATAAGGGCAAAATAGTTTCTGCTGGGTATTGGGGGGGGAGAGGGAGGGGGCGGAGTGGGTGGTAAGGGAGGTGGTGGGGGCAGGGGGGAGAAATGAACCAAGCCTTGTATGCACATATGAATAATAAAAGAAAAATTAAAAAGAAAAAAAAATAAATGTTTCTTCTAAAATTAAAATAGGTTTTTCTAGTAAGAAAAATAGATATTTTAGGGCTAGAGTGTGGCTCAAGTAGTAGAGCACTTGCTAGGCAAGTGCAAAGCCCTGAGTTTAATCCCAGTTCTGCTAAAAAAAAAAAAAAAAAGTTCAGAAAAGAGAGAAAAAAGGAAAGAAAAAAATAGATATGCCAGCAATGACCACTATCTAAATTTGCTTGAGTAATCTTTGTGTGAGATTTAACCAAAAATGGAATCATACCATAATTACTATATTATAATGTATTTTCTCAGCTTAATATGTACATATCCATATAATCCTTTATTATAAATATATGCTGTCTTACATAGCTATATTTATTAACCTGTTCCCTATGTGTACTGTTCTATTATCTTGTTTATCCTTTTTTTTTTTTTTTTTTGCTGTACTGGGGTTTGAATTCAGGACCTCATGCTTTATAGGTAGGCAGACTACCACTTAAGCCATTCCACCAGCCCTCTGTTTATCTTACATAAATTTCTAAAAGTGAATTGCTCATTCTGAGCATTAAAGTTTTTAATGCCCATTATGAAATTACTATAGGTTCCATTCCTACCAATGATACATTGAAGTGCTCACTCTCCAATACCTTCACCAACCCTGGGCATTGTTGCTCTTTTCACATTTCTAATCTGGGTGGTATTTGTATTTATCTGGTCAGTGATCATATTAACTATCTACTCACAGCTCTGCCACTCCTTTTTCTTTTGTGAATTGTCTGTCAGTATCATTTGCCAGTTTTAATTTTGTTGTTTTTGCTTTCCTTATTGCAAATATTTTTTATTTTAAGTTAAAATTTTTTAGATCTTATCATGATCATAAGCTTATTTCTATTTTATTCATTTCTCTGTGTAAACTTTTGATTTTAGATACAATGATAATTTCCTTTATAGGTTCTGATTCTGGTACTTGGAAAGGCCTTCCCCATCTGAGAATTCTTTTTTTTTTTTTTTAATAATCCACATCTTCTTCTGGTACTTTTCTTCTAGCTTGACTGCTTTCTTTCTTCTTCTTTTTTTTTTTTTTCACTTTAATAATTGATCTGTCTTAAACTTACTTTGGTGTAAGGCATAAGATAAAGACCCATCATTGTTTTTGTTCAAATAGCCAGTTTTCTAGTACTGTACTGTTTTTTAATTAATTTATCTGTTTCCTGCATATAGTAAATTTCTGTCTATACTTGAGCCTAATTTTGGACTCTGTTCTCTGCTACTGATCTTTTTGTTTATTCTTTTCCTAATACCATGGTGTTTTAGTTACTTTGGCCTTAGAGTATGTGTTAATATTCATTGAGTGAAACCTTTTTTAGTCTTTGTTCCTCTTGGCTTTTTGTTATTGCTACTATGAAAATTTAAAAACCCACAGAAAAGTAGAGAGAGGATTTAATGAGCTCCTGCATTATTCATCTCCTAAACCGAATACTTTTCAAAAATCTGTCATACATAGTTCCTTCATCTGTTTTTTCTGAAGTATTTTGAAGTTAGTTACAAAATCATTCCCTACCACCCTCCACAATAGCATGTATCTACTTGCTTGGCAGATGTATTTTACAGTGATTGTTGGTTGCATTTGCATTAAGGAGACTTGATTTTTCTCTTTTACTTTGCTATTTGATTAATGCTCCACTATCTTTTTGGTTGATTCTTAACGAAATCAGAACACAGTTAACTGTCTCTAAATGAGGATTTTTTCTCTCTTTCACCATTTATACTGTTGATTTCCAAATATCAGCCAGCTTCCCATAAGAGTTTACAAAAGTAGCAGAGATAGGCCCTTATACTCTTCCCATCATTTTCTTTCTTCAGTGCTAGGATTTTGAACTCAGGGCCTCTAGCTCACTAAGCAAGTGCTCTGCCACTTAAACCACACCTCCAGCCTTCTTCCTGTGTCCAGAAAGAATGTTTTAGTCTTTCATTGTCTGATGCTACTTATAGAACATTGTACCTTTTTTTCCTCTTTTTTTTTTTTGGCAGTATTGGGATTTGAACTCAGCTCTGTGTACTTCCTAAGCAGGCACTCTACCACTTGAGCCTCACCTCTAGACTGAGTCTTTTTTAAAATTGAGAATGTATTGAATTTTATCAAATGTCATTTTTTAGCATTTAATAAAATAATTGTATTTATTTTTTCTTTTGAATTTACTAATATAATAATATGTATTAATAAGTCCCTAATATTAAACTACATTTGCCTTGGGAATTGTCCTTGAACATAAAATACTTTCTTCATCTTTCATGTGTATTACTGGGAATTGAACACAGGACCTCACATTTGCTAGGCAAATGCTCTGTGTACTACTAAGCCATGCCACTAGCCCTTATGTTTATATTTTGCTTTTGAGACAGGGTCTCCCTAACTTTGCCCATGCTGGCCTCAAACTCATGATCCTGTTGCCAAGTAGGAGTAGCTGGCATTATAGTACTTAATTGGTTCTTGTCCTTATCAGTTGTTTTGGGCTGGATCTTGAAGAGTTGTTTGTTTGTTTGTTTTTGTTCTTCTCACATATCCCCTCTGCTTTAATCACTAAGACAAGTGGATTGAGGGTTATAGTGAGGACTATAACTTAAGTGACTAGAATTTGGCAGATGCTGGTAACACTCAGAGCAGAGTTCTGTTCGGCAAAGGTTAAGTAGAGCACTTCTGTGCATATCTGACCAAATGTGAATTTTTCACATTTGTTAGTTCACACAGCAGTTCCATTTCATAGATAAGAAAATTTATGTTTAAGTCTCTACAACTCTAAAGTAGCTGCTTTGAACTTGAGAATTACCCTGACTGCTTTTAATAGGTAAAGCTCATGAGATCTGTTGTCTCATCCAGAAGAGTATCTTCAAGGAGATTGTAGAAAGAGAAAAGAAATGTTATAGATTTTGTTAATCTGTGTGAGTAATTGGCATTCATACCCCCAAAATAGTTATATGCTAAGTGGCTGAAAATTAGAGGGTTACTTATAACCATATGTCCCTCTGCTTCGCAGAAAGTCACATGTTATTGCCAGGGAATAAAATAGACTTAAGCATGTTTCTTAGTTGTTTTTATGTTTGGCTCTAAGTCTTTTCTCATTCTCTGACATTCCCTTCTGAACAGTTTGGGAATGAAGTTACCCCATTTGAACATTTTCAGGATTAAAAATTTAGTTGTTTTACTCTTTAAAATTCTGCTTTAGCTTTACAGATTTAAAAATAATAATACCATAATTCATTGTTTCACTGTCAAAAGTATGCTATTTCACACTAAATAATAAGTTCAGTATCTACATGTATTCAGATAACTTCTTAAGCAGCAAAAGCACACTGCTCAGAAAGTTACCTGTTTGTGTCATTGTATGGAAGCTCAGCCTGTCATCAAATGTGCCTGTTCAAGTAGAGAGAGTTTTAGAAATGAAGAGTTGCTCTCACAAAGGAAAAGCTTTCCCACAGTTCCACAATTTTTTTCTGTTGATTTGCACTTTATGTTAATAAATGCTTATTCTTCCCACTTTACGATTAAATAACCAAGGCAGATAAGAAAAGTGACTTGCTCATATGATGTAGCCATTTCTTGGTAGGACAAAATTAATATCCAGACCAGTTGGCTTGTATTCTTGCATTTATCTGCTCTGGTCCAAAAAGGACCATCATTTTGATTCAGAGACTGACTTTTCCTTTTTTTTTTTTTTTTAATTTAATTCCATCCAGATCTTTCTTTTTCTTTTTTTCCCCTTTTTCTGTCCAGAATGTGGCTGCTGTCCTGTCTATTGAGATCCTATTAGAAAGTAGATGAGGGACTGGGAGCATGGCTCAAGTGGTAGAGAACCTGTCTAGCAAGTGTGAGACCCAGTACCAGAGAGCAAAAGAGAGAGAGAGAGAGATGGAGAGATATGGAGAGATGGGGAGTAGGATGTGATCATATCTGCCTTGCTGGGCCTCTCTAGTTGGTGATTTCAGTGGGAATAGATTTGCAACAGTGGTAAGATGTAGGTTGAGAATCATATGTAGATGTCACTTAAGACTATTTCTCCTTTATCTTAAGGTCAAGCAAACGAATAATTTAAAAGATTGAGAAAGAGTCTTGTCATTATAATTTTGTTCCATTCTGTATCCAGTTATCAAGTGGGTAGTTTGATTGTTCCAGACTTATTCTAATGAGATCTAAAGAAAACAGTTTCTTGAGTGAGTCTGCTTGTGCGCTAATAACACATCCTCCCCACAAGCCTCAACCCGGTTACTCAGCTGCTTTCATGTAATTCAGCACTTCATCATACACTTTCACCCTTGCAGTGAAAGGTTTTAAACTGCTTAAAAGCAAAGAATATGATTCAGGGTTTTTTTGGGTTTTTTTCTCTATATTGCATGGCTCTAGAATAGAACGCAGTTCAGAGAAGCTGATCACAGCAAGTGATCAGTGGAAAGCTGGCCAGTAACAGTCCATTAGCATTGCTGACTTTGGCCTGTTGATGTGGCAACAAGAGGCTCTCTGCAAGGATCTGAGTTATATCTTTATATTTGCCATCACCAGGTCCTTTCTGCCCGTTTTTTCTCAAATTTATCCCAGTTAGGATTCCATTCTCCCTGTTCCACTGAAACTGTTCTTGTCCAGGTCCTCAGTAATACCCATCTTGCTGAATCCAGTGACCTGCTCTCAGTCCTTACCTTGACCATTTGTCTTAGCTTCTAAAATGTGGCCTTCATTTGGCGGCCCCCTGCTTCACTGGGGTCCTTCTGGAGCTGCTTCTCTGCTGCACCCTGTTCCCCTCCATCTTTATTGCTGAAGCACCCTGGGCTTGATCCTGTGCCTTTGGTGAACTCTCTTTCTGAATACTATCAGCCAGCCTCAGAACTTTATTTTTTTTTTCATTTTTCTTTTATTATTCATATGTGCATACAAGGCTTGGTTCATTTCTCCCCCCTGCCCCCACCCCTTCCCTTACCACCCACTCCGCCCCCTCCCTCTCCCCCCCCAATACCCAGCAGAAACCATTTTGCCCTTATTTCTAATTTTGTTGAAGAGAGAGTATAAGCAATAATAGGAAGGAACAAGGGTTTTTGCTGGTTGAGATAAGGATAGCTATACAGAGCATTGACTCACATTGATTTCCTGTGCGTGGGTGTTACCTTCTAGGTTAATTCTTTTTGATCTAACCTTTTCTCTAGTTCCTGGTCCCCTTTTCCTATTGGCCTCAGTTGCTTTAAGGTATCTGCTTTAGTTTCTCTGGGTTAAGGGCAACAAATGCTAGCTAGTTTTTTAGGTGTCTTACCTATCCTCACCCCTCCCTTGTGTGCTCTCGCTTTTATCATGTGCTCATAGTCCAATCCCCTGTTGTGTTTGCCCTTGATCTAGTCCACATATGAGGGAGAACATATGATTTTTGGTTTTTTGAGCCAGGCTAACCTCACTCAGAATGATGTTCTCCAATTCCATCCATTTACCAGCGAATGATAACATTTCATTCTTCTTCATGGCTGCATAAAATTCCATTGTGTATAGATACCACATTTTCTTAATCCATTCGTCAGTGCTGGGGCATCTTGGCTGTTTCCATAACTTCAGCCTCAGAACTTTAGATTCCATCTATGTGCTACACATCCACTGTGATGTCTTTACTCAATAGCTCCACTCAGAAGTCTAGCAGACATGTCACATATAATATGTCCAAATGACTCCCAAACACACATCAACCCCAGTTTCCCCCTCTCCAGATGGGTAGGCCACAAACCTGAGAGTTAACCTGTATTTTCATAATATACCCAAAATCAAACCATTTTTCCAGAACTCTGAGGTCTGTTGCTTGAATTACTGTAGTTGCTTCCAGCTCTTATATTTTCCCCTTCCCCTCTGTTCTATCCCACTAATAGCCCTGCCAGAGTGAACTATTATTGCTGGTGTCTTTTATTTATTTATTTATTTATTGATTGATTGATTGATTGATTGTGGTACTAGGGCTTGACCTCAGGCCCTCATGCTTGCTAGACAGGCATTTCACAACTTGAGCCACTCTACCAGCCCTTTTTTGTGTTGGGTATTTTGACTTTTTTTTTTTTTCAGGTGCTTGGGTTGGAACCCAAGGCCTTGCCCATGCTAGGCAAGCATTATTCCACTAAGCCACAACTGCAGCCCTTGTATTGGGTATTTTGAGATAGGGTCTCATGAAGTATTTGCCCAGGCTGATTTCGAACCATGATCCTCCTGATCTTTGCCTCCCAAGCAGCTAGGATTACAGGCATGAGCCACCAGCACCCAGCTTTTTTTTTTTAAGTTATAAAAGTTTCTTAGTTTTTTATTTCTGGTGCCACTACCACAATTTACAGGGCAATATATCTGATATTTAATGAAAAGAAAAAGGAAATGACAAAGCTATAGTAGATAAAAGACTTCAGGAATGTACATCTAATTGACACTGAGTGTGGGGGAGAGGTGGCCCAAACAATGTAATACACATGTAAATGTAAGAACGATAAAATAAAAATAAAATAATTGACACTACATTGCATTAGTTTATACCAGTACTTTTACAAGCTGTGGTTATGCCAGTCCTGAACAAGAATTTTCTATGTTAAGCTGCAATAACTTTTCTGACAATGGATCATCATTCCTCCTGTGCCAGATTTTTTTCTTTTTTACAGTTTCTGTAATGTATTTAGGACTACTATCTCAAAGTAACCTGCAGCTTTCCTGACAACTCTTGCTCTCACTCCTGCTGAGAACTGTAGCTGTTTTTCTACTATTTTTAAAATTCTGCTACCATATCCACCACCAGATCCATAACCACCATGATAGGAACTGCCAGAGCTTCTTCCACCAAAACTACCCCCTTCATAGGTCCATAATTGGCTGGTGTTGTCCACTATCATTTCCAAAATCATAATAGTTCCCACCACCACCATCGTTCCTACCACCAGAATTTCCTCCTTCATTGTAACCATCATGACCTCACCACCTTGGTTCTCGTATCCTAATCTGTTACCACCACAGCCTCCTCTACTACAATAACCAGGACTACTACAGTTGCCACCATCACCTCCAAATCCAGTATATCCACCATTACCTCCTTCATAACTGCCTCTGCTGCCACTATACTCTCCTCTTCCACCAAAGTTCTACCATGACCCATAGAGTTACCAGATCCACCTCCATGGCCTCTTAGTGATCCAGCAAACTACATCCCTTGTTTAGAAAGGGCCTTTCTCATTTCACAGCTATGCCTGTTAATAGTGTGCTATTTCTGAACAGCAAAAGTTAGAAAAGGAAGCCTGGTGCCAGTAGTGGCTCATGCTTGTAATCCTAACTACTCAGGAGGCAGAGATCATTAGAATTGAGGTTTGAGGCCAGCTCAAGAAAATAGTTCTGGAGACCCTATTTCAAAATGTCCAGCACACAAAAAAATGTCTGGCAGAGTGACTCAAGTGGTAGAGTGTCTGCCTAATAAGGGTGAGGCCCTGAGTTCAAACCCCAGTACTGGGGGAAAAAAAGTTAAAAAAGTAAATCCTCTCTTTTTTTTTCCATTCTGCCTGTCTTCCGTAACTTCTATGGCTTCAATATTGCCATTCTTTTCAAATTAGTCTCAAATTATATTCTGCACCTTCTTTGATACCATTGTTAGATGAGAACCAGGCTTTACAGGATTCTCTGGAATCAGTTCTCTTTGATTTCACTGCACACCCAGTGTGTATATGGTGGAACACACATTGCTGCATCTACCTCTTCAACACAAGAATTAAGTCACAACACCAAAGCCCATGGAACATTTTGTTTGGGGGAGCGGTCTCTCATTACCACATAATCTGTGAGTGTGCCCCATTTCTCACAATGTCTCTTAAACTATCATCTGTAGTTGCAAAGCTCAGAGCACCAATAAACATCTCCTTAGCTGCTCTGGTTCTGAATTCAGCAAGATGTGGAAATGCAGCAAAAATGACAATAACGGAATACACTTCCATTAGATTGAAAGCAGGTCATCTCTTGAGTGAGAGTTGTTTTTTGTTTTTATTTTTTTAATTGATGTGAAGTTGCATACAGCAGGGTGTGTAGGTTTCAGAAATAAAACTCTGGCTCTTTGCATGTATGTATATGTGGCCACCATGGGTATTACTCCTTACCCCAAATGAGTCCTTCATGTCCCTTCACTCAGTGCCTCCACCTGCCTCAGTAACTTTACTGGCTCTGTGACTGTATGTTGGTCTTGCCTGTTCTTGGACCTCATATGGATGGAGTCACACAGTGTACCGTCTTGCGTCTGCTCTTTTAGCTCAGCGTAGTGATTTTGATCACTGTGATGTTGTCATATGTATCAATAGTTTGCTCATTTTTGACTCCACATTTTATTTGCCCATTCTTCCGTTGGTAGGCATTTATGTTCTTTCCAATTTATATCTACTTGGAACCTTTCTGTACTGTCTTTGTGGTCTGTGCCTCCATTTCTCTGAGTCCTCTTGGGAGCTGTGCTTAGGAGTAGGAATATATACACCTACTAAAAAAAAACTTCCATGTACTTTCTCAGGTAATTATGCCATTTTTCACTCTCATTGGCCAAATATGGGAGTTATGGTTACTATACATCTTAAACACACTTGGAGTTATCCATCAGTCTCTATAATTTTAGTGTAAAATTATTTTCTGCGGTAGAAATACTGATTAAAGCAAGAATATCATCAGTTTCAAGACCCATCAGGTCTTAGATGCTACATTTTTAGTGCATAATAAGTAGCCATCAAAGAAACAAAGACTAATGAAAAATGTAAGATGGGCACCTAGTTCGGCCTCCTAATCAAGAGCCACCCTCACAACATTGTGCCACATTCAGCCTCAGAAGCACAGCTGGGAGTCTTTCTATCAGGTGTGTGTAAATGTAATGTTTTGGAGAAATATATCTTATTTCCTTAGAGTTTTCCTGTTATATTAAGATATCTGTTGAAAACATTTACTTGTAATTAAAATCATTTTTTTTCAGGCTGGCAGAATGGTTCAAGTGTGACCTTGGGCAAGTTGCTTAATGCTTCCCAGCATCCTTCTCTGTGAAATGAGAATAATCACCATCTCTCAGAATTATTGTGCAGCTTAAATGAGTCAATGATATGTAGGTCAAGGAAGTGGTGCATGGTAGATATTTACTGTGAGAATGTTCAATGTGAGGAAAAATTAAAATCTGTTTGAGTCCCCAAGTCCCCTTGAATCACACCATTAAACACAAACAGAAAATCTGTTGAACTAATTGCCAAAGGTATGGGAATCACTGTGTTGCAACTCATTTCAAAGCAGACACTGAGCATAGCCTCGCTATTGCAAGGGCTTTAGTACCTAAGATACCAGATCATACTTTGCTTTCTTGTTACCATTAGGTGCTGTGGCATAAAGAGTTGTCTGGTCTGTGATGTGTTTTTCTTTTCTAACGTAATTCTGCCATAGAACTAATTCTACAATATTTTCTCTAAGACCTCTTGAGACTCATGAAGTTCAAAGCCTTTATGAAGCATAAAAAAGCAGAGAATAGAAGTGTAATGGAAATAGTGGTTTGACTTTCCACTGTGTGAGCTTCATGAAGTGAAGGCCACATCTTCTGCTCCTCCATCTAGCTGAGAGCAGACACTTATCTGGCCTAGAGCAGACACTTATCAAATGTGGGCAGTAAGTGAAAGAGATAGAGTCTTATTCTGTAGCTCAGGTTGCCCTTGAACTCTCCATCCTCCTATTTCAGCCTCCCAAGTACTGGAATTACAGGCATATACCACCACACCCAGATAAGGTTGAAAATCTTAAGCAAAGAAGAAACACATATGTCCCAGATTTAGTTCTGTCAGTCTTTTGTGTTCCAGTGAGTTTTTTTCAACACCAGCAGATGAGTCTGAAGGTAGAAAATACTTGCTTTGGAAATGAAGAAAAACTTAATCCATCAGAAGCATCATAATTAGCCTCAGATGAGGAAGAAAATGGACACAACCAGTCGTCATTTACTCATCCCAGTGTTCTTCCCCTTCCTTTCTAGCTATCACACTAGAATAGCAGTTAAACAATGTAGTCATCTGTGTTTTTTAGTCATCAATTGTGTGGACTGTCATGATGCCTTTGGCATCAGCAGAGCCAGAGCTTCTGGGAGAACAGTATGTCTCTACTCTGAAGGGAAGAGAGATGCTGCAGGGAGATGGGGGAGATTTGGGAGGTGAGAGCATGAACCCAGGTGGCTCCTGCTGAGCAGGTGTCAGGGGCTTTAGGGGAGCCCAGGTGAGGGAGCTCTGAAGCTGCCTGTGGAAATCTTAGCTAGTTGATCATCAGGGGAAGGAGTGTTGCTCGCAGAAGAGATAACAGCATTTTGAGCCTGCAGTGAGAGAGTGTAAAAACATTCATTGTGGTAAGCTTGAAGTATGAGGATGGATATGGTGAGGTATGACAGAGCCAAGCACTGGGGCCTTGTCATGACCCTAATCAGAAGCATCCCTGTGTGTCTCCATTCTCCAGATCCTCACTGAGGAGGAGGTGTTCGAAAGACCTGAACCAGAAGCATTACCTCTGGGAGGTAGCACCCGGAGTCTACCTCCCAGTTCCTGCAGACTGCAAGGGTAGCCCTGCCACAGGTGGCCGTGGTCAAGACAGATGAAAGTCACTGAAATTCCAGAGTGAGGACAGCCCTATAACTTTTAGTTAAGGGAAGTTTCATGATTTGTGGCACTGAAGGTTTTCTGAAACAAAATTAAGCTGAAATTGAATTTGTGACCATTTAACTTATGTTTTGCCAGATGGTATCTGGTTTTTTGGTGTGTGTGGATTATCTCCATGTTGTTAAAATTTACACTTGTAAACCTTCTAGGTGTGTTTGTGTGGCATGTGAAGGAAAAACTGGATGACCAAATAAACATATCTGCTCTTCTCTTCTCCCTTCCCCCAAACTGCCTCACACATTGGGAAGGGAAAGCATGGGTTTGGGATGAGTTAAATGGGTACACACAGAAGTTCATGAGTGATACACCTTTTTGACACTTACCAAGTGTAAGTTAAATGAAGAGAATTGAAGGAGGACAGCATGGGCTGATAGTGGCCTCCTCCTTGCGTTCTTACTTTAGGAAGAACAGATTTCCCCTAGACTATATCACCTTCTCATGAGTTCCTTGTATTTGACAGGACTTCTTTCTCTGTATTTTTCTAGGTTATTCAGCTTGACCCTGAAGAAACTCATCATGCTAAAAGAAATGGACAAAGATCTTAACTCAGTGGTCATTGCCGTGAAGCTGCAGGTGAGTTGAGCAGTGTATATTCAGGGCCCAGGGAAACTGGATACCCATTTGACTGCTGTCAGGCTGCAGAACTTCCCTGGCAGGTCAGCAAGGCAAGGAGTAGTCATGGAGTGGCAACTGAGCCCACAAGACCTATTGAGTGTCAGTTCTGCCTCCAGTTAAGGCTGTTTCTTTACTACTTGCTTTGTTTGAAGAACTGAAAGAAATGGTCCCTCTTGCTGCCTGCCTAACAGGATCAGTGAGACAGATGCTACAATGCTTTGTAACCTACTCAACATTACTAGAGTGGCCAGTGTTGGTTTTAATCTTAGTCCTCAGATCTCTGGGTTGGGGAAGAATTTTGCAGGTTTTCAGAATGGTGAAGAAACTTAGAGATTATTATTTCAGGCTTGACACTTTAATATTTACTAGGATATTTTATATTCTGGGTAGTTCTCACACTTAACTCTTTACATTTAATTAAGTATTTTCAAAGAACTCAAAATATTTCACAAATTTTTGTACTCTTTAAGTAATCCTGAATTCAGAAAAGGAAAAGGGAGAAACTGAACTACAGGAGCATTCAAGAATTTACCTTTTGCCACGCTAATTGCCAAGTGGCAGAGCTGGGATTAGAAACCAAAGAATGTATAATTTATGTTTCATTAAACTCCATTCCCAGGCCTTCTTTAACTGATAAAGCCTTTCTAATGACAACTCCCTGGGGCTTAGTGAGGTTTGGAAGTGTCTCTGTAGTCATTAAATAATGATTGAATTCTTCAGCTGGAGGATGGTGTATTTACTGAGTTTCATTTATTCAGGCACAATGAAATACATAGTAACTCCCTACTAAGCAGAATATTTTATTACCTAGCTTGCCCACTATGCAACAGTTTATTTTACTAATATTGGCTTTTTTAAAATTCAGGTCTGTAACATTCATAGTGTGTGAATCATACATTGAGGTCTTCAGGTCCCTTTCTGGGATAAATACATTATTTTAATTTGGTCCTCAAAACTTAAAATGCTTTTATGTCTTCTAATGAATTCCTACATGTCCCATCTTACATTCTAATTCCATTTTTTGTGCATAATTCCTCCCAAACCTGTGAGATGTTCCCAGACACCATAGGTTGGAAAAACAAGTGTGGGAACTGATGAGAAGTGGCAGCTTTCAGTACTTTGTCCTCCTTTCCTGATTTTGCCCCCATTTCTAGGTCACAGTCAGTGTTCCAGTTTTCAGGAATTGTTTCATTTGCTACAGGCTGTTGCTTTCCCATGCAAACTCTATTGGTACGGTTTTCAGTGTTCCCTGCTGCTTTTGCATTCCTGAAATTAAATGCTTTTGACAAAAGAAATAATTTCTTTTATTTCCTAATTAGATATTTGATACTTAGTAAAATCTAAAATTATACTAAAAACTGTAAGTATTTTAAATTTTTGGAATTACTTTGCTTCCAAGCAGCTGAAAGTACTTACAGATGTTATCACATTTATTTATTCAACCACCTATTTATCAATTCAATTAATAAGTACTTATTGAGCATCTACTATGTAATCAAACATTGTTCTAGGCATGAGATACAGCAGTTAAGAAAACAGACAAAAATCCCTGACTTTAAGGAGCTTTACATTCTAGCAGAGCAGCAATGTTCAAAATGAGTCCCATAGACACTGTTCAGCGGGAACAGGAAGTCAAAACTATTTTCACAGTAACACTGTAGTGTTATTTGTCTTTAACCCTGTATTAAAATTTGCACTGAAAGTACCAGAGCAACAGTGAGTAAAATTTGCCCCAGAATGTACCAGCAGTCATTGCACTGTTGACCACCTGTGTTAGTTAGCTTTCCATCACTGTAACAAATACCTGAAACAATCAACTATGAAGGAGGAAAGGTTTATTTTGTCTCATGGTTTCAGAGGCTTCAGTCTATGGCTGCTTAGCCCCCTGGCCTTTGGGGCCAGGTAGTATATCATGGTGGGAGCACATAGAGGAGGAAGCTGCTCACCTCATGACAGCTGGGAAGCAGAGAGAAAGGAAGAGGTAGAGACTAGAGTCCCACAGTTGCTTTCAAGGGCATACTTCCAATGACCTAACTTCCATCCACTAGACCCCTCTTCTAAAAGGGTCCACCACCTCTCAATAGTGCCTCCCTGGGGCTAAGCCTTTGGTACTTATACAAACCATAGCATTACCACATGTTTACAGTAAGAGAAGGAAAGCCATCTTCACTTGGGAAAGTCCTTGAGGAAGGAGGAAGCTCTGTTCAATTATTACAGCTCAACACTGAGTACACATCTTCTTAACAGTCTGTGTATGAAATGGGTTGTGTGCATGAAGCATTTCCACTCGAGAGGGACACACCTTAGTCTTTGCATTGTGAACTGAAGTGGCTGCTTTTTCACAGGACACTGTTTTTTACTTGAAAGAACTTACCCGACTTATAGGCAAACTGGTTATTCACACAAGTATTTGGAAGGTATTGTCTTGAAAATGAGCAAGTTTAAGCCTGCCACTTCAAGGAAACACTGTTTGTTGCCAACTGTAAACAATATTTGAGCTTTCATGAAAATTAGAATTTTGGAAAACATGTTTCTATCAGTATATACTTAATAGCTTCCCAACTTGTAAAGACTTGTGAAGATGCCATGTTCATAATTTTATATAATGACATGTATAACATGCAAAAGAGTTGCATAGCTAAACAAATCAACACTATCCAAATGACCAGTGCATGAAGTTACAAAAGCAAGCTGGATAAAAAATTCATTGAAAGAATAGACCAGAGCGTGGTGGTACACACCTGTAATCCCAGCACATGGGAGCCTGGGGCAGGAGGATTATAAATAAATTCAAGGGTAGCCCGGGTTATGTAGTAAGATCCTGTCTCAACACACACACAATCCAGGCAATGTGGGCTAACATCTGTAATCCTAGCTACTCAGGAGGCAGAGATCAAGAGGATCATAGTTCAAAGCCAGACCAGGCAAACAATTCAGGAGACTCTATGGGGGGCAGTGGGGGAAAGGGAGTAGTCTGGTGGAATGGCTCAAGTTCAAACACCGGTACGGAAACACACACACACACACACACACAGACCAATAAACAAACCAGTGGATTGGATTTTACTTTTAAATATTTTTTAAAATAATTTTAACTGCACAGAAGAGATTCCGGGATCTAACTCTGTATTTCTTTGAGTTTGGATTTTTTTTTTCATAAAATCAACAAAATCAGTGTTTTGAAACAAACTAAATACAGAAACAGGCATGAGAATCTACCTCTCTTCTAGTGCACCATCCATTTAAAAATATTTGCAGAAATATAAAACCATGTCATCTCCCTGACACACTGCTCTTGGAATTGTCAAATAGTGTAGTCACTTTGGGAAGAGTCTGGTAATTCCTGAAAGGGTTAAACAGAGTCACCATATAACCTAGAGTTCCGTTCCTAAGTATATACCCAAGAGAAACAAAAGACAACCTATGGCCATACCACCCTGAACGCACCTGATCTTGTCTGATCTCCAAAGCTAAGCAGGATTGGGCCTGGTTAGTACTTGGATGAGAGAAATGAACACAAACAGAGCCTAGCATGCAAATGCCCACAGCAGCTTTACTCAAAATGGCTCAGAAGTAGAAATAAACCAAGTCCATAAACTGATGAGTGGATAATAAAATATGGTATATTTATCCAGCAGAATGTTATTTGACTATAAAAAAGAATGAAGTACCTCCATGGGACAATATAGGTGAACCTTAAAAGCAAGCCAGTCACAAAAGACCATGTGTTACGTGATTTTATTTATGTGAAATGTCAAATTCCTAGAGTCAGAAAGTGGATTAGGTTAACCAGGGCAAGGCATGTGAGGGCAAGAAGGTTTTAACAGAGAAGTAAGAAGACAATTTGACTGTTCCATGTTAGAAGGAAAGAAGGAGGAGGTGGCACAAACAATGTATATACATGTAAGTGAATGTAAAAATGATAAAATAAAAGGAGAAAGAAAAAAAGAAGGAAAGGAATCAGACAAGCCAGCTGATAGGCCATGACGATAGCTAAATGATGATCAGTTTTAGTTAAGTGTTATAGTACAAAACTGTAATCCCAGTACACAGGAAGTTGAGGCAAGAGGATCGAAATTTGAGGTCAGCCTGGGCTCATAATGAGCCCCAGTCTCAAAACAAAAGAAAACAAAAAATGTTGAGTTTTTCTGTGGAGTGATGAGAGTATTCTGACACTGTACATATAGTTACACAATTCTAAATATACTAAAAGCTATTGAACTGTGCACTTTAGGTATTGACTTGTATAGTTTTGAATTATATCCCAATAATGATGCTATATTTAAAAAAAAACTGCTACCTTCTCACGAAATTGTTTTGGTTTTAAAAAATAAAATTTTCTTTAAAAAAAAAATGCTTGTTTGGCTGGGCATGACATCATATGGCTATAATCCCAGCACTCAGGAGACTGACACAAGAGGATCACAAGTTCAAGGCCAGCCTGGACTACATAGTAAGATCTTGTCTGAAAGGAAGGGAGGGAAGGCCGGAGGGGTGAAGAGGATGGAAGTTTGCTATATATATGCATATGTAGACAGCATAATGAAACCCCCTGTTTGAAAGAGGACTAAGAAGGTGAGGAGGAATGGAAATATAATGGAGGGCGTAAACTTGTTCAGGTTACAGTGTACACATAATATGTAATTATGATGAAATCCCATCATTATTATGTATGATAATTCAAAACAAAAATTTTAAATACCAGTAATCTAATTTTTAATATATTAATACTCACTAGCAGGCATTTTTATGTGCTGCAGTATTAGATGCAAATTGCTTTGCCTCTGTGCTATGAATGAAGATATGCTATAAAATAGATAAATGACTTGTAAAGATGTTAAAGATTATTTTGAAACTGGACCCAAGTTGGTAGCGCTTCAAGCACCTGGAAGAAGCATATGCTGGGATCCATGAAAGCTAACTCTCTGGGAAGGGTAGATAGCTGAGAATATCGTGCACCTTGCTTGAAAGGGATCAGACCTGACTGTGACCTTTCCATATAGTACACTATACACCCTATTACCTGCACGTGCAGGTTCCTTTTTAACAAGTTTGCACTTGGGGATTGTGTGTGTGTGTGTGTGTGTGTGTGTGTGTGTGTGTGTGTGTGTGTGTTTTATTTTGTTTTGGTGCTATGGGTCAAACCCAGGGTTGAACAGTGCTAGGCAAGTGCTCTACCACTGAGTGTAGTTGGGATACTACCCTTTAATATTCACATTGTTTATAGTTAAAAATAGTAACATATTCACTGTATTAAAAATTGAGAAATGCAAAAAAGAAAAAGTATCACCTCGTACCACCAGCCAGATGTAAATAATGCTAATTTAAATGTAGTTTCATGTCAGTTTGAATCTAACTGCTGATCTACATTATGTAATCAAAATTACATATATATATATTTACTGATTTGGGGGTGTTTTTTACAGGTGTTTATAGCACATATTTAGATGATGAAAGTTCAAATAATGAGGGCTGCTGCTACTAGAAGACAATATATGTGGTGGAGAAAATAAGTAACATAAGATAAAGGGGGTGAGGAGTGCTGGGTGTTAAAAAATTATGTATGGTTGTCTGGGAAGCTTTCATTGAAAAGATGACATTTTTGCAAAGACTTTGTAGGAGTGGGCTGGCAGAATGGCCAGTGGTAGAGTGCCTGTCTAGCAAGTGTGAAGCCCTGAGTTCAATCCCAGTATTGCAAAAAAATAAAATAACATACTTTGAGGGAGTGGGCCTTGTAGATACCTAGAAGAAGAGCATTCCAGGTAGAAGGAAAAGCTGCCAGTGAAAAGCCCTCTACAGGTTGTATCGTGACTCAAGTGATAAAACGCCTCCCTAGCAAGTACAAGTTCCTGAATTCAAGCTCCAGTACTGCCAAAAAATAAAGAAAAAAGAAAAGCTCTGACACATCTGGGTATGCCATGTGTGGGACTGGCATGTCTGGCTTTGGCATGTCTCAGATGGCATGTGTAGGATAGCATCTCTGACAGAATCAGGAGGAAGAGGGAGAAGGCTAAGTGAGGCTAGAGAAGAAAAAGGAATAGGAGGTAAAGTGAAAGTGGTAGGGCAGTGAGCAGAACACTGCAAGGCCTTCAGCTTTTGTTCTATGTGAATTGGAGGGTTTGAATAGAGAAGTAAGAGGACAGCGCAATTGTTCCATGTTAGAAAAAAAGGAATGAGAAAGGCCAGATGATAGGCCCTGATGATAATTCAGGGAGTAGATGAAGAGTGGTGCTGAGTAGAATTACTGTTCAGTGAGAAGAGGAAGACGAATGAAACAGATTTGGAGGGTAAGATCTGAAATTCAGTTTGCCATGCTGTTTGAACAAACACCCACAAGGAGATGCTGAGTAGACAGTAGAAAAACAAGCTTGGAGTTCAGGAGAGAGGTCTAGGGAAAGACCTAATTTGAGCAGTCATCCTTATATTGAACACCATGAAATTGGCTGAGGTAACAAAAGTGGAGGGAATAAATACAGAAAAGAGAACAGGACTGAGGACAAGACCCCAGGCCTTCCAGTGCCCGGAAGTCAGAAGCAAGAGCACCTCCAGGATCAGAGGAAAATCCCAAGCCTGTGGTGTTGTGGAAGCCAAAGGGAGGAATGTTGGTGGGAACAGCAAATGATGATGCAGACAGCCGGGCACCAGTGGCTCAC
This sequence comes from Castor canadensis, assembly GCF_047511655.1. NCBI lineage: Eukaryota > Metazoa > Chordata > Mammalia > Rodentia > Castoridae > Castor > Castor canadensis. The sequence goes on from NC_133386.1 coordinate 203,043,246, forward strand.
GCCTATAATCCTAGCTACTCAGTAGGCAGAGATCAGGAGGATCACAGTTTGAAGCCAGCTCAGGAAAGTAGTTCTTGAGACTCTTATCTTGAAAAACCCTTCACAAAAATAGGGCTGGTGGAGTGACTCAAGGTGAAGGCCCTGAGTTCAAGCCCTAGTACTGCAAAAAAAAAAAGATGCAGACAGGCTATCAGAATCACTAAAGTGGGATGTTTGCATCTGACAGTGGCAGATTGGTGGAGCAAGGGGACAGGAATGCACAAGGTTACTGGAATGCATTAGGAGAAATGGGAGGACACAAGAGGAGTCAGCTGTGAAGGGACATGGTAGTGGGTGGTAGCTTATGGGGCCTATAGTGACAAGAGGGTTTGGGCTCTTTTTTCTCTTTTTTGACATGAAAGAAGTAACAGCACATTTGCTTATGAGAATAGTCCAGAATGGGAAGGAAAGTTGATTATATAAGAGAGTAAAAAATGGCTCTTGAGTGGGTCTGAGTAGGTGAGAATAGAGGAGATTGGTGCCTGAGTGGGGAAATTGCCTGTGACAGGAGGGAAGGGATGTGTGTGAGGACAGGTGCAAGTAGCAGGTTCATGAGGTGGGAGCTACTCTAGCATTCACAGTGAAGAGGAATTGAAGTTAGAAGCTTAGTGTGAGAGGAGGACAAGGTATAGGAGGTATAGGGGCAACAGGAAGGTATGAAGTGTTTTCTAGAAACAGATAGGCCGTAAATGGACATTACTGCATGGATACCAGGCAGCATTATAGCCCACTTAAGATTTGGGTCGTAATTTAAAGTCAGACCAGCTAGCTAAGTGTGCTTCTCTCTGTGCGTGTTCAGTGGGTACAGTTGGAATTTAAACAGTTATAAGGGCTGGGAGCTTAGCTCAGTGGTAGAGTGTTGCCTGGTATGTGTGAGGCCATGGTTTTAACACTCAACACTACAAGATAATAATAATAAAATCACAGTTGTGATTTACCAAATGAACCTGGCAAAGCAAGGCCTTAGGAGTGTGCAGGGTGTTTTTGTAAGGTTGACTGCAGCATTTAGGCTGGGTAGGGAAGAGAAGGGACAAGAAGGGCATGAGGAATGGTGGAAAGGGAGTAAGTACTAGTGGGTTTGAAAGATTATTACTGTTGACACACTGGAAAAAATGATCTGGGAAGATAAAGTGGCAATCAGAGAGTGGGAGGCATGAATTGGGATTGGTACTAGCTAAAGGTCGACGTATGGTTGTCTGGGTGAGTGCTGAGATAAGACTGAGTGCAAAAGGGAAGTCAGGGGATTTAGTGGCCATAGAAAGAGCATATATTGAAGTCATAAGGAGTTACGTCCAGAAGCCAGGCACCAGTGGCTCCTGCCTGTAAGCCTAGCTCCTTGGGAGGCTGAAATCATACAGTTCGAGGCCAGCCAAGGAAAATAGTACATGAGACCCCCATCTCCAAAATAACCAGAGCAAAACGGACTGTTGGTGTGCCTCAAGTGGTAGAGTGCCTGCTTTGCAAACCCTGAGCTCAAACTCCACTTCTACCCTCCCCCCACCCCCAAAAAAAAGTGAGTGAGAGGGACTGGCAGGCAGAGATGATGGCAACCACAAGGAATAGAAGGTGAACTGAGCCAGTGACATCAATTCACAATGGAGTTTTTAGGAAATTAGAAGGCAGAATGTTCCAGAACTGGCAATGAAGAGCAAGAAGAACTCCTTCCCTACTACCAGACCCAGTAGTGTGTGAATTGTGAGGGAGAAGCAGCCATCTTGTAGAGGGCTATCCAGGAAGCAGTGTCTCTGGGGAGACCCATGTCTCAGGGACAGCAGGGCTTCCCAACTGTGGCACTGTTGGCAATTGGGGCCAGACTGCTCTCTCTAATGGGGTGTCATGTATTCTATTTGACCTTCAGCCACATCTTGGCCTCCACTCTCTAGATGCCAGGAGTATACCCACTCCAATTGTAACAACCAAAAATATCTCTAGGTGTTTCCAGATACGCCTACCAGGCAATGTCACCCCTGCTTAAAAACCACTGTTGCCAGGCATGGTGGCTCACACTTGTAACCTTAGCTACTTGGGAGGCTGAGATCAGAAGGATCTCAGTTCAAGGCCAGACCAGGCAAATAGTTTACAAGACCCCATCTCCAAAATATCCAGAGCAAAATGGATTAGAGGTATGGCTCAAGCTGTAAAGAGCCAGCTTTGCAAGCACGAAGCCCTGAGTTCAAACCCAAGTCCCACCAAGAAATTTTTAAAAACTCACTTGTCTACAAGCCACATTTTAAATTCTCTCAGCATTAAGGTTCTCATTTGTAGTAGAAGGAATTCTAAATGGCATTATCCAACAAAGTAAGATCACCTTCATTATTTTAATTGGTATAATGTTATATTAAGAAAAAATATCCTGGGGGAGGGAAGAATTAAAAAAAACAAAAATCCTTCGCGCATTAAACAAAAACCTGTTTTTCATCTAAACAAAAGTTAGAAATGGATAAGAAAACTAAATATAAAAACTAAAATTATGAAACTTCTAAAGAAAAACAGCAGAATATTTGCTACAGTACTTCAAAACTTGTAGTAGGCAAAGATTCTTTAGACAGGACCTAGACAGCATTAACCATAAAAGAAAAAATAAAAATAATAAAGTAGACTTGATGAAAAATAAACACTTCATCAAAATATATCATTAAGGAAATAAGGCGTGGCTCAAGCAGTAAAGTGCTTGCTTTGCAAGCACAAAGCCCTGAGTTTAAACCCTAGAACTGCCAAAAAAAAAGAAAATTAGGGTTTAGGGGCATAGCTTAAGTGGTAGAGTGAGTGTGAAACCCTGAGTTTAAACTCCAGTAGGCAAGAAAATTTTACAGTACATATATCTGATAAATGACTTACATAAATAAACTGATGACTCAAGAACAATACAAACAACCCAATATTTCTAAGGAGCAAAGAAGTTTCACTGGGCACTTGATAAATTGAGATTTATAGATAAGCAACACACAGATGAAAAGGGATTCATTATCAGTTTGATGCTGGAAGTGTAGCTCAGTGGCAGAGTGGTTGCCTAGTATGTGCAGGGCCCTGAGTTCCATCCTCAGCCCCACAATTTATTATTATGGATTTATAAATGAATATACATGTATAATATATATATATCATACATATATATAATATATACATGTATAATATATATATATCATACATATATATAATAATACATGTATAATATATATATCATACATATATAATATATACATATATATATGTATATATATGTAGTTGTCAAGGAAATGAAAATTGTAACCACAGTGGTATTCTGCACATGCCTGTTAGAATCCTGAGTCAGGAACTGGCCACAGCCAGTGGTGGATACAAAGCAGCTAGAGCTCTCACACTGCTGCTGGAGATGAAGAATGCCATGGACACTTTGGAAACTAGCACGACAATTTCTCATAAAGTTAATCATGCCTCTATGCCAAGACCCGGCAATTCCACTTCTAGGTATTTACCCGGAGTACAGCAAAACATGCATAATAGTTAAAACCTAGAAATCCCCCAAATGCTGATGTTCAGCATCAGAGGACTGGATAAAGAAAGTGTGTACGTTCAGAGACAGAACAACTCAGGTACACAAGGAGTGAACCCTACACACATGGGCAAAGTAGGCTCAGTCACGTTGTATGTAGTGTGTGATTGAACTGAATTTATGTGAAATTTTAGAACAGGCAAAGCTAACGAAGGTTCTTGGGACAAGTATATCTAAACTAAGAAGAGAAACAGCAGGTGAACAGGCCCAAAGATAAGGTAGTGTGGCTGAAGAATTCATTAGAAGGGAAGAAAGGGAAGCTGAGGTAAACAGGGTTGGAAATCGTACTTATCCTGGGGTGCCAATGCTGCCTGTGCTTCCCCAGGAGTGCTGGGAGAATTCAATATGATCAGCCATTTTTCTGTGAAAACCTCCCTGTAGCAGCCAAATGCATGTAAAATCTTACCTGTGGTGTCAGGTAAGATTAAATAAGTACACTTAAGACCAATGAGAATGTTTGTAGCATTTAGAAGTTGTTTGCAAGCATCAAATGTCTTTTTCCTTTTTTTAACCTGATTTTTAGTGACACAGTTTTGACATGTTTTTGTTGGTTGTAGGGGTCAAAAAGGATTCTACGCTCCAACGAGATCATCCTTCCAGCTAGTGGCCTAGTAGAAACAGAGCTCCAATTAACTTTCTCCCTTCAGGTAAGAATCTTCCCAAATCCTAGTCTGTAACACACTATGGGCAAATGTCTATTCCCCAAATAGTCATCAAATGAAACAGTTTCCTCCAAGAGCAGCAGAGCCCATCTTGGGCAGGAAAGAACAAAAGTTACCTGGAGGGCCAGAGCAGTCTCTGAGCCAGTTGGGGTAGGGGTGGTGGGGCCAGGTAGGATTCAAGACATGTGCCTTTGCTCAGGTCTTAGATGATTCTGTAGTCACCTACTTTGCCCCCCACAGACAACATACTCTCTCCTTTCAGATTACACATGCCTCAGCAGGATGTACCCCATTCATTCTCCTGTGATCTCCATCCTTCCCCTCTCCTCATTCCTTCCAGCATGTCTCTCTCATCATAATCCCAGTAGTCCATGTTGAAATGCACAGAGAAAATACCTGACCAAATGGCAAGAAAAAAGGAAGTTTCTTAGTGTCTGTGGACCCCAAGCTGTGGGGGGAATCCAGGCATCAAGCAGAACTAGCCCCTCTGGCGCTTCTTTATCACCCCGACCAACCCCTTTTAACAGATGGGAGAAACTGAAGCAGGACCCAAACTCCCAAGGCTCCAGTTGCTTAGTAACCATTGGACTGTTTTGCTCCTTAGTACCCTCATTTCCTTAAGCGAGATGCCAACAAGCTGCAGATAATGTTGCAAAGGAGGAAGCGGTACAAAAATCGGACCATCTTGGGCTATAAGACCTTGGCTGTGGGACTCATCAACATGGCAGAGGTGAGTGGAACACAGGCAGAAGCTGCTAGCCTCTGTCAGAAGCCAGGAGAGGCACTGGCTCAGCTGTTCACCTCCCACAGATGATTTTTGCCTGTGGACAGGTGTTTAATTTTACCTTACAGGTTAGCTATTTTGTTGGAAATACAGGATATACCTCTGTTTATCAGTTACTCTCTCCTTCACAAAAAGTTTTTTGTTTAACTTTTTTTTCTTTTTAAAATGTGATCTTGCTAGGCCCAGGCTCCTGGGCCTATCCAGCCAAGTAGCTGATGCTCCTGCCAATCACCACATTAAGTTTATGGAAAAGTTACAAGAATAGTATAAAGAACGCCTGTATGCCAGATCCACCCACATTCTTCACTTGTTAACATATTATCATAGCTGCCTTATTACTCTCAATGTGTGTTATGGATATTATTTTCTGAGCCATTCAATAGTAATACTGAACTATTTTTATTCCCTATGCATGAGAATACTCTCTAAGCTAAGCTCCATGCCACCATCACAATCATGACATTGGCACGATGTAAGAGCTCCGTGTAACCTACAGTCCCCAGTCAGTTGATGCTGAGTGTCTCGGTGAATTTCTCAAGGGACCCAGGACCTAATCTAGAAGTTTGGTCATGTTTTGTTGTCACGTCTCTTTAGTCTCCTTCAGTATGCAGCAGTCCCAGATTTTCTTTGTCTTTTCTGACCTTGGTGGTTTTTTAGAGTGCAGGCTGGTTACTTTATTAAATGATCCTCAGTCTGAGTTTGCCTGCTGTTATCTTGAAATTAGGTTCAGTTTGTGCACATTTGGCAGAATTACCACCCAAGTAGCATTGTTCTTCCCAGCACAGCAAGGGCTGCACATGATGCTGATTTCTCCCTGTTAAGATGGTGTCTACAAGGATTTTCCATACAAAGTTAATAAGTATTTTGTTCTCACTAATGACAAAAAAAATGCTTTATGTCATGATATTTTGAGACTATAGCTATCTTTTCACCAACCAGTTTTAGCATCTGTTAATGATTTTTGCCTGAATTGGTCATTACTTTGATGGTTGCCAAACTGAATTTCTAATCCCCCCATTATTCTTATATTTGTCAGTTGGCTTTCTGTTCTAAGAGTGTTCCCTCCTCACCCACTTATCCATTGATTCACTTGTTTGTATCAGCTGTAGACCTGTGGGTTCCTCTTTTATTTGATGGGGTTTTATCTGCTATCATTTGTTTATTTTGACACTCAAGTTGTCTCACATTTGGACATTGGGAGCCCTGTCAAGCAGTTACCTATGTCCTTTTTGATAAGAGCCTTCATTTTTTACATGTCTTCTTACTTTCTGATACAAAATAGCCCAGGTTCATCTTGCACTTTGCCTGACCCAGCCCTAGAATGAGCTGATCTTTCTCTGAGGAGCCCTGGGGTTTTTTATTGGAGAACATTAAAAAAACAAGATCTGGGTACTTATCCCTCCCATGCAGGTTTCATTGCTTCTGATCCCTTGCAGCACAGAGAGGTGGGAAGCACATATACATGTGCACATATTTCCATGGCTGTATCCATGTCTGTCCAGCCCTGACTGCCGTTCCAGCCCAGCACTATAGGACTTATCCTTGCTTTTTCTTTCCATATTTCTATTTCCCTTCTTCAACAGCAAGAAGCCAGGCTCCTGTTTTTCTCAATATGTCTGCCTACTTATTTTCCTATGTGCCAGGCAAATCCTCTTGGTCCTGATAACAAGGAAGAGAACAAGTTCGTTTTTAAAATTATTTCTGTATTTTAGTTAAGTTCTAGTAAAATATGTAAGGTAGTTCCAGCCCATCCTTCTGTCCTCTTCAGGACTGTGCCATGTACTGGGGGGAGTGAATTAATGGTTGTGTCAAGTCCCCCATTTCTCCACGTGCTGTAGTTCTTCTTCCCTCATCACCAGGACAACTGACCACCCATCTGTAAGCCTTGAGAACTAGTTTCTCTGTGAAGGACTTAAGCTAACGTGAAATCCTAGAGATTAGCAAATCATTTCATATCTCAGGCCTAGATTATCTTTAAATGCATGGCCTGACCAGCATCTGGCATGTCTACAGTAGTTTATTTTTCTCTTGTATTTGAGATGGAGATCTCACTATGTTGTCCAGGGTAACCTCATACTTCTGGACTCAAGTGATACTCCTGCCTCAGCCTCCCAAGTAGTTGGGACTTCAGGAACCTACCCCAATACCTGGCTTAGAGATAGTTTTAAATTAAGACCTTGAAGGCTGTAGGAAGACAGTTGCGTGGATTTGGAAGTGAGAAGTATTAGCAGAATGCTATTGCCATTGGTTTGCATATTTACCTGGATTTATGAAAATGGCTACCTTGTGACCTGTCTGGTAAGTCATTTACACTCCACTCTTTGCTTGTAGGTGATGCAACACCCCAATGAAGGTGCTCTGGTGCTTGGCCTGCACAGCAATGTAAAGGACGTCTCTGTGCCTGTGGCAGAAATAAAGATCTACTCCCTGTCCAGCCAGCCTATTGACCATGAAGGAATCAAGTCCAAGCTGTCTGGTAAGATATATACAGTGTCTGCAGACCCTGTGTAAGACAAGGGAGCCTGTACCCTGATCTCCATCCTGAAAAAAGCTGAGCAGGACAAGCCTGAATTGTTTCCAGGCAAGAGAAGCTGGGAGATACCGAGAAATAAAATGTGTCCCCAACCATGGTAGTAGCCTTTCCTTCCAGCCCAGTTGTATTGACTCCTGTCCCTTGAAATCTCTCAGGTCAGACCTTTCCAGGGGAGGCTCTCTTACCAGGGTATCTATTCCAGATCGTTCTCCTGATATTGACAACTACTCTGAGGAAGAGGAGGAGAGCTTCTCATCAGAACAGGAGGGCAGTGACGATCCCTTACATGGGCAGGTAATTTCTCACAGTCCTTCCCTTAGTGTCTGAGAAGCTTCTGGGATTTCCCAGCCTCATTCTGTCCCCCGCCTGCTCAGGACCTGTTCTACGAAGATGAGGATTTGCGGAAAGTGAAGAAGACCCGGCGAAAACTGACCTCAACATCAGCCATCACAAGGGTGAGCTGCCCAGGTCTGGGGCATGGTATAGCTGAGATTCTCAGTCTAGCATCGAGGGGAGTGGTACATTTAGACCTAGGGGAGCTTTTGAAAATCTGTCTACTCCTCATCCCTTTAGGATTCTGACACCAAGCCAGGCACCAGTGGCTCACATCTATAATCCTAGCTACACAGGAGGCACAGATCAGGAGGATTGAGATTCAAAGCCAGCCCTGGCAAATGGTTCACAAGACCCTATCTCGAAAAAACCTCATCACAAAAAAGGGATGGTGGAGTGGCTCAAGGTGTCAACCCTGAATTCGAGCCCCAGTATAGCAAAAAAAAAAAGATTCTGACACTATCCATTAAGAATCAGTGTTGTAGGGAGCTACTATCACAGACAGTGTTACAGGCTACAGGTTATGCAGGGTAGAAGGAAGGCTGAGAACCCTGTTCCAGAATTTGTAGCAGATAAAATACTTCTTAGAGAGTAGGACACCTCAGAAGCCCTACCTCCCCTCTCCAGGTGATTGCTTCCACTACAGAGAGAAATTCAGCTCTCTCTTAGAGTATTGCTATGGGTTTGGGGATGGAGGGTAGTTCTTTTTTGTTTGTTTTGTTTTGTTTATTGCAGAACTGGGGAACTTGTGCTTGCCAGGCAGGTGCTCTGCCACTTGAACAACACCTCCAGCCTTTTTTTGGCTTTAGTTATTTTTCATATAGGGCTTTGCACTTTTTGCCCTAGCTACCTCAGACTACAGTTCTCCTACCTGTACCTCCCATAGCTGGGATTATAGGCATGACCCACCATACCCAGCCCAGTATCACTGTTTTTAATCTTAATCATTTGTTGAACTTACCCAGAAATAATAAGCTAATACTTGGAAACTGCAGAAACTTTTGAGTTTGATAAGGTTTAATTACATTAGATATAATTCCTACCTTAGTGGATCCATAACCCTGGCGTTTGGATTATGTCTCCTGCCTAATCCTCAGGAGTCCCTAATTTTTCTGAAATTAGAGTTCTGGACTGAAAGGCCAAAAACTGAACTCCTCTGTGACCTCTGACTGATCCTGGAGCCTCTGTGCTAGTGTGAAGGAGATCAGAAGTACCAAGAGCTTCCAGGAGAGAAAGTCCAGTTTCATCTCCTTAGAGGCATCCTGGTTCTTTGAGTGCAGAGGCAGCCTAGGGACTAACATCCTGACAGCAAGGTTTTCATCTTCTTTGGGATGAAATTTAGGCCAGCTCTTCTGAAGGTAAATGAGCCTAGCATCCCACTTTGAAACAGTGACCTCTGTGGTCAGCCATCAGAAGCTTATACAGAGCTTCTGTATAAGCCCTAAGACCATGACCTTGATTTCTTCTTCATACCAAATAGGAAGCAGGAGAACCTGCTCCTCCCTTGTCTCTGGGTATTTAAGCCCCCTAGAGAAAGTATGTCCTCAGAGCCCCAACCCCTCCCTTCATTGCACTCTGAGACAGGAGAACAGCTGTTAGACCCTCCCTGCTATGACTCCTCCTGAGCTGTTCTCTTTCTTGCTCAGAAAAGAGACCATAAGGAGGTCCAGTTTTCTTCCCAAAGGTTGTCTCCCTGGGCTTCCTAAGTCCCCTCTTCCTGTGGTCTCCATAGTGTTACCCAGTATAGGACCAGAGATCAGAGACCTTATCAATATCCCCCCATTCAAAGGTGTTTCTGGAAGCTGCAGGTACTTTCTAGTTGTGTTTCTGAACATTTAGCAATTGTCCTTTACTTTGTTTCTCCTGTCCACATACATTTTTCTCTCCAGACCAAGAGCACATTGTCCCAGTCACTAATCATGCACTTGCCATGCTAACTGTCTTATATTCTCTGTTGCTATGAATTCTAGTTTCTTCCCTGCTGCACCTGCCTTTTCCACTCACTCTGGAAGGCTCATCAGTCATATTTGCAAGTCAGTTGTTTCCATCTTCAATGGGAGTCTGGCATTCAGGCAAGAAATACTATGGCCACAAACTAAGCCTGGAGCCAAGAGAGAGGAGTAGGAAACAGGTCAGGAAGGCTGGGCAGCTCCATCAGAGAGCTCCATTGTCTAGAGATGCAGACTTCTCTCAGGAAGTAATGATGACACATGATACAGTAGGACAGGTGCCTTAAGGTGGGGCTCTGCATTGGGACAGGGATGACTCTAAAGGGAAAGTGGCCTCCTCTGACAGTGGCTCAGAAGAAGAGATGTCAAGAGAATGGCTTTCGAAGACAAAAACTTCACCAAGTAGATTTAGGGAAAGATTTTGTTCAAGGTAGAAGATCCCCTTTGTAAGGCCCAGTAAAGCCACATACAGTTTTTTTCTAAGAGTAAGCCATGTGTTTCCACTCAGCTAGGGGTGAGGGCTTGAATGGGTGAGGTTAGCCCTTGGACACTTTCTGGCCTGACTTCTAAACTTTGTTCTTGAGAAAAGAGGGGGCAGTGAGACTGCTAAGCTGGGGTAACATCATCAGTTTTGCCTCTTGAAAGACCACCAGACTGTCCAGTAACAAGACTGGACACTGGCTGGGTAGGGAGAAGGCCATTGCAGTGACCCCAGAGAGATTCAAGGAGAAAGGCCCCGCAAAGGAAGTAGTGTTAAAGGCAAGAGGGACAAGAGTTAGCCAGCATGGGACGGGGCAGCAGTGGGGAGATTCCAGGTGCAGCTCTGTAATTAGTGCAGGTTGTTGATGTCGCTAATTGGAATGGCAATGCAAGAAGAGGACAAGTGCCATTCTGAAAGATTGAACACATAACGTTCAGAGCAGTTACCAGCTGATACCTGGATCTGAAGGGCAAGCAGGGGCGGGGCTGGAAGTGCAATTTGGAAGTTGTCAGGGCTCAGTTGGAGGCCCTGGGGACAGGGGAGGCCTCTTCCTCCCAGTTGTACCCTGGCCTGTCTTTCCAGGGTGGTTTTCAGTGTGTCTCCCACCTTTCTCCCCTGTATGGTTCCCTGCAAGGATATGCTCACAGCACTGTCTGTTGACTTAACTATGAGTGATGTTGTTTGAGAACTATTGTGCAATTTGTCCCACAGCAACCTAACATCAAACAGAAGTTTGTGGCACTCCTGAAGCGGTTCAAAGTTTCTGATGAGGTATGATCCCTTACTCCCAAGATTAATGGTGGATAGAATTCCAACAGCTTCACACCTTGGTCCTGTGTAGCAATTGGGAAGTCAGGATTCTGGGTCATGATTCTTGCCCCCCTTGCATGCCTAGCAGAGCCCCAAGGGAGAAGGGAGGCTGGAGCAGAGCTCTATGCTACTTGAAAAGAGGAGGGCTTCACATGCAGTGTATGGTTTCATGGTATTTGGAGATAGGGTAGCACAGTTATACCTAACTACTGGTTAATAACCAAGCTTCTGGCATGGGAGGACAATGACAAATCCAGCCATTGCTGTTTTATTTAGCCTCACATCCCAAGGGTAGCCATGGTGAGCACAAGCCCAAGAAGCAAATGTGGCCTCGGGCCAGCGCTCAAGTCACCAGAAACAGATCCATTGAGGGAAATCCTCCTGCACTCTGGAGGTCCTGGTGCCAGTCTTCACAGGCTTCTCAGTGAGCTAAGAAAGAATTAAAGATGAAAATTATCTATAGAGAGGGTCTTCGTTCCTCTGTGGGCTTCAGAGGAGGTCACCAGGCCTGGCTTCTGGGTTTTCTTGTGGCCGTTCCTTTGGAGGCATGTCAGCACTCTTTCTTCCTCCTGGTGAAGGCCCTGTATGGCTGTCAGGAGGAAACAAGAGGGAAGGTAGCTCACCACACCCCTGCTGGGTTGGACCACAGAAAGGACATGAAGACTACTCCAACAAGTGTGGCACTGCTATGTCTTCTCAGAGGAAGTACTGGGGATTGACATTTGGCCCAGGAAAAAGGAATTGCTCATTTTACCGTAATTGTTAATAGGGAGAACCTCAAACTGAAAGATCCTTTTTCCACGTCAGGTAGGCTTCGGGCTGGAGCATGTATCCCGGGAGCAGATTCGGGAGGTAGAAGAGGATCTGGATGAACTGTATGACAGTCTGGAGATGTACAACCCCAGCGACAGCGGCCCCGAGATGGAGGAGACAGAGAGCATCCTCAGCACTCCAAAGCCCAAGCTCAAGTGAGGCCCAGAGCTCTCTGTAGGCTGCCTCCTGACACCTCTCCTCCCCAGGCCTAGTGCTCCATGCACCGTCCCTCACCACCCTGTTCAGAAACTTAGAGTTCAGCCTTTTTTTGGGGGGGCAGCACTGGGATTTGTACTCAGGGCCCCACACTTGTTAGGAAGCACTCTACCACTTGAGCCATAACCCCAGCCCTTTTATGCTTTAGTTATTTTTTGGGTAGGATCTTGCGTATTTGTTGAGGCCAGCCTCATACCTCAATCTTCCTACCTATACCTCCCATGTAGTTGGAATTACAGACATGTACCACCACACACACCTTATTTGTTGAGATGGGGGGTGGGGGGGTCTCTCTAACTTTTGCCTGGGCTGTCCTCAAACTGCAATCCTCCCAGTCTCTATCTCCCAAGTACCTGGGACTACAAGCATGACAGTCCTCCTTTCTGAGCCTCCAGCAACCTTGGAAGAGATCACTTTTTGCTTCTAACTGACAAAAAGTACTAATAGGACTCTCCAAAAGTCCCTCAACCTAGGCCACACTTCTCCACCCCACAGTGTCCTTCCTCACCAGGTATCATAGATGTCCAGGCTGTTGATCTGCCTTGAGCACCAGCTTCACTCAGCTCTCATGAGCTACTGTTCTGAGCCATGGTCGTCACTGATCCCGGCTGTGCTTCTTCGCCGTAGGCCCTTCTTTGAGGGGATGTCGCAGTCCAGCTCACAGACGGAGATTGGCAGCCTCAACAGCAAGGGCAGCCTCGGAAAAGACACCACCAGCCCTGTGAGCAGATCAGTGGCTATGAGGGGTGGGGCGAGGGACCTGGCATGTTGTCTTCACACTTGAGGCCCCCACTTCTGAGCATGGCTCCTTCTGGGACCTCAGAAGAATACCCCCAGTTTTCTTCCCCTCATCCCTGGCCAGGAACTTAGTGCTCAGAGGGCGTTGCTCTGTCAGGTCACGTGTTGTTCTTGTTCGTCTGTTCCTACCTGGCATGGAGCCTTCCCTCCCACTTCAGAACCTCCCCTTTCTGTTCACTACATATGTGAGAGTCTGTGACTTGGGGCAGGCATTCGGCCAGGGGAAAATGATTCTGCCTTCCATACTGGGGAAAGAACAGTTACTAGGGGCAAAGAGGCTCACCAAGTTTGTCCAGGAGATCTTAAGTAGGCTCTGCTGGGTAGAAAATTCAGAGGGGAGCAGTGCCCTAGAAGAATGTATAATTTATTTATTTTGCATACTGGGGTTTGAACTCAGGGCCTCATGCTTGCTAGGCAGGTGCTCTGCCCCTCAAGCCACTGCTCCAGTCCTAAGAATGTAGAATTCAGTGGCCAGGTTTCCATTTGTCTACTGAATGGGAGAGAAGAACTGTCTGCTATGACTTCCAGCAGCCAGGCACAGACAGGAGCCCCTGTGATGCTGAGCCTATCTCAAACCTGGGGAAGCTGTTTTCCCTTCGTTCACAACTAAAGGCAAGTGGACGTTGTTTATGATTTCAGAGTACAGCTCTGGAGTGCTGTGGAGCACATCTTTTTTATTGATGAGAAAAACCCAATCTTTTAAGACCTCTGGTCTTGCTGCTTTGGTGGCAGATGACACATAAAGTCATTAGTTCACCACAGGGAATACACAGCTCACCCTACAAATCGGTATTAACTGTGAGAAGATGATCTGAAGATGTGAAGCATTCCCTCTGCTGAAAAGCACAGTCTGTGGTTTGGCTGGCTCCTGTCTACCTGTGCATCTCTGAGCATCTCAGACTGCCTTTCTGCCTGCCACCACCAGGTGGGGTTGTCTCTCATCTTTTCCCTCTTCTGGTTAAGGTACAGCTGGGCCACCAAACCCACCACAAACTGCACCAGGGAGTGTTACTGAGTAAATACAGGAAGGAAAACTGTAGCCCATGTCCAGACGCCCCCAGCAGAGAAACATCAGGCCTGCCACTCCAGAGCAGCATTGCCAGTGCCTTCCCAGCCCAGGTTCTGGAGCTAAGGAGGCCACAGTTAGTATACTGTCAGTGTTAGGATGTGGGTCCCAGGAGCATCCCAGGTGCTTTTCCTCACAGGGGGCTGCCAGATGGCCCTGTTGAATATCATTGTCACCGTAGATTGAGCCAGATTCCATCCAAGTATAAGGGGAAACTCTTTAGAAAGAAGCCTGGAGCGTGGTTGAGGAAGGGCTGCTGCATGGTGTTCTAGGAATGCCAAACTGTGTTACTGTGACAAAGTATAAGTGAGATGTTAACTGAGCCATAGCCCAAGAAGCATTAAGCGTAGCATCTCCCATATCGTGAGTGCTTGATAAATGCTAGTAATCATTGTTACTAAGTCAGCAAGCAGAACTATTTCATACAAAACAGGGTGCTTCTGTGCTGACAGAATTGGGCTATAGGCTCTGCTTTCATCTCAGTTACATGGTTTACGATATTTAGAGAAAAAAATTACCTTGATTCTCTGAGCCCCAGGTGCCTTATTTGTTAAGGATGTCAGGGGGAGCCAGTTAGCTCAAAAGTCAATGGACTATCAGTTTCTACAATGTAGTAGCCTCAAAGTTTCTGTTTAGGTGAAAAATGTATTTGAAGAGTGAAATGTCTCAGTTTGAATCTTTTTTGTTACTGTTTTGTGAGTCAGGGTCTTGCTGTGTAGCCCAGTCTGGCCTCAAATTCACAATCCTCCTGCCTTAACCTCCTGAGTGCTAGGATTAATAGGCATGTACTACCATGCCCAGCTCTGAGTTTGAATCTTGACGCCATCATTCCACTGACTGACCTTGGGCAAGCGCCCAAACCTTCATTTTCTCAACTGCAAAGTAGGTGTAAAAGGTGCATGCCTCACAAGGCTGTGTGTGAAGATGCAGTGAGATTATGCAGGTCAGACCTCTAGCAGGGTGTGTGCTGACTGATTGCTTTGCGATTCTGGGACCTGCAGTAGGTATCAGCTGCCATTGCTTTTATTATTATAATTTCTTAGATCCTTTTCAGTTTTGGACTCCTAAAATTGTCTTTTATGTGACATCTTTCAAATTCCTATTTCCCTTGTCTTGACCTCAGACTCACTTTTGCTTTTCTCCTGCTGAGATTTCTCTTTTGAAGAGCCCCAGAAGTCTCAGTGTTGATATGAAACTGTGAAATCCTTTGGTCTGAGAAGCTTTAAAATCAGCAGCACAAGTCTGGGCTCTTTAGTGGATGAGGAAAAGCGTTTGATTGTATGGATGCTGCCTCACCTGGTGGCCTCTCATCCCTATTGCTGAGCATTATTGCTTATTCACTTTTTATTTTCTTTTTGCAGGGAATCAAACTCAGGGCCTTGTGCATGCTAAGCAAGGGTTCTACTACTGAGCTGTATCTCACCATCCCCATTGATGATTGATTGATTGATTGGTGTAACTAGGGTTTGAACTCAGGGCCTTATGTTTGCTAGGCAAGTGCTGTACTATTTGAGTCATGCCTCTGGTCCTTTTTGCTTTAGTTTATCTTTCAGGCAGGGACTCATGTTTTTGCCAGGGGCCAGCCTTGGACCATGATCCTTGTACTGATGCCTCCCATGTTGTTTTTCTGAATCTTTTCTTTTTTGTTCTCCAGATTATCAGAGAATTCAGTTTAGCACTAGAACCAGAAAGAATTTCTGTTGATAGAAATGATTACAGTTGCATTTTCTCAAGACTTGAGCACAGTAGCAACATAATTTGATTCTCCAAGCTCTAACAATAGAGCCTGGCAGTGTTTCAGGTGGCCAGCCCGAGGTGCAGACTTTCAGTTCAGACTGCCTGAGGCTGTCTGCTATTTCCGGAGCACACCAGTGATAGTGTTAGAGGTTAATACTTCAATTTTACACACACACACATACACACACACACACACACACTCACTCACTCACTCACTCACTCACTCACTTCGCCTAGGACCTCAGGAGACACCTCCAGTGCCAAACAGTTAGGCAGATACAGATGGAGCAGTACAGGGCTACTGTAGGTCCTGGGTGAGAAAAGCCCTTTGTATCTTCCTTCTTTTCCTTTCTTCCCTTCCTCCCTTCCTTCCGTTTGAATTTAGGACTTCATCTTCTACCACTTGAGCTACACCTCCAATCCATTTTGCTCTAGTTATTTGGAGAGGGGGGTCTTGAGAACTATTTGCCTAGACTGATCTCAAACTGTGAGTCTCCCAATCTCAGCCTCCCAAGTAGCTAGGATTACAGGCATGAGCCTGTTATTGGCAGTGCTGGGGATCAAACCCAGGAGCTGGCACATACATGCTAGGCAAGTGCCCTAACACTGAGTTAATTCCCTAGCCCATCCCTTCATGTTTATAGGAGCAGGAACAGAATGTTGGAGAGTTGGGAGTTTGTTCTGATTTTTATTTGTCATTTGCACTTTAATAAACCTGGAAGGGGGTAGAGCTTATCAAATTTTGCCACTGTGCTGTGGAAACAACCTTTAGCTGTCATAGGACTTGACAACAAGGTGTGCTACTTTAAAACCACCCAGTGGAATTTGTTATCATCCTAGTTCATGCTAAGATCCAAAAGTCTTAGGTCTGAGCAGGACTTTTCTGGGCTTCTAGACTCTGTTAACTTTGGCTAATCATGTAAACAACATGTAAATGGCTAGCTGTGTATCCTGAAGGCAGCCTGTTCTGTGTGGTTGTAAGCCATCACACAGGCTGTGCCATGTAATCTCAAGCCCTGAGGTCACAGGATCTAGCTTAAGATATAGTGAATTTGTCTCACAGATGCCTTTGGGTAATGGTTCTCCACTGGAGATGATTTTGCCTCCCAGGGAACATTTTGGCAATGATTAGAGACATTTTAAGTTGTCACCATTAAGGAGAACTGCTACAGACATCAAGTAAGTAGAGACCAAGAATGTTGCTAAACATCCTACAGTGCATAGGACAGCTGCCCCCACCAAGAGTGATCCTGCCCACAATGTCTACAGAACTGAGGGGGAGAAATCCTGACTTAGAGGACGACATAGGGGCCTACTTTCTTGTCTTGTTCATTAGCGACTCCCCCACCCCAAGCTTATTAGCCTGATGTTTCTCAGTTTTACATAGTTTACTCAGAGAAAGGACTTAGTGTAAATGAGAGGAAGTGGGATATCCTGTATATTTTCTGCCTCCTTTGGTTCCTTTGGAAAAAGAGATTCACTGAGACTAGTACCTTCTCAACATTTGTAGCCCATAGCCCACACTGTTCATGACTGTGGCTTTTTGGTGTCTACACGCAGATGTCTAAGATCTGGTTATGTTATCTGTATCTTCGAAATAAACTTTAATATTTATGAGAAATGCTAATAGGATTTGAGACAAATAGAGAATTCGTAGCTAAATGGCTTCACATTGGGCATCTTTTTGTTTAATATATTCTGTTAGAGGACTTCCTGAATGTTCCTACCAAGAAAAACACATTTGGCTACTATGAATGTCTTTAGTCTCAAAATGAAAGACCTTTTCTGGCAAGCAAAGTTGGTCCCATATGTTCCTTTGTGTCAAGAGTGTTCACTGAAGCAAAGACTTTATGGCTCCAATAGCAAAGTCTTCTGACTTTGAGCCCTTCTTCCCTAGTAACATCTGTGGGAGTCAGAACTTTGAGGTTCTACCTTTGTGATTAAAAAAAAAACCTAACCCCTCTAAAGCTTAAGTTTTCACAAAAATATCCCCCTTGTAAGATGAAAGCACTAAAGATGTTAAGAGGTAGATTAAATGAAAGTGTTTTAAGCTTCTTAGGTACTAGGTAAAACAAGTTAGAGTGACAGTTATTTGGATAAGAAATAACTAATTCTTACAATTTTTGCAGATGGAATTGGCTGCTCTAGAAAAAGTCAAATCTACTTGGATTAAAAACCAAGATGACAGCTTGACCGAAACAGACACTCTCGTATGTATGGTTCCGTTTCCTATTTCAACCACTCAAATAGTCTTTGTACCTTTAGAAATAAAGGCCCCAAAAGACCCTCAGGATTATGTTGGAAATTATGCCTAAATCATGTTCTCTTTCTCCTGAAATCTTTCTCCTGTTCTCTTGGCACCTGCTCTAGAGACTAGGTCATTTCCTAAATTGGCAAACCAAAAATATTCCCTTTCAGCCCTTTAATTTGAGCTAATCAAATGCTAGTTTGGAGTAAATTCTTGATGTCACCCTCAAGTGTCTTCCCTGAAAAGTGGTCCCTTCTCCATTGGGTGTTGCTCCTTCAGTGGACAGGCAGACCACAACATTAAGTCTCCAGTAGTCACTGGTCAGTGCCTTCTTTCAGAAAATGCTGGAGCTGCCCAGGAGCTTAGGCCAAAGCCCTCAAGAAGTGACATTGAATCAGCAGTTAAACCTTGCATTTTCAGTGCACCTGCTGGTGCTGAGCACCGAGAATACAAAGATGGCCCATCTCCAGGGAAGCCACTTGTATACACCTGGGGTAATGTTCTGTGGAGGCCCTGAGAATTGCAGGGGATATAGACTGGGAAGAGGTTGTCTGAGCTGGTCTTGCTCAAAGGATACCCTGAAATTCAGCCAGTGGGATGGAGAGCTGGACACTGGGTGGGAAGGACCAGGGGACTTTACAGAAATGTCATTTGGGGATGTGCCATTCATGAACTGCACAGTAACACTTTCAGGTGGTTGAATGGAGTCCAAGAAAGAGTTATATTAGGCCTGTGTTTCCTATAGTAAATAATACTGTATCACACATCTTGAATATAATAAAATGTTAGGCTTGACTTGGTATTAATTTAAATCCTACCATACTAACTTGTACTTTATAGTTCACCAGTAATCTGAATAAGCAGCCTCTACTCTTGTGATATTGGGGTTTGAACTCAGGGCGTCACAGTTGCTTGGCAAGCACTCTTACCACTTGAGCCACTCCACCAGCCCCCGTCACCCTTCACTCTTGCCCCATCTATTTACATAACTACTCATGATCTTTTCAAAATCAAATTCTAATCATGTCACTTCTTGACTAAAACTCTCCAATGAGGGGGGCTGGTAGAGTGCTTGCCTAGCAAATGTGAAGCCCTTAGTTTAACCCCCAGTACCACGAAAAAAACCTCTCCAATGATTGATCAAATCTTAGTGTTGAGGAGAAGAAGCCAAACACCAAAAAATGCATGATATGATACTCCATTTATGTGGAATTCAGAATTCACAAACAGGAAGAACTAGTCTATGATGGCATGAGTGAAGATACTTCATACTTCCAGGAGTGGGAAGGGGCATGTGGGACCCTTCAGCTGTGGTGGAATGTTCTTTTTTTATTTTTGGCAGTACTGGGATTTGAACTCAGGGCTTTCAGCTTGCTAGGCAGGTGCTCTACCACTTGAGCCATACCCCCAGCCCTGGCATGTTCTGTCTTGATCTGGTTAATGGTCCCTGGGGCTATACTTATATAAAAATTCAAGTTTAGGCTGAGGGTGTAGCTTGGGGTAGAGCACTACCTAGTATGCTTGAGGCCCCTGGATTCCATCCCTAGCACCACAAAAATTCAAATATATATATCTTAAATTTGAGTTACTCCTCAACATTTTAAAAATATAAAGGGCAGATGCAGGGAGGTAAACAGGCACTTGGCACATGTGGGGAGCAAAATCTTTTAGGGGGTAAGAGTATTAGGGAAATAGATTGGGCAGAGTATAGGGATTATTTTAGAAAGGTGGACAGGACCAGGTCAGGAAAGGCCTCAAAGGCCCACAGAGGAAGCACAAAGCTGGCTGTTCATGCTGTTTGAATCCTTTGTTCTTTGAGAAGTCAGCCTGATGTTAGTAGACTGGATGGTTTGAGGAGGGGATGTGAAGCTCATGAAGACTGTTGAAGTAGGTAGACATAGTGCCACATGCCTGTAATCCCAACACTCAGGAGACTGAAGGAGGAAGATCATGAGTTCAGGGCCAGTATGGGCTACATAAAAGAGACCTTGTCTCAAAAACCAAAAACAAAACAAAATAGACTAGATGTGTACCTACCTAGTAAGTATGAGGCCCTGAGTTCAAACCCCAGTACTGACACACACACACACACACACACACACACACACACACACACACAAAAAGATTGTCGAAAAGTGATCTAGGAAAGTCAAAGGCCTGAACTCAGAGAGTGGGAGAAGGACATGGGCATGGGGGCACCAAGGAGAGTGGATATGAAAGTGTGTGGGCAGTAGCCTCATCACCTGGATGGGAAGGAAGTGTTAATTCCAAGGTATTGCAGGATGGTTCAGGCCAAGGTGAAGAATGCAGCTCCAAACCTCACAAACTTCCCAGACCACAGGCTTTGCCCTGGTGGGATACTGTGTCCCCATGAGAATCTAGGAAGATTCGTATAGAGCCTGTCATCAATGTGTTCATGGACTATTTGTGAGTGTGGAAGGCAGAGCTGAATGGGAACATATAGTGTCCAGCATAGTGGGAGCACTCAGTTAAGTTAAAGAGAAGTTTTCCATTGGGCAAGGTAGGAATTTTAGAACCATGTGCTTCCAGGAAGATAGCCAAGTGAATGACTCCTCATGATGGAGATGGGTCCTGGCAGGGCTCTCTGGAGGCTCCTGGGTAGTCATCGAGTGAAAGGTAACCTTCTTTGCTTCCATCCTCATGGCAGGAAATCACTGACCAGGACATGTTTGGAGATGTAAGCACGAGTCTGGTTGTGCCAGAAAAAGTCAAAACTCCCATGAAGTCCAGCAAAACAGATCTGCAGGGCTCTGCCTCCCCCAGGTACTCACAATAGAAGGAAACAAGTGATACAGACCTTCAGCCACACCCAGCACAGGCTCCATTACTGGGAGGGAATGGGAGGGTGAGTGCTGGCATGGCTTTGAAGTTTTTAACCACCTCCCTCGCCCATCAGCAAAGTGGAAGGGACACACACACCCCGGCAAAAGAGGAGCACACCTCTGAAGGAGCGGCAGCTCTCCAAACCCTTGAGTGAGAGGACCAACAGCTCAGATAGTGAACGCTCACCTGACCTGGGCCACAGCACACAGGTACTCAAGGTCCCCCAATAAAACCAGGGCCCACCAGACTGGCTGAGCTTTAGTCTGTCTTGTTTTTTCCCTTGGACAGCTAGATGGAAAGGAAAGGAGGAATACTTGAAGTGCTGTGAATGAAAAGACTTAATGAAAGACCTAAATTAGAGAAGCCCACATTTGTTTTTCACTGCTAGTATGGAATTGAGCTTCAGGCTGATCTGTGGAAGGGAGAGAGCACAAGAAATGCTGGACTTGCTTCCCTTCTGACAGCTGTGAGGGTTCTTTCAAGCCACTCCAGCCTGAGGGTACTGGAGAAGAGCTGGGAAGAAACAGTGGGATCAGACTTGGGGAAGGGGCCTTCCCAAGCTTCAGAGCTGGCATTTCTCCCAAGTTCTCCTGGAGTTAAGCAGTCTACTCATTTCCCTGGTAAATATTATGGAGAGGCAAGTTTGGGTCAGTATGGCTTCCTGAATTGGATGCTATCGTAAAACTGCAAATGAACCTGGGACTAGAATAGCTCAGCACCTGGAGTGAGTTATTGTCCTTCTGGTTAATCAGTTCCTGAAATACCTTTTTTGTTCCATGGTGCCTGGGTCCCCTGCAGTGTGGCTACTGCTCTCATTATTTCTCTCCCCACTGCCCTTTCTGCCTTTCTGCAAGCACTGCTCACAACTCTCACCCCTCCACTTCTGCCATCGTGGCACCACACCCTTGCCTCAGGGGCTGTCCCCGGCAAGACCACACTGTGGCTTCATGCTTGGTATATTAGTGTGGTCTCCAAGGACTCTGTTCTTTTTCCTTTGTATCTCCAGTTTGGTCTGACAATGGAAAGTGACTGCTTCCTGGAATCTGCCCTCTGAATACCCCTGTCCCCCACCCCTGGTCAGTGCCTGACAGATACTTGTCCCTACAGATTCCAAGAAAGGTGGTGTACGACCAACTGAATCAGATCCTGGTGTCTGATGCAGCCCTCCCAGAAAATGTCATCCTGGTGAACACCACTGACTGGCAGGGCCAGGTAAAGCATTGGACCACAGGGGGAAAGGGTTCTACAGATGAGTGAGACAGTAGGGTTACCTGTCTCTCAGACCCACCTGAGCCAAGCCCAGAGCTCTGAGTTATAGTCTTATTTTTATCTTTTGTTCAACCTAGAGGATCTTAAGTCACTAACTTTTCTGTACCTAGCTTCATCTGTAAAAAAAAAGTAAGCAGCAGGCATTCAGTCTGTCCTGCTCCCAGGTTACCACGGGCATCAGGCAGGCACCCTCAGTGGAGGGGCTTTAGGAAGCTCTAAGATGCCAGAAGCTGCCCCTGGCTTCTGTGAAGGCGATTTAGCAGTGGTACGGCAGCCTGCCTATCCCTCACTGCCATTCTCCCTGTGAGACACTTGTTCCAGGACTCCTAGACATGGGTGAAAGTTTTAAGTCCCTAAGCATCCACACATACACACACATACACTTTTCATAGTCAGCATGTCTCCATGGGATCTGGCCATCCTCTTTATGCACAGCCTGGAAACCTGACTACTTCTGTCCAGTGTTGGCCAAAAGACGGGAGTCAGGTACCTGTGGGGAATGATGTGGCCTTACCTGCATTCCTGCCCTTTTCCTCCCTTCAGTATGTGGCTGAGCTGCTTCAGGATCAGCGAAAGCCTGTTGTTTGCACCTGCTCTACTGTGGAGGTCCAAGCTGTGCTGTCCACCCTGCTCACCCGGATTCAGCGCTAGTAAGGGCTCTGGCCTTTTCTATCCTGCCATTTTGGGATTCCCTTTGTCTCATCCTCCCACCCTGACTTCCAGCAGTGGCAGGATCTCCTGGCCTAATCAGACCAGGAAACATCAGATCAGAGGTGTACTTGGGGGCAATAGCAGCAGACTGTAGTGCTCAGTGCCCCTGATTGTCAACTCCTGTACCCTCTACCTCGCCACACCTTGACTTGCCTCCATTCCTTTCTTAAACCCATGATAAGCCAGGCCCTGGTGGGTTATGCCTTTAACCCTAGCTACTCAGGAGGCAGAGATCAAGAGGATTGCAGTTCAAAGCCCACCCTGGCAAATAGTTTGAGAGACCCTATCTCGAAAAAACCTTTCACAAAAAAGGGCTGGTGGAGTGGCTTAAGGTGTAGGCCCTGAGTTCAAACCCCAGTACTGGAAAAAAAAAAAATAACATGATGAGGAAGAGAGAACCCAGCATTTTAAAAAGATCTTTTACCTGTCCCTCTAGCTGTAACATGCTCTAATGATTGGGAGTTAGTGCTTTCCCTCTCCAGTGCTTCTTAGAGCCTGCTGTATAGCAGACTGAGGGGATTCCAGACATCTGGGCCCATGCTGACTGCGGGCCTCCTAGATGGCAGCTGCTTGCCCTCTTAGCAGCACTGTGACTCATTGCCTCTCTGTGTCGCATTGTTTGTTGGTTTGCTTTCCTCTGTGGGTTATTGAGGTGTGTGAAGTCAGAGCTTGGGTCCAGCCCTGAGCAGGATCCTGCCAAGCTCCACTGTGGTATGTAAAGATCCCCTTTCTCCCCAGCTGCAACTGCAACTCGTCCATGCCAAGGCCGGTCAAGGTAGCAGCCGTGGGAGGCCAGAGTTACCTGAGCTCCATCCTCCGGTTCTTTGTCAAGTCCCTGGCCAGCAAGACCTCTGACTGGCTGAGCTACATGCGCTTCCTCATCATTCCCCTTGGTAAAGTTGGACAGCATCCAGGAGGGTGTGGCAGACCAAAGACCTCTACAAGCAGATCTAGCTCCTATAGCAGGATGGGAAGTTGGACTGTCAGAGAGTCCAAAGGTCAGAGCCATGCATGGGCCAACTCCTCTTGCTATTCCATTTACTAACCCATTCACTTTCTCTGGTTTTCTTTCTGCCAGGTTCTCACCCAGTGGCCAAATACTTGGGCTCAGTTGACAGTAGATATAGCAGTACTTTCCTTGATTCTGCCTGGAGAGACCTGTTCAGTCGTTCAGAGCCTCCAGTGTCAGGTAAGGGCTCTTAGTAAAGGAGCCCCCACCAGGAGTGAGGCACCTGATTCCTGAGAACAAGCTGCAGCTAAAGGGGAGATTTTTCTCCCTGTTTGTCTCGCTCTTTTTGCTGGCTGTTGTGTGGGTTTACTTTCCCAGTGAGTGTCCATCAATGGAGATTGAGTCTATGTAGCCCTTTCTTCAGGGCAGTCTTTGCTGTGGACCTGCTCACCTAGCAGTAAGGAGGCTGTGCTAGGCTGGAGGATGGGTCAGTTCTGCTTGTAGAGATGAAATAGTGGCAACAGAGAGTAATCATTCACCAGTCTCTTGATGTGTGAGTGACACCATGCCAGCAGGTGACCTCCTGAACATCCAGTGGTGTGGCAACAGCAGAATGCAGCTGAGATGGAAGGGAGAGGACTGTGCTTGGGTTTATGAGTCCTCTGATTCCAGCCAAGGAGATCTCAGAGCCATTTCTCCCTCAGCTGTACAGGTCCTCACCTGTGGCTTGGGTAGGGCTCTCCAGGGAGTCAAGGGTTTGCCAGCTGAAATGAACAGATACTTCCCTCTGGCTTTTCTGCAGAGCCACTGGACGTGGTGGGGCGTGTGATGCAGTATATCAACGGAGCAGCTACAACGCACCAGCTGCCTGTGGCTGAAGCCATGCTGACCTGTAGGCACAAGTTGTAAGTCTGACTTTGGGAGGTTTCTTAAAAACAGGTTGGAAGGGAATCCTGAGTCCTTCCATTTTTCATTTCTCCTCCATACCCCATCTCCTGTTACAGGAGCCCATGAGGATGCCTGTGTCTTTTACTGCCTCCCATCCAGGCACTCCCTCCTTGCCCCAGGCTCCACCCGCATGGGGATGAGTTTTATTTACTCCCTCATTGACTGAAATCACCCTCAGGAGTGGGTGATGTGGTTTGCACACTTGTTTCTTTTGCCCCTATTCTGTGCACTCTATATGTACAATGAGTAACAGACCCTCCTCCTGACACCCTGCAATGTAACAGGAAGATGTGCTGCAATGCTATAGACTCCTATGAATCACAGTACAATGTGAAAAGCTTATTTCCAGTGCCCTGCTCAGTCACCCACTAAGTGTAAAGCTTTCCTGTCTCCCAACAGCCCTGATGAAGACTCCTATCAGAAGTTTATTCCTTTCATTGGTGTGAGTACTAACTCCCCTCTTCTGACCCCCATCTCTCAGCCTTTCTGCCCGCCCTCTCATACACACAAAAATAAGATTGATCCAGAACAGTGGTGTCATGGGGTAGATTCTCCCCTCTCCCCCAGGAATATCTGTCAGCACCAGGAGACAGTTTTGATTATCACAACTGGGGTGGGGAAGCTCCTGGCATCCAATGAAAGAGGCCAGGATGCTGCTGAACATCCTGTAATGCACGGGACAGTCCCCATACCAGAGAGTAATGTGGCCAAAGGTCAGTATTGCAGGTGGAGAAGCTCTGGGCCAGGACACATTGAGCTGTCCCTTTTAGAGTCCTCTTCTCCTGAATCACAAACGATTCCCAAATTCATCACTGGTGTTTCCTGTTTATTACCCAGGCCCTGAACTTAGTGCCTGTGGACCTTTGGAGGAATGTCCAGAACATGACTTCTTCAGGATCAGGGAAGAGGAAGTGGCCTCAGAAATAGTGGAGCATACTATTCCAGGAGAGGTCCCAGGGTCAGATGGACTGCTGAGAGGAAGAAGCTCTTCCTTTCTATTTAGTGCAGGAAAAGTCAATTTAGAAAATTTGAAATAAAGGAGGAACCTCATGGATGTCTTTGGTATTAGATTACTGGCCCTTTGGTCTGTTCATTTGGCCAAAGGCACTTAGAGGGGGTCCAGAGGCGATGGATTACTCATGGAAAAGGACTGAAAGCTTGCATTTCCACTTACACACCATTCTGATTTCCTTTTGGAATCACCTCATATATATCACTTTTTGAAATCTTCTTGAGGATCCCTCATAGCTTTTAGAGGAGAAAGGGCAGACACGAGGCCTTAGTTCCCCACTGTCCATGATCACAGAGCATCCAAGCCTGTGGGTATCTCGAGTGGCTTCAGCTGGGAAAATAAGCAGCCATTCTTGGCTTTGCCCCTCACATCTGATAGTGCAGTTACTGCCTCCTTAGCTCTGGGGCTGCTCCCATAGCTACACAACAGCCCCAAACCAGTAGTGTAACTCAGGCCTCATGGAACCAAGGGAGTGGTGGGGGGGAGGGCCTCAGTTGCTGCTCACTGTGGTCTCACAGGCAAGTGAGAGATTAAAGAATTTTTTAAAATGTATTAAGGAGATATAGCATGTGTGAGGCCCTGGGTTTTAAAAACTAAAGGATCTAGAAACCTCCCAAAATGCCAGAGGAGCAAGGGGAGAAGAGAACTGATCCAGGAAGCCCCAGAGTATTGATTAGTATTTTGGTCAGTGAATGGACCCAGCCAGCTGTTCTCCAGGGACTGCCTGCAGGGAGGATGTACATGATCTCTGCCCCAGCAGCCCCAGCCCAGTGCTCTGCACTCTGCTTCCAGCCCAGATGCTCCTCTGTCTGGGGCTGGCTCAGGTGCAAAGGCACAGGGCCCCACCTGTCATTTAGACCACAGGGGACAGTCACTGAGTTGTCTCTAGCTGCACCTTTTTTTGACCACTGGAGGTCACCCACTGTCCTCTCCAGAATTATCTATGAGGAATTTAAAATTCCTGAGACTTTCCTCTGTGAGTTCCAGATTCAGGAAGGCTGAAAGGGGAAGGACTGTGTGATCATTTTCAGCACATTGTTCACAGGGTTGCACAGAGATCTCTGCAATGACACAAAGGCAGCAGCTTGCAAGGCTCCCTGTGCATGTAATCATAGAAGAAATGAGTTTAGGTCACTAACATGGTTCCTGTCTTCAAGGTGGACTTTACCCCTGGCCATAGGGAAGAACCACCATATCTCATTGTTTGAATTAGGCTTCTTTTATTTTTATTTTTTTTCTTTTCTTGGTGCTAGAAATGGAACCCAGGAACCCAGCTGCACCCCCAGCCACTGGACTGGAGTTTTTTGTTGTGATTTTGTTCTTTTGGCAGTACTAGGGTTTGAACTCAGGGCCTACCACTTGAGCCACTCTGCCAGCCCAATGATACCCCCACCACCACTGTCTCTTAAGCCCTGGGCTGCTCCTGAATGTAAACATTTTCAGACCCATGTGGTCATGGCTGTGGTGTAAGCAGCTAGCACCTGGATCAGAGCCTGCTGACTTGATGGAGGCCCTAACAAGTGTCCCTTCCCCCTCCAGGTGGTGAAGGTAGGCCTGGTTGAAGACTCACCCTCCACTGCAGGTAAGCCTGGCTCCTTTGCTTCTATGGGTACCTGTCTAGTCTTCTCTCTGGTCCAGCAAGCCAAAAGCTGAAGGTACTGGATGTGTTGGGAAGGCAGTTTGAGCAGGAAGATGTGGATCTCTCTCCCCACCCTGGGAGAGGAGGCAAGAGAGTGCTGGAGCCCAGGAAGAAAATAACACTGCCTCTGAGAAGAGATCACACCAGCATGTCAGGGGTACTTGCCTCTAGTCAACTGTGTTTGTCTTCTTGACAGGTGATGGGGATGATTCACCTGTGGTCAACCTTACTGTTCCCTCCACATCACCACCCTCCAGCTCAGGCCTGAGCAGAGATGCTACAGCCACCCCTCCTTCCTCCCCATCCATGAGCAGTGCTCTTGCCATTGTGGGGTAAGGCTCTTTCCTGCACCTGTCTGTCCTGCCATGTCCCCCCAGTAGGGCCTAACAACCTGACTTCCCAGGCATGGCACACTGATCTAAGTCAGCCTTACTGGAAGAGAACACTGGGTTAGAATTTGGAGGCCTGTCAGCCTGAGTCATCAGATGCTCAGTGAAGTGGGAGGAGGTTCACTATGTCTTTCTCACAGAGTTGTAGAGTCAGATGGGACAGTACTATCAGGGAGGCCCTTTGTAGATTGTGAAGTGTGATGTAGGTGTCTGGTTAAGGAACCTCTCAGTAGGAAGAGTGTGGGCTTGGAGGTAAAGCACATCTGGGTTTGAGTGGCTCTGTCCATTGTGTTAATTGGGCAAGTAGCAGAGTTAAACTGACTGCCTATTTAGGTTGTACAACCTAAATAGGAAAAGAGTGTCATTGTGGGGCCTGCTGCAGAATGGTACCTTTCATGCACCCAGTCCTTTCGAGTCCCTACAGCTGCAGCAGCCAATGGCTTGTGGCACCTGTTCTCTAGCTCAGGTTCTAGACTGGGTCTCGACACAGAGGCAGCAAAGACCTTGTAACTGAGATTATAGGGCATGGTTAGGAGAGGGTGTTTCTTCAGGATCTCAGATATCTAAAGATGGAGGACCAGGGAAGGAGCCATTTTTCTGCTGTGCCTGAAGAAGGGTGGATGAGGATGGTCACAGAGGGATGGAGGAGAGAGGTTTCCAGGCAAGAGAAAAGCAGGCCATGGTCAAAAACAGAAAGCAGCATCCTTTTTGTTCTCTTCTGCCTTCACCTCTTTCCTTGAACACTTGAGAGGGAGGCATTGACCAGTAGCTTTTCCAGAAGCACCAATGACAGTGTCATAGTCCCTGAAGAAAACACTAGCCCTTGAGCTAAAATCCCAGTCCTTGTCCTCCTTCCTCTTCTCATGCCCTCCATGATCTACTTCTGATTGGTCTGGAAGGAACAATGTAGGATCACAGCTACATTCTGCCCCAGGGCCTGGCACTCCAGTTTTGGGGTAGGGGGGAGGCTGTTTTCTCTCATCTCACCTACTGCAGGAGGGTTTTCTGTCTAGCATAGATTGAGGGAACATGGGACCAACCCCTACCTCAACCTCTTTTCTCATCTAGTTTAAGCTTGTTTTTTTAATGGAACCACTAAAATCAGGCAGAAAGAAAAGTCAGATGACTCTCCTAGCCCAGGTATCTATTGTGCCTGACACCTCCTTTCAACAAGAAAACACTTTTTTTTTCCCCTTAGGAGCTAAAATTGTCACTAAGCTAAGTGTCATACATAAGCAAAAGCACAGAGCAGCATCATTGGCTCCTTAGGCTGCCCTGGAGACACAGTGGCACTTCCGCTCCTGCCTTCTGCCCTTTTTGGGCCCCAGCTTTGCTTGCTGAGTGTCTTGTGTCTGTGTGCACATGTGTGCATGCATGTGTATGTGCATTCCTTCACAAACCCTTCTGCTCTGCTTCTCTCATCCTGTGATGATTTTACTTGGTTCCCTTACTGTGACTTGGGCCTTTATCCTCTCCTGGCTTTGTTCTCAGATCAGCCTGATTCTCCACCCCACATGAACCAGTTCTTTGTGACTGGAGGGAACACAGCCACTCAGCTGGCTTTCCTCCCCATCTTTCTCTCCCAGAGGCTGGCAGTACCCCCATCCCTCATCTGGCCCATATAGTGGGTATGGAGGGCAAAACCATTGTTTTGTTCTCATTCCCCTTCTTCAGGAGTCCCAGTAGCCCATATGGAGATGTGATCGGCCTCCAGGTTGACTACTGGCTGGGCCACCCTGCAGAGCGGAGGAGGGAAGGTGACAAGAGGGATGCCAGCTCAAAGAATACCCTCAAGAGTGTCTTCCGCTCAGTTCAGGTTTCTCGCCTGCCCCATGGTGGGGAAGCCCAACTTTCTGGCACCATGGCAATGACTGTGGTCACCAAAGAGAAGAACAAGAAAGGTAAGTGACATCTGAGGCCAAGAAAGACCAGGAGCCACCAGGGCTCCCCTCCCCTCTCTCAGGGTCCAGACAGAATATGCTTCTGAATGGGGCATATGTATCATGTGATTGGTCTGGGGCCCAGCAGGACGGGGGGAGGGGGGGGGAACAGGGCCATTCCTCTATAACACAAGAAACCAGGGTCCCAGCTGCTGAGCAGCAGCACCTTAGGGCTGAGACAGAGGCTGCTGCAGAATGACAGGAATCTTTCTGGCAGTTACCTCAGGATAGACTGACTATAAGTCTGGGAGGGCCTTCTTCATGCCCCAGTTCCATGGCCACAGAAATCGTAGAGCAGAGCCGTCACACCCCACGCTGGAGGCTGATCCTCAGAGTCTTCATGAACAGAGGAACATAGTTGCCTTAAGAATGAAGGTGAAGGGAAAGCTGGAAGCTGGTGGCAGGAGAATTGAGAGTAAAAAAAAGAATAAAGGGGAATACAGCCCATTGTGGATAAGAGGGGCAATTTAAAGCACTAGAAGCAAAGTTGGAGGGTGGCCCTGGGTCCTGTGCTTGGGAAGAGTGAGGCAGGAATCCCTATAACTAGGCTGCTGCTCAGGCAGCTTGCTACTCTCTAGCCAGCTGGAATCCTGCAGCTACCCATTTCCTGTGTGTGCCTCCACTCTACAGAGTGAGGGACTTGGCAGGGGCTGTGCCACAACCTGCTGGACTGCAACAAGGTCTGTCAGCTTGCAGGGCCCACTCTACCTTGCCTCCTTCCTTGAGTGGAGTAGAGCTGCACATTGGGCTGGTTAGTGCCAACACAAGCTGCTGCAGCACTCCTCAGCCACAGGTTTGCACACCCAGACAGGGAGGCAGGCCCTGCCCCAAGGGGCCTAGAATATTCCAGCTAGAAGGGACTTCAGAGACCATCTGCCCTGAATCCTCACTGTATGGATAAAATTAGTGAGGCCCAGGCAGAGACATGGGATCTTTGTCAAAGTCAGTCAGAAACTCGGAGATCCTGACCCACAGCTAGAGCCAAAGAGTGCGGGAAGGAGGGTGGGCTTTTTTTAAAATTACCTCCCCAACCAGAGGAAGAAAGGAACTGAGGAGGTTGGGGAAGAGGGGTTGGCTGCTGTCCCCAGGGCTGCAACAGGTGCTTCCTGCTGTCTTTGCAGTGCCCACCATCTTCCTGAGCAAGAAACCCCGGGAAAAGGAGGTGGACTCTAAGAGCCAGGTCATTGAAGGCATCAGCCGCCTCATCTGCTCCGCCAAGCAGCAGCAGACCATGCTGAGAGGTATGATGGCAGTGATGGTGGGGTGAGGGAGGGAGCCAATCTTCCCCAAGGAAAAGGGAGATGGATTCAGAGCCCCATCACCCCTTCCTTCCCTGTCATCCCCAGTGTCCATTGATGGCGTCGAGTGGAGTGACATCAAGTTCTTCCAGCTGGCAGCCCAGTGGCCCACCCATGTTAAGCACTTTCCAGTGGGCCTCTTCAGTGGCAGCAAGGCCACCTGAGGCCTTCCTCCCAGTCACTCTCCCTCCTGGCACTTGCCACCCGGCCTCACCGCCTGCGGGCAGGGGGAGGCCAGCAGGCCTGAGCCCAGCACCCCTTCCCGGCTCTGGGGCCTGCCTCTCATGTGCCCAGTCCTGAAGGACACTGCCACTGGGGGTGCTGCTCTCCCCAATGAAGACCTCCCCTCCCAGGGACCTCCCAACCCATCCCTGGTCCACTCTTCCTCCCTCCTTTTCCTTGGCCCTCCTCCCTTCTGCTCCAGCCCCAGGGCACATGGGTTCTGCCTTCTGATGCCCATAGTCCCTGGAATTGAGTTCTCTGGGCCTTCCTTGACCCAGCTCCCCACTTCTTCCCCCCTGTGATCCCAATTCCCTTCCTGAAAATAGGAAACCTGGAATCCTGGTCCACAGCGGGAGAGGGCAGCCCTTCCCACCCCAGTTCCACCGCCAGGCTTTTATTTTCTAAGGCCCTACTGCCAGATGCCACCCACTCTACCCACCTCCAAAGGGACTGGAGCCTCTTCCCACTTACGTGGAGACCTCACCAGCCCCACAGCTTCCCAGTGAAGGGTGAGGGGGCACCTGAGTACCACAGTGTGTTTCTAGGTTTGAGAAGCCTTCTCAGTCTCCCCACGCACGACTTCCTACCACCCCAAGTCTCTGTAGATGTGTGTCCTAAGCGTTTCTTTGGTTTTTGCACGGCCAATCCCTTGGTTGTCTGTGTGACTTGTTCCGTACACAGGTCCAATCCTTATGGCTTCCTCCCTTGTTGGTGATGCCTCTTCCTCTGCCTCCCAACCCCTCACCCAGCACGGCTCTGCCTGGCCTTGAGAGGCGAGAGGCAGGTCACATAGTCCGTGATCCCCTGCCACTGGCTGTGTGTCTCCCTTTTCCCCGTCAACTTGTTTCCCCTTTGCTGCTCTGTCTTCCCACCTCCTCCCTAACATGGTGGTGGGCAAAGGCCCCTCCTCTACCAGGTCTCCCTCCAGCAGCCTCCTTCCTTCCCTTTTCCCAGTTACGGGGCTATAGCTGAAGATGCAAAGCCAAACCCAGGCTCCATGCCCTCCAGCACCTCCAGGGATTCTTCATTGTTCTCTCTGTTCCTTTTAAGTGTGGCACAGAACTTCACTTTGTAACTGTTTTTCTCATTCTCCATGCTTCCTCCAGACTCCTCCAGCCCTTCCCCAAGGTCCAGCCCTACTGTCTAGAGCATCTCCCCAACCCAAGAATGGAGTTGGGTGGGAGGACTGGGGCCATGTTGGATTTTTCATTCAATAAACTGGTGATTTCTTACCAACTGCCTTGGGCTTCTGTGTCACCACAACTTTCCACTCCCTCAGCAGGACATGGCATGACACCACTCAGAGGCCTGAAGGTAGTTTTCCCAGTATGAGGTAGACAGATCAGACACAAAAATTTGGTATTCCCATACTAAATCCTATTTTCCTGTAGGACCCTCCATCCCCAAAGTGGTTACAAGCTGAAAGCATGTTACTCTCTTCTAAATATCAGATCAAAGGACTCTTTGCCTCTGCAGGTGTAGAGGTTGGGGTTTGGACCCATCTTTTGATGAGTTCACTTTCCTGCCTTCCTTTGACCCAAGATTGAAAACTGTTATATATAAAACTGTTATAATTGTTAAACTGTTTACTGAGTGCTGGGTCTTCCCCACACTCCCAGGACAACGGCCTATACACATTCTCTCCCAGAACAAGTGCCAGAGGTAAGGGCTTGCTAGAGACTAGGGCAGAGCCTGGTGTCCTTAGGCTGGTGGAGTGGCTCAGTGGTAGAGTGCCTGGTTAGCAAGCCTAGCAAGCATGAGGCCTTGATTTCAAGCCCCAGTACTGCCAAAAAATAAAGACACAAACTGTCCTCGGCCCCCCACCTCACTAAGATTATGAGCCAAGGCCCACTTGCCTGGCCCCCATACCTGCTTGATTATACTACCTCTTACTTTTCTTCCCTGGCTCCTGTTCCTCCCACATACTGGGCACACTCTACCTCAGGGCCTTCACACAGCCATTCATCATGCTACTGTCCCCCAGGTGCATGAGGTGTGTGTCCTTATTTCTCAGCTTAAATGTCACCTCAGGAGGCCTTTCCTTCTCTTACTCTTCTTTCTTTTCTTACTAGTACTTCTCACTCCTTGGCATCAGTGATTCATTCATCTGTCTCTCGCACTAGAATGTAAGCACCAATAAAAGAGGAACCTTTTCCCTTGCCAGATCCTTGGCATAAGGATACCACTAGGCTAATCATCAGCACAGTTAATCTTTTTTACAGAATGAAGACCCTCTTGCTGCTGAAATAGGGTCCCTAATCCAAATGTATTATAAAAAAAACCACTAACTGACTCTCAACCCCAGAACACCTACATTCCTGCATTATCTCTTAGGTGCTGGAGGAACAGAGTAGACTCCATCCTGAGCCAGGAGAGGAAGGGGCTATGTAGAAATGCTTCTTGGGAGGCCAGGCAGGAGACAATGCAAGTGAATGTACTTTGAGATGCTCTACCTTGGCACTGATGGGACACAAGTACCCTTGGCTGCCAGAGACATTACCTAAAAGCCAGAGATATAGAAGTAAAAGAACCCCTATCTAATCCACAAACACACTCCAGATTGGTTTTATTTATTTATTTATTTTATTTATTTTTTTTTTTTTATTTTGTTGGTGGTCCTGGGTATTGAACTCAGGGCCTTGCACTTGCTAAACAAGTGTTCTACCACTTTAGCCACCCACCTATTCCCAGAGAGGTGTATACACTGTCCATATTCTCGGTACTGTGAAAATGTTACATTCAATGGTACATTTGTCATAACTAACACATTACTAATCCAAGTCCATATTTATGTGGATCCCTTAGTTTTCCTCTGTCTTTTGTCCATTCCAGAATCCATTCAGTATAACTACACTGCACTTAGTGACTCTGTCTTCTTAGGCTCCTTTATGACCTTGTCTCAGATTTTTTACCTCCCTGTTTTTGTTTGTTTGTTTTTTGTGGTACTGGGGCTTGAATTCAGGGCCTACACCCTGAGCCACTCTGATAGCCCTTTTTTGTGAAGGGTTTTTTCAAGGTAGGGTCTCACAAACCATTTGTCTAGGTGGGCTTCCCACTGTGATCCTCCTGATCTCCGCTCCTGAATATCTAGGGTTACAGGTGGGAGCCACCATCGCCCAGCTTTTGCCTGTATTTTTTATGACATTTCTTTGGGTTTTTTTTGTTGTTGTTACTGCTTTTGGGGTGCTGGGGATGGAACCCAGGGTTTCACACATACTAGTCAAGCACTGTGCAACTGAACTCACACTAGCCTTGTTACGGACAGTTTTGAGGAGTACAGATTAAGTATTTTGTAGACTATCCCTCGAATAGGCTTTGCCTGATGTTTTTCTTATGGCTATACTATACTATGAGGCTTACATGTTTTGGAGGAAGACAACAAAAGTGAAGTACGATTCTCAATGCATCATATGGAGGGTACATGCTGTCACCATGATGTTGCTGCTGATGGTAACCTTGCTTATGTGGCTTAAGGCAGTGTTTGCCAGAATTCTTTCCTGTGAAGTTACATGCACACACATCCCTTATCATATTGTACTCTTTGGAAGGAAGTCCCAGAGCAGAGCCCACAAGTTGTTCTCTACAGGTGTCCTTTGAAACTTTGTACAAGAGATTTCAGACTAATGTTTTAAACTCCTTCTTTAATCAGCAGCAGTGTCCAAGAACAGACAGCATTAATAGCTATAATCTCACACACACACACACACACACACACACACACACACACACACACACACACACACACGGCATTGTTTTTAAGCCAGGCCTTGGCTGAGCTCACCTGGCCAATGTGGGATTCTAATCTCCCAATCTTCCCCAATCTTAGTAAATGGCACCAGCATCCATCCTGCCCTCAAGCCAGAAACCAAGGAGTCATCCCTGCTCCCAAACCATCAGCAACCCTGGCCCATTCTGCCTCCATGACTGTTCCCAACCTAGGCAAGAGCAGAGCCACTCTAGGTTTAGGTTCTTGCAGTGACTCTCCAGTACCCTTGGGACATAGCCAGACCTTGTCTGTCAGGGTCACACAATGGGTTCCACTGCCAGTCTCCCTTCACCTCCAACTGGCCTCCTTTCCCAGGCTTCCACCATAGAGCCACATATTATGGTTCCATCATCAGAGCTCTGAGCTTCACTGGCCTGAGCTGTGGTTCTTTCTACCTCAATGCTCCCTGTGCACAGAGCCAGAAACTGCTTTCCGCTCTGTGCGGCCTCCAAATGGGCTCCTCAGAAAGGCTTTCCCCAACTCCCTAAAGCCCAGTTGTTGTTAGTCTCTCAACAGAGTTCAGTCACAGTTTGCTGTCACCTGTGCGGCCTCCAAATGGGCTCCTCAGAAAGGCTTTCCCCACCTCCCTAAAGCCCAGTTGTTCTTAGTCTCTCAACAGAGTTCAGTCACAGTTTGCTGTCACCTGCAATACATGTCTTTGTGCCATGTTTGCATTACTCTGGCTGCATGCCTAGCACTCAGCATCTGGCACATGGCAAGCCCTGACAGGCTAAACAAGCAGGTGGGCACACACAGGTCAGGTGAGGAGACAAAGTCCTTTCCTCCCTTTTGAATCAGGGATCTTGCTATGTTGCCCAGCCTGTCCTAGAATTTCTGGGTTCAAGCGATCCTCCAGCCTCAGCTTCCCAAGTGCCGAGACTACAGTCTGTGCCACCATACCTGGCAAAGACCCAGATTTAAAACCCATGTGCTCTGACTTCAGAGCACATCTCAACCCTCCATGCATCTGATAGTCCTAGGTCCCACTGTGAATCAGTTCCTGCCCCAGCTGTGCTGAAAGGAGGATGAAAGCCAGACACGCCTTTGGTGGTACTGAATTCAAACCTCAGTACCACCAAAAAAAAAAAGAGATAGAGAGATGGATGGTCTGGATATATGTAAACACTAGAGATAAAAGAGAGTATGGTCTACTCAGAGACCCACACATGGTTAAGTGCTGTTGAAAGGCAGTGCGGATGGCAAGTAGAGAGTAAGAGAGAAAGTGGAGAGTGAGAGTAACAGCTCAGGGACTGAGGACCTTGTGGCTATCATAATTCCTATTTTTGCCAGAGTGAAGTTTGTACTCTTGGTCCTGAGACAACAGGGAGAAACTGATAAAGGGTTTTGGGCAGAGGAATGAGGATGGAGTTGGGAAAGTTCACCTAGCCACAGCACACTGAAGGATACAAGGCCTGCATCCAGAACAAGTGATGAGTTCAAAGGCTGGAGCATTATTTAGAGTCAATGTGAAGAAGACATAGACTAAGGAAAGGGTAGAAGGGTTGGAGAAAAGTAGACAGACCTGAGAGTGACTTGAGAGGGAATTAACAGGATTAGATGGCTGGTGAGAAAACAGGCTGAAAGAGAGAGTCAAGGACAGGACTGGCCATCTGCCCTGCTTGATGAGCAGATGGTAACACATCCCTGCAGGAGACTTGGACTGGTGATGGTGAGTGTGGGCTAGGGCTGGAGCATGTGTGCCATTCCCAGTGGAGGTTGAATGTATGGGTCTGGCTGGAGTTGAGGGGAGGGTCTGGTCTGGAGATAGGAATTTGGGCTCCCTTGGCATATGGGGGAGCTGACATCAGGGAAATTCTCTCTCTCTCTGTCTCTCATACAGACACACACACCAGCTGATCTCCCTCTGTCAGCATCAAACATCTCGACCTTTGCTTCTGCTCAGACTCACCTTTCTATTTGCTGCCTTACCTGTTGCTTCCTTTGGTTCTCAGGCTTTTCTCTCTAACAACACTGTTAGCAGAGGCTGGCCTATATTTTACCTTTTTTCTCCCTAACTCCCACTCTGCTAAGCTTGTCAGTGATGATAATAACAAATAACCCCAAGGAACAGTGTCTGTTATGTACAAGACTTACTGTGAAAACTTTGTGCCATTTTATTCAGTTTTCTCCATGACCCAACAAGGTAGGTATTAGGAACCCATTTTACAGAGCTTGCCTAAAACACTACACGGCTGGCAAAGTGAAGGAGATGTGGCTTTGTCCTTAGTAGAGTCTGAACCATGTTCCCTCCTGATGAGCAGGATGTGACCCTTCTAACCTGGCTAGAAGGCCACAGGAAGGAAGAGTGCAGATTTGCCACATGGCTGCCAGGGCAGAAATCCCAGGCCTCTTATGACAGCTCTGAGCCTATTTGATCTTGACTCAGTGGCAGAAAGAGCTGTCAACCAAAGGTGTCCACAGCAGAACAGGAAGCCAGGACGTGGTCTTCAGGGTGCCACCAATCTTGAGCACTTCTGGGTAAATCCATTAAGTTTTCGAGTGGGATGAGATCATGAAGAAAGTGCCCTACCCACTTAAGAGGAAAGGAGGGAGGCTACCAGGAGGAATCGAATAAAGTAAGAAAGCAGGCATACAGATGGGCACCTCTGAGAGTAAAAGGCTGGGGGAGAAGAAGGGATGGATTGGGGAGTGAGTTTCAGAGATGATACAATAATATTAAAAGTTGTAAGAACAACCTTCCAAGGCATGGAGGCAGTGGGGGAGGTGTTGCTGAGTACTGCAGGAAATGGCAAAAGGAGCTGAATCACCATCAGGCACCAATTCCTTCCTTTATTCTCCATTTACTGAGCACCCATCAGCATCCTGGCAGGAGACCAGCAGCTGAGGAATAGGGGGAGCACAGAACAGAGCAGGATGAAGTAACAATCTTCCCTGGGGAGATACACAATGTAATCCTCAGAGGCCAGATTAAAAAAGGCAAGTGGCTGAAAAGGTTGAATGCTGTCATGGTTAAGCACTGACAGCAAGATAAGGGCATGAAAACAGGCAGGGAAAGGTCCAGCCCTGCCTGTATCTGGCACAAGGGAGCAAGGCCAGCCGCCCAAGAGGAAGCACAAAAGAAACCACAAAAGCCTGCAGGGAATTAGCAGAAAAGCTAGAGCAAGAAACGAGCAAAAGCCATAAAACAAGGCTGAAAACAGTTCTCTCTTTAACCTTCGACAAAGTAATAAAAAGAATAAAAAGAACATGTGCCTTTATTACATAAAAAGCACAGGATAGAGGCAGAAGTGGCAGGTGTGTTTGCACCTGGGTGTGTGGCATGCTTCCCATGGGCCTGTAGACCCAGACACATGGAGAGTGCACATGGGCAGCAGGTGTGTCTGGGGAATCTGCCTCCAGCTCCATGTTGAGAGTGCACACTTGTAATATTGCATGGGCCTGAACATGCAATGTGGCCTCTATTCTCTTAACCTCTATGTGGCTAGTCTCCCTTACACACTCTCAGGGATAAAATGAACTGTACTCTCTGGGCGCTGGTGGCTCACACATGTAATTCTAGCTACTCTCCATATTCCTGAGATCAGGAGGATGGAAGTTTGAAGCCAGCTCCCAGCACATAGCTCATGAGACCCTATCTCGAAAAAAACCACAGAAAAGGACTGGTGGAGTGTCTCAGGGTATAAGCACTGAGTTCAAACTACAGAACCACAAAAGAGAGGGAGGAAGGAAGGAAGGAAGGAAGGAAGGAGGAAGGGAGGGAGGGTACACTGATCCTTGTTTCCACCTAGGCCCCCCTGCTCCTTGCCATCCCTCTCCCCCTTTCAGCCAGAAGCCTTCCTCCCTTCCCTCAAGAAGCAGCCCAAAGAGGAAAATGTAGAGTGAATAATATTGAAATACATTGCATCTGTGTATGAAGACAGCATAATGAAATACACTGAAAGCTGTTGAATAATAGGGGAGGGAGCAGGGTGATAGAGAATGAGTAAATAATAGAGGGGGTTAATCTAAGTACAATATATACAGGTGTGAAAGACCAAGGAGAATGCTCCTTGAACAATCAATATTCACTTAAAAACAGTGAAGATGAAACATGTTCTGGTGGACGGGGTACTAGTGGAGGGGATAAATGGGAAATGCAGAGGGTGAAGGAGATCTAATGTTGATATACTTTGTATGCGTGTATGAAAACAGACAATGAAACCTGTTGAGGGCTTGGAATGTGGTTCAAGTGGTAGAGCACCTGCCTAGCAA
This sequence comes from Castor canadensis, assembly GCF_047511655.1. Taxonomy (NCBI): domain Eukaryota; kingdom Metazoa; phylum Chordata; class Mammalia; order Rodentia; family Castoridae; genus Castor; species Castor canadensis. Next base: position 203,082,446 of record NC_133386.1, read on the forward strand.
GGACAAGGCCCTGAGTTCAAACTCCAGTACCGCAAAAAACAAAAACAAGAAAAAAATCCAAAAAACTTGAAATTGTTCTAAGGGGAGAATGATGGTGTGAATCCAATTAAGATACATTGTAAGCACATATGTAAATGTAACTAATAAATGCTAATAAAAATTGTTAAAAAAAAAACAGCAGCCCAAAACGCTGTGAATTCCCTATAGGGATATGGACAGTTCCGCAGAGCAAGAGGAGCGGTCTCTAAAGACAAGTGAGGCAGAGGACAGATAAATGCGGATAATGGCAGCATCCACTTCAACCGGGTTTTGTGAACACTGTTAATTCGTGGAAGCCACCAAACGTGTAAGCGCTCAATAAATGTGGACTGTCTCGCTCTGGACTCCGAGGGGGGTGGGCCTTCTCCTTGCGCCTCAGTTTGCCCCAGTGTCCTCGCTGGTCGGCATGGGTTTCACATTCTGCCGAGCAGCTTCACATCAGAGGCCTGGGAATCCCCAGCACTAACCAGCGCCTAGGCAAGTCCACGCCCCACCCCCTCGGCGACCACGCCCACCCCCTTGGGTGGCCCCGCCCCGCTCCTGTAGCCTTCAGGGCCCGCGCGCTCCTTTAAGGCAGCGAGCGGCCCACAAGCCGGCGTTTCGCCCCCTCCGACGCTCCGAGGTAACGGCTTCACCTTTAAGGCGGCGCGGGGTTTGCTGGGAAGGCCGGCGGGATGGAGCCAGCGGGACCTGCACACCGCTGCGGGTCCGGGTGAAGCCGGGCGGGAGCCAGAGCCGGAGCCAGAGTGGGAGCCGGGCCTGAGCTGGAGGCGCAGGTCCGCACGGGCCGATTGGGCCGGGAGAGGGGGTTTGGCCCTAACGAGGGCGGAGGGTTGTGGTCGGCCTAGAGGAGGGATCGTCGTGGGTGCGGCCTGTCTGCGGGGAGGAGGAGCGGTCCTGCAGACCCAGGACGGTCTGCAGAGCGTTACACCAACTTACGGGAGGGGTCGTCGTGGGCGCGGCGTGAACGAACCCGGTCCTGAAACCGGAGATCTCAACCTCTCCCTAGGGGGAGGGTCTCTGTGGGATCGGCCTACCCTGGGGGAGGGGCTCTGTGATTAGGCCAGCCAGAGGGGACGGGGTGTCGCAGGGGCTAGGACCTGGTCGCCTGGAGCGACCGGGGTCTCCCCCGCAGGTGTAAACCCCTACGGCCCCTGTACCGCTCCCTGATGCTTGGTGTCCTGACTTGGGGAGTCCCGGGGAAGCCCCAAGACTAGGCCGCCTAACTGAGCGGGTGGTCTGGGGAGAAATCAGGAGCCCCACCAGCCGCACCGCATTGCGTCTCCCTGGCCGAGATGGGTCTGGCGCGCCCCCTGTAGGCCGAGGGCTAGCACGGTGCGGGCTGCCGACTGGGGGACCTGGGCACCCCGGGGACCCAGGCGTCCGGGGACCGCCGGTGTTTACCTAATTCGGGGCGGATGGCGGTGTGGCCCTAGGCCCGGCGCCCGCCTGCCCGCCCCTGGCCTTCACAGACGGCTCAACCATGGCCACCATGGTGCTTCCGAGAGAGGAGAAGCTGAGCCAGGATGAGATCGTACTAGGCACCAAAGCCGTCATCCAGGGACTAGAGACCCTGCGCGGAGAGCATCGTGCCCTACTGGCTCCCCTGGCTTCTCCTGAGGCCGGCGAGGCGGAGCCTGGCTCACAGGAGCGCTCCCTCCTCCTGCGTCGCTCCCTGGAGGCTATCGAGCTGGGACTGGGGGAAGCCCAGGTAGGTTACCTCGATGTGCTGAGATGGGAGGTCAGGGGAAGGACTGAGCCTTCCAGAGGAATGTCAGTAATATAGGAACTCAAGAGAGTTAGCCATGAGGATGGAGGATGGAAGGAATAGGACCAGTTCTAGATATTATAGAGTCAGGCTCAGCAGGACCTGGGAATTAAAGAAGGGAACAGCGTAACTCTCAGGTTTGTGGGATGGGAGTTCAGGGATGAGAAAGCTTGGGTGGGTCAGTTCTGTTTGGGCCCTCCATAAATTGGGCTGTGGAACCATATGCAGACCAGGATGTTCAGGAGTCATTGAGATGGACAGGGATTTAGTCTCTACAGAAAAGGTTTTGTTCTCCTCAGAATTTAGCCACACCACTGCTGGGCACATTGTATCATTTTGATTTTCTTGTCTTTAAAATAAGGATCATGCCATCTGCAGTATATACTTCCAGGCTGTTTAGGGAATTTTTTTTTTTAAAGCTAGTGGTATGAAAACACCTGTCACTTAGACATTTGCTAATCAACTAGAAAGTTCAGGGTCCCAGACTGCCTAGCCTTTTGGAAGGCAATACGTCACCTCCTTGGCCAGTTGACTGTCAGGTGCAGACATGGCACACAGGGTCCCCACTCCCAGTAATGCAGGGAGGGTCCTCAGATGGGAAATGGGATGGCATGGAGGATGCTGGCGGTGAGGCTGGGTGTGGTGCTGGAGAAAGAAGCCAGAACGTGACTGGGAAGAGACAGAAATGACCCTGGACCATAAGCAATAGAGAAGGGAGTGTGACACCCATGCTAAAGCCCCAACACAGGAAGAGCCTGGAAGCTCAGGTAGGAAGTCAGAGGTTGGAGGCTGAGGCTGATGCATCTGGATCCCCTTCCCTACCTGGAAGCTGCAGAAAGCAGAGAGTGCTAGGGACCTTCAGCAGAAGTTCACATGAGGTCTTTCACTGGCCTTTCAACCACCTGTTAGGGCTCTTTAAGCAAGCGCTAGCCTTGGGTCTGGGAGCAGTAAAGAGTCTGAGCACTCAGAATACCAGAAGGAAGCGGTTAAGGACCCCAAACCTTCTGGGCTTAGACTCTGGACTGTGATCTGTTTCGGGCCTGGGAGAAATCTCCTTTGAGAAGAGGAGAACTAGGCCCAAGGCTCTGCAGCATGTCACAGGTAGGGCCAGGCCTGGCCCTTCCCTGGGCCTCAGGTACCTATGAAGCCTAGACTGTAGCTGTAGGCTGAGGGGTAGCCAGGGTTTTGACATTCATCTGGCTGGCTGCACAGGTGATCCTAGCACTGTCAAGCCACCTGGGGGCTGTGGAATCAGAGAAGCAGAAGCTGCGGGCTCAGGTACGGCGCCTGGTGCAGGAGAACCAGTGGTTGCGTGAGGAGCTAGCGGGAACACAGCAGAAGCTACAACGCAGTGAGCAGGCAGTGGCCCAGCTGGAGGAGGAGAAGCAGCACCTACTGTTTATGAGCCAGATCCGCAAGCTGGACGAGGATGCCTCCCCCAATGTGAGCTCCATCCCAGCCAGGGGCCTGGGGAAGCTGGGAACACTCAGCTCCTATCCAGCCCACCGATATCTGAATCACCTTCCCTGACACCTGTCCTGTCTTCCTTCCCAGGAGGAAAAGGGTGATGTCCCCAAAGATTCTCTGGATGACCTATTCCCTAATGAGGATGAGCAGAGCCCAGGTGCAGATGGGCAGTTGGTTCTGGGTTGGGGGAAGAAAAGATTGTATAAATTTCTGGACCCGGGGACCTGGAAGTCTCAAGAGAAGGGGACTGAATGACAGCCATGTTCTTTCTTGCCTTGTTTCTAATCACAACATCCCAGTGCATTAGTGCTTAAAAGGCAGATCTTCCTGTTGCATCTTGTACCCCTGAGCTCTGCAAGGAACAGATATCATGGTTCAAGCTCTGAGGGAGCCAGGCCTGACTCTGACACTCACTTCTCTCTGGGCCTACTCTGAGGGTCAGAGGAGACGCATTCATGGTAGGGCTGAGCCAGGCTGTTTGCCTCACTTATCATGTTGAGCACACATGGGAGCCCACACTGCAGATGAAGCTGGAGCTCAAGATGTTAGGGTCTCTATGGAGTAATCAGATTTACTCTATAAATGGGGAAATGAGGCAGGGTGGTTAGTGACTTGCCCGGGGCCATGTGTGCCAAAGGCACAGCTGGCATTGCCAGCCCAGCCAAGTGGGCAGATGGCACTCTGACTTCCTACCCTTGGCCCTGCAGCCCCCAGTCCTGGAGGAGGGGATGTGGCTGCCCAGCACGGGGGCTATGAAATCCCAGCACGGCTCCGCACCCTGCACAACCTGGTGATCCAGTATGCCTCGCAGGGCCGCTATGAGGTGGCAGTGCCTCTCTGCAAGCAGGCACTGGAGGACCTGGAGAAGACATCAGGCCATGACCACCCTGATGTGGCCACTATGCTGAACATCCTGGCATTGGTCTACCGGTGAGAGACCCCTGCCCATGTGGGCATACCCAATCCTTCCTGACAGCTCCAGTCCTGGGTCACTAACCCTCATGACTGCTGGGACCAGGGCTCCAGGGGCAGTTGGGCAGCAGAGAGAGGCCTGCATAGAGCTGGCCTCCAGATGGCAGTAAACCTCAGTTTTGTGGAGGAGAAAGGCTTAGACATGAGCAGTGAGAGTGGCACCTTAGGATGCCAGAGTCACCGGGAGTCAGCATGGCTTCTCCAGGTACCCAGGATTGAGTAGGGGCTTTGAAAAATGAGTTGGCCCAGAATATAAGTGGGTTAAAAAGGGTTTCTGTGGCAGAAAGTGATGTGAGTCAAGGCACTGGGGACCAAAGAGCAGGGTATAGAGGGTATGCAGCTCAGAGCCCTGGCATGAGGCAGGGCCCTGGAATGTGTTGTGAACTACCCAGCATCCCCTGAGCTCCTGGAAAGCAGCGGAAGCACAGGCCTCCCACGCTGGGTGGTATTCCCACTGTACCCACTCATCAGTGACCATGAGGACTGCCGGCCCTGAATGTCCTCCTGTTTGCCCCCAGGGATCAGAACAAGTACAAGGAAGCTGCTCACCTGCTTAATGATGCCCTGGCAATCCGGGAGAAGACACTGGGCAAGGACCACCCAGCTGTGAGTAAGGGTTGGGGGGGAGGGAGAAGAGAGCTGCCCTCCACCCTCTACAGGTCCCATAGTCTGCCCAGCAGAGCCCTGGGTCAGGGTGCATCCATTCTCCCACCCTCCAGGTGGCTGCAACACTAAACAACCTGGCAGTTCTGTACGGCAAGCGGGGCAAGTATAAGGAGGCCGAGCCATTGTGCAAGCGGGCGCTGGAGATCCGGGAGAAGGTGGGAACAGGCAAGGCTGTAGGCTAGGCAAGTGGGGACTCAGGTAGCTCTGAGCCTAGCTACTGATTCCTCCATCCCAGGTCCTGGGCAAGTTTCACCCAGATGTGGCCAAGCAGCTCAGCAATCTGGCCTTGCTCTGCCAGAACCAGGGCAAAGCTGAGGAGGTGGAATACTACTACCGGCGGGCACTGGAGATCTATGCTACACGCCTTGGGCCTGATGACCCCAATGTGGCCAAGACCAAGAACAACCTGGTACCCTGTGATGGGGCAGGGATGGAGGCTGGGAAGGAGGGCTGAGGATGGGGAAGAAGGAGAGGGAAAGCTCAGCTCCCTGCATACTGCTTACCCTCCTGGCCCTGTGTCTCCCCAGGCTTCCTGTTACCTGAAACAGGGCAAGTACCAGGATGCAGAGACCTTGTACAAGGAGATCCTCACCCGCGCTCATGAGAAAGAGTTTGGCTCTGTCAATGGTAAGACCATGGACCTCTAGCTCATCCAGCATGAGCTTCCAACAATATCTTAGCCCAGCAGGCCATCGTATCTGGGGTTTGGCTGGTGGCCCACCCTCACCTGTGGATGGCACCCACAGGAGCCCACATACCTAACTCACTGCACTGGGTGGGCACAAGTTTGGCAAACCCACACTCTTGACCCAGTCTCCCCCCTTTTGTCAGCCAGGCAACTTCTGTCTCCGTTTCTAAGAAATAGCCTTCTGGTCCTTGTGATCAATCATTTCCATCTCCTGATCCATCAGAGCCTAACCTGTCATTCAGGCCAACCAGGTGTCTCAGGCTGTGAGCCTGAGATGTGTAGTGTTCTGTCCTTCACCCTTCACCCCACCCCATTCACAAGCCACTTAACACAGGCCTGTGCCCTGTTCATCTGTGTTCAGAGGAAGGTTAGTGATGTTTTTTGGGTCTGTTTCTTGTTTCTTCATTCAACAAAGTCCAACAGTGGTCCTTCCTGGATACCCCTGCCCTCCTCCCCAGACCCCAGTCCTGTGTCTAGCCTAATCTGAAAAAGCAGGCTGTTGACCATCCCTGTTTTCCTTTCAGGGGACAACAAGCCCATCTGGATGCATGCAGAGGAACGGGAGGAGAGCAAGGTAGCTCTGAGGGCAGGGCTGGGCAGGTCTCAGGTGAGGGTGTGAAACGGATGTGTGGAGGGGAGGGAGGGCCTTCTGCCACCTTCCCAGGCCATTCTTTCCCCCAGGATAAACGCCGGGACAGCGCCCCCTATGGGGAATATGGCAGCTGGTACAAGGCCTGTAAGGTTGACAGGTGAGGGCAGCAGGGGCTAGGCTGGGGGTAGAGTGGGTAGCAGGGAAACAGCACCCTAATGGGCAAGGCCCAGGCTGCATACTCCATCCTCTCACCCCAGAGACACCTCCCCTCTGCCAGCCCATCTTTCAAGGCCCTGGTCACAGGCTACCTGTCCCGAAGAAAGCTTTCTGCACAGACAGCCTGATTCTTTCCTGAGTCTCCCATCTTTTGGTCCTGGTGGCAATGTCCCATAAGGTCCCTGGGGCCAAGTCCTCAGTCCTGGGGTTTTGTCCTAGGACAGGAGACCAGTGGGCCTAATACAGGGCTAGGTACATGCATGGGAGGTACTAGATTGTGGTTTGCCTGATGATTCCTGAGGGCCCAGCATGGGCTGGATGCCATATAGGCCCTGACTTTGGGCAACACAGTTTGTGACCTTTTTTCCATCCACAGTCCCACAGTCAATACCACCCTGCGCAGCTTGGGAGCCCTGTACCGTCGCCAAGGCAAGCTGGAAGCTGCACACACGCTGGAGGACTGTGCCAGTCGCAGCCGCAAGCAGGTGGGGGCTCCATGAATGAACAGAGTGTGCAGGCACCTGTAAGGCCCCATGTGTATTCCAGTAAGGGCCTGATGCTCCCTCTCCCTCAGGGCCTGGACCCTGCCAGCCAGACCAAGGTGGTAGAACTGTTGAAAGATGGCAGCGGTGGGCGGGGAGACCGCCGCAGCAGCCGAGATGTGGCCAGCAGTGCTGGGCCTCGGTCTGAGTCTGACCTGGAAGAGTCAGGGCCTGCAGCTGAGTGGAGCGGGGTGAGTGTGTTGGCTGGGATGGGCCAGGAGCCTGTGTAGCCAGTGCGGCCTAGAGACAGGCCTGTCACCCACAGGATGGCAGCGGCTCATTGCGGCGCAGCGGCTCTTTTGGGAAGCTCCGGGATGCTCTGAGACGCAGCAGTGAAATGCTGGTGAAGAAGCTGCAGGGAGGCGGTCCACAGGAGCCCCCTAACTCCAGGTAAGCCTGTTCAAAACCACCCAGTGACCTCACATAAGCTCCTGATCCAAGTATGTCCTACTGGCCCCTCTCAGGCGCCACTACCACCAACTCCCCATCCCTCCCCATCACCAGCTTGATCCCTTCCCCATCCCAGCCCTGCCTTCTAGTCTATGATGACAAATCCTAACCATCCTTTTTCTTCAGGATGAAGCGGGCCAGTTCCCTCAACTTCCTCAACAAAAGTGTGGAAGAGCCAGTCCAGGTAGGGGTGGTGGGTACCTCGCACTGGACAGCCTGGGGCCCCTGGGACCCAGGTCTGCATGTATTCCTGCCTAGCTTCTGGAGTATGTCTTCATCCAGCAACAGTTCTGTACCCATCCCAGCCTACTTTAGTCTGGACAGCAGACAGACAGATGAGGGGTATGCAGCACCCATCCTGGGGTGAACACAGAATCCACTAATACCAACACAGTAACTAGAGATGGCAGGAATGTTAGGCACAGGCCGTGGCCTTGGATCAGGCCCTAAGGCCCGGAAGCACAGATGCAGCTGCTTGGTGCTAAGAGACCTGTTCTCTGCCCACAGCCTGGAGGCACTGGTCTCTCTGACAGCCGCACCCTCAGCTCCAGCTCCATGGACCTCTCCCGACGAAGCTCCCTGGTGGGTTAACCCTGAAGGGACAGCCAGTCACCAGAGCCTCTACCAGGCAAACTACTCCTACCCCCTTCAACCGGTCCCCCAGCCCTGCGCATGGGCCTGCTGCTTGTCCTGCCTTCTCTCCCAAGGACCCCTGTCTTTTCTGTTCAATCTCAGGGTAACCTCATCCCTTGTCATCTAGGCCCTGGAGGCCGAGCCAGCCCTCTCCAGCTCTACCTGTTATTTATTCCTTCCAGCAGGACCCCCACACACACTCCCTTCCCTAGGTTCCAGGGCCAATGGGAGGGCCTGGCTGGGGTCTCCAAGATTAGAGACTACTGCAACCTGCTTTCCCCAGAGCCAAGAACACTTAAGCACCTGCTGTCCCTCCACACCCCTGCTTCCCTCCCGGCCGTTGCTTCTGTATATAGAGAAATAAGTTATTGGCCGCGCCCCTTCCCTCAGTCCACGGTACTCCCCGGGCCTCCATTCTCCAGTGGTACCGCCCAGGCCTTAATCACCCCCATTCCGCGCGGTGGTATCTCCCTGGCTCCACGTTCTCAGAGCGGCGCCTACCCAAAGGGTTTCCTTGACCTCCTCATGTTCCTGGCCTTGGAGGAACGCGCCCCACCTCGCCTTGCCCCATGCCTCTGGACTGAGGACTCTCGCCCATGCGGGTCTCCGCACCACCGGGCCCTGCGGAGCGTCCTGGCCTTATGCACTGCCCCTCCCATCCGGCCCCGCCCGCACACGGCGGGGTGCCGCGCGTTGAGCCATCTGCCACGCCTCAAGCCCGCAGCTTCTCGCGAGGGCCAGTGACAGCCCCCGCCCCCACCCCGTGACAGGAGGGACTGCCCCAGGTGTGGGGGTGAGGCGGTCGCCCTCTATTTTCAGATGTTGCTGTTAGAAATAAAGACGGTTTGAATCTGAGCCAAGCCTGTTTTGAAGTGGAGGCCCAGGGCCCTCCAAGGTTTCCGGGTTGGGGAGGGGCTGCGTGTGACTGGGGTGTGTGCGTGCGTTTCTCACAGTCCGGTCCCGCGATGCTGGAGCCAATACTCTGGAGCCGCAGGTGCTGGATTTCTTCTAAAGCCTTCACTTTTGGGGTTACAGAGAGCGTAGCCTTTGATGAGCTCTGCCCCTTAATATGTTTTTTTAGCCTTGAACGAGCTTCCCGAGTTTTCTTGTATGAAATGTGATGACATCTTCCTGGGCTTGCAGCTGAGTTAGGAGTGCCCAGCACGTGAAGAACCCCGGATAAATGATCTTTTACTGGTCCTGTTAGTACTATACGCCTTCTCGCTCTTTTTTTTTTTTTTTTTTTTTTTTTTTTTGCTGGGCCTGGGGTTTGAACTCAGGGCTTCATGCTTGCAAAGCAGGCACTCTACCACTTGAGCCACACCTCCAGTCCTCGCCTTCTCGTTTAATGTTCACAACCTGCAAACCAAGAGGGTGAGGCTGGCTGCCTCTGACAGAGAGAAGTGAAACATGTGGGGTTGGGAGGATAATTTGTGAATTTTTTATATCTAATGTCACAGTAGCAAACTGTGATCATCTTAAGGCAGAAAATTCTTAAGGGTTGTCAAATGTCTTGAGTGCCGAATTCTGTCATCCTTGACCTTGTATGTATATTTCTTCGGCAAACCAAGCTAAATGTATCTAGAAATGCAATTGTGCTCTTGAAACATTGTGAAGTTTTCGTGTTGTTGTAATGGAAGTTGAGGTTTCTGTATTTGCCACTGTCTCTTAATTGTATTTAGTATGTAGTTGTATATACAGGTGCCAGCCATGGTACGATGTATGTTCTGTGCATTTTGAGAGCCCAATAAAGTGAGAATCATTTTTTCACCTATAAAGGGAACCCACTGGACTTGGAGAGGTATTAAAGAGGATACAAACATGCCTTGAAAAGCGAAACGTGCCAACCCAGTGCTAAATTGAGCTTGCACCTGCCCAGGTTACCATCAGGCTGGGAGCGCAGTACCGCAGCAGTCGTCTAAGGAGTGGACTACAAGCCCCAGAAAACAATGCCCAGGCGGCGACGGGAGCGCGCGTCCGCTAGCCACCCTGCAGGTTGCGCCTGCGCGGCGGGAGCGAGTCTTACATCCGAAAGACTACAGGTTCCGGGAGGCGGCGCGGCGCGAAATGTTTGCGCCTGCGCAGTGCGGGCGGGGCCTCTAGGGCGGAGCGGCCACCATCTTGGAACGGGAGGCGGAGCACAGCCGACTGGGAGCCACCGAGCGGGCCGCCGCCGCCGCCATGAACCCCGAATAGTGAGTGAGCCCCGCCCGTTTGGCGCAGCCTCGATCCCGAGTGCGGGGCTGTACGCTTACTGGGGTTGTCTGGCCCGGGTCAGAACTGCGCGGCGCCCCCACATCCGGGTCCCTCTTCCGCTGACCCCCCCCTCACATCCGGGTCCTGCCCCTCCCCCGAGGGGCCCAAGACCCCTGCTAGACTCCCCGAGTCTTCACATCCAGGACCTAGACGCGGCAACCCCAAGTGGCAGCACTTGGAGATCTATGCACCGATCCTGCTAGGCCTTTTCGGTTAGGTGACCCGGCAGCTCCGGTTTTCCCAGGCCTCAGTTTCCCCACCTGCTGCTTGACAACGGTCCCTTGATTTGGAACTTGTCACAACAGTGTCTGGTCTCGGGTTCAGACTCAGTCACTTTAGGTCCGGCCGTGAACCTCTCTGCCTTTGCCTTTCTACTGGAGCCCGGTTGGGACTGGGCCAAATGCGGGAGGACCCCAAGCGCTGCTTGGTTCGTGTCCCCTTTAGGGCCTCCCCTCCGGACTGCCGCCTTGCACTTGCCTGGGTCGCGCTGTCCTGCCCTCTCACCTTTGTTCATGCCTCCAGCGCCACCGTCACACTCTGTCCCTTCACTCTCACACTGCCAGAGAACTGTAAGTGAGTGTGGAATATACTTTCCCCTTGGATGGACTGGGATTCACTAGTCCTCAAACTTCACACTTGCTCAACTCTCCCTGTAGTAGGTGGCTGACATCACATGCCCTGCACGTCTAGTTTCCCCAAGTATCAGTTGCCTTCTTCCTCTTCTGCCACTTCCTTTTTTCTTCTACATCTCCAGTCTTCACATTTCCTTGGGGAAGGGTGAAGCTCAGCCTGATTAGAAGGGAGACAGAAGGGAAGCAGAAGACTTCCATAGTTGTCAGCTGGGTAGTTTAGGGCAGATCACTTCCCTCCTCAGACCTCTAGTTTCCTCATTCGTTGAGAATAACTACACGCAAAGCACTTAGTCGAACTGTTGTGAGGGTTTAATGAGATGATGCATTTAAAGTACTTCGCACGGGGCCAGTTAAAACCCAGTAAGTATTAAACACCGTTATCATTGCCACTGTTGACTACTTTTTGTCTCTGTAAGTAGCTTTTTCACTTGATAGGTTCTTGGCTGAACCCTAATTTCCACTTCTGGCCTACCCCAGAACACATGGCCGAGTAGAATTTCCCTAAATAACCACTAGTGAACAAAACCAGGGTGTCTGTCAGGAGTCAGGGTAGGATACCCAGCTCCATTATCTGATTGAGATTCTTGGCAGTCTTTCTGTGCCTTTCTGTGCCTGTTTCTTTCTCCATAAAATGGGAATTCAGATTTAGCAATCTGTGAGCCCTGTGGACTAGCTTGTCGGGGGTGGGACCCTACCTTTGCTGCCCTTGCAGGACTCGTGAGAGGATCCAGTGTGCACCATAGTACACCAAACCAAGGCATGCCTCGTGGTTCGTGGAGATTCTGTAGTGTTAACTCCAGGATGATGGCAGGTGGGCTCTCTGCCTTCCTTCATGCCTTCCTATGTTCTCTCTCCCTTTCTCCCTGTCTCCAGTGACTACCTTTTTAAGCTGCTTTTGATTGGTGACTCGGGTGTGGGCAAGTCATGCCTGCTTCTGCGGTTTGCTGTGAGTAAGAACAGCCCCCCACCACCGTCCATCTGAGGTCCTAGCTGGCTGCTGGGAGGGAGAAGGGGGAAACCCAGTACATAGTAGTTGCAAGACCTGGGAACCAAGGATAAGGTTGCACTACCTGCCAGAACAAGGGCACAGAGCTGACAAGTTGGGGTGCTCAGAACTGGGGCTCACCCAGACAGGGCATGGAGCTGGAGGGAGGCTTTCCAAGTGGGCCTTGAGCTCATTGGCTTAGGCCATTGCACTGGCTACGACTTTTCAGGATGACACATACACAGAGAGCTACATCAGCACCATCGGAGTGGACTTCAAGATCCGAACCATTGAGCTGGATGGCAAAACCATCAAACTTCAGATTGTGAGTGTGGCTCTTCTCCATTTCTTGAACTGAAGCATGTGCCTTGAGAGGGGAAGGGTTTGCATAGGGCTGACCCTTGCCTCTCCTTACTGTCTTGCAGTGGGACACAGCTGGTCAGGAACGGTTCCGGACCATCACTTCAAGCTACTACCGAGGGGCTCATGGCATCATCGTGGTGTATGATGTCACTGACCAGGTACTTCTGGACTTCCCCTCCCAGCTTTGCCTCATCAACCTTGGGTTTGTTTTGTTTTGTGGTACTGGGATTTGAATTCAGGGCTTACACCTTGAGCCATTCCATCCGCACTTTTTTGTGTTGGGTATTTTCAAAATAGGGTCTCGAGAACTATTTGCCCGGTCTGGCTTTGAACTGTGATCCTCCTGATCTCTGCCTTCTGAGTAGCTAGGATTTACAGACATGAGCCACCAGCACCCACCAACCTTCGGTTTTGATGCTTGCTTCTTTTTACTCTTCCCATCTTCTTTTTCCTGATGCTTCCTGGAAAAGAGATTGTACTCTGACTCATTGCACAAGAAGGGAAACAGCCACAGAAATGGATCCTCCTGAGGCCCTGCTATAGGGTCTTGGCAGAACCAGTCCTCACACTTCCCCTCCCCACACCTTATTCTAGACCTTCCAGGCACTTGTGTTTTGTGGGGGTTTAGTCAGCTGGTTGGCCGCTCTGCTGGGCCTGTGGCTTCCTGTGTGAAGACACTGGGGGAGCAATTGGAAGGCCTTAGGCAAGAAAGTAAGGGAGCCCTGAGCTCAGTATGAACAGAAGTCCAGGAGCTCTGTGTCTGCTGTGGTGGCTTCAGCTACTTGTTACTGGCAATAATAATGGTCGCAAAAGTAAGAAACCATCCTGTCATATATTCATATGTTTTCTTTTGGAAGTTCTACAGCTTGAACCCAGGGCCTCATGCTGACTAGGCAGGCACTCTACCACTTGAGCCATTCTGCCAGCCCTGTTTTGTGTTGGGTATTTTTGAGATAGGGTCTACAAACTATTTGCCTGGGCTGGATTTGAACTGTGATCCTCCTGATCTCAGCCTCCTGAGTAGCTAAGGTTACAGGTGTGAGCCACCAGTGCCTGGCCATCCTTATCATTATCTTGTAGCTTACAGAACCTATCACAATCTTCAAATTGCCTTAGGTTTTTTGTTTTGTTTTGTTTTGTTTTTTAATGTGTGTGTGTGCTTTATTTCTTTATTATTTTTTGAGAGAGAGAGAGCATTCAGTCTCCCAAGTTGCTGGAACTATAGGTATGTACCATTGTGCTGGGCTTCAAATTGTATTGATACTCACAAGAGGTCTGTGTGGTGTCCTCATCTTAAAGGTGAGGATTTGGGTTCAGGATGATAGATGACTTGCTTAGGGTCATCCAGTTAGTTCAGGAGCAGAGACAGAAAGCCTGGTCTCTGTATCCCATCTGCTTTATTTTTAAATTTTATTTATTTACTTATGGTATCCCATAAGTAAAAAAAAAAAAAACCCCTTTGAACTCAGGGCAGGCACTCTACCACTTTGAGCCATGCCCCCATCTGTTTTGTTTTTTCTACCAAATCTTGTTGCTTAACAGGCCAGACCCTGGGGACATGAATGCTTAACATAAGCCTTGAGCTGGGAGGATTCCCTGCTCTAAGTGGCAAGGGTTCCTCCACTCACCAGGAACTTATGATGCCCCACCTCTACCTCCCCAGCTCTGGACAATAAGCTGGTTAGCTGTGGACCACTTGGTTCACCAAGGCTTTCCTGACTGCCCGGTCCAGTGACCTTGTGTCAGGTTTTGCCCTGACTGACCTCTTGTGACTTTTAACTCCATTTTGTTCTCTGTCCTTGAAAAGTTTGCTATCTAAAGCTCCCCTATCTCCTGCTAAACACATACTGCACTGCTGAGTGCACACTCTGCTTCTGGGCCCCAGCCCCAGCCCTTCAGTGTCTTTATTGGCTTATCCTTACTGCCCCAACCCCATATTTTCTGCTCTCCAACTCTGAATGCAGTCACCTCTTACTCTCCCAACATGCATCTGGCTCCTTCCGTGGTATGACTTCCATCTTGTGCTTAGGTCTAGACATCTGTCCCCCTGAATTCCAACCCTGATGCCTATGCTGGCACATCATGTCTGTGTAATGTGGATCTTTACAAAATTACCCTAAATGGTGGTGGTGCCTGTGTTTACCACATGAAAAAACTCAGGTGTTAAGTAACTTGCCTCCTGGTCTGTCCAACAGGAGAGGCAAATCAGGGCTGGAACCCAGGGTTCCTGGCTTTGAGCACGCCCTTCCTTGCCCTCAGGTGCCTCTTTTGGGCTGCCAGTCATCTGAAGAATTCAGGTGTCCAGATGGCCTCTCACCATCTCTTCCCAAACTGCCTCTTGTACCCTTATTTTGTAACACCATCTCGATTGGCCTAAAAGCTCTTCCCTCCCACATCAGTCTCAGGACCCCTCCATTCTCTTCCCATCATCTCAAATCTGTCCCTCATACTAATAGCAGTGATGAGAACAACAGTAGCTTTTGCTAATTAAGCACTTATTATGAGACAGGCTTGTATTCATTTTCTCATGCAAACAACAGTCTTGTGGGGAGGTACTCTTTTACACAAAAGAGAAAACTGAGATTCACAGAGGTCAGGTAGTGTACCTAAAGTCACACAGTAATTGGCTGAGCCCAGGCTTCACACAGGATAACCTCATAGCACTTGCTTCCCTGGCTCAGGGCACATCTTCTCTTATTCCAGTTACCTCCCAGTCAGTCTCCATCTTCTTGTTGGTCTTCTCTCACACTCCTGCCCAGACTATCTTTCCTCACTGGCTCCTGGTTGTCCCAGTCTTAGCCAGGCTGAGACCTTTTGGGCTCTGGCCTACCCACCCCTCTCCCTGCCTTGAGGCCTGCATCCTACTACTCCCCACTCCTCAGAGACACCATGCTCTCCTAACCTGTGAGCTGGTATGCACTATCTCCTCCTCTGGCACCTCCTGCATGATGCTAGTTTGGACCTGCAGGCTCAGGTCAGCTGTAGCTTCTCAGAGGTATTCCTGGGGTTCCCCGGCTCCTACCTTCCATCTCATCTTGCCATTGTGTGTGTCCTGGTCTTTTCGTCCACTGTCCCCTAAATGCCTTAAGGGAAGGCCCAGGTATGTGTCCTCTCTTTGTCCCGAGCAGCACCCAGCATAGAGACCAGCTTAGGACATGGCAGGACAGGTATATTAGAGCCCAGTGTACCCTAGGAAGGAGAAGAAGCTTTACCTGAGTGCTTTCCTAAAGTCCTGTGTTTTGTCTGCACATGAGTGGATGTCAAACTGCTGGTAATGTCTGCAGCCCAGACTATTAGTAGCGGAGGTAGGACAAATCTTTGACTCTGTGCCCAGGATACCTGTCTCCTTCACAGGCCAGGGCCTCCCCTTGGAGGCCACTGGGCTCCAAGGCTGCAAACCTTAAAGGGAGGGCTATCTAGTATGTGTGAAGCCTTGGGTTCATTCCCTAGCACTGCAAAAAAAAAGAAAAAAGAAAGGTTAAAAGGACTTTAAGATCATTGTGGAAACTTTCTCTGCTTCTCTTCATGTGCCATTGGCTCCCCACATGAAGTTAGGCCTGGGAGTGGCTCAGAGAGAGACAGCTGCTATAGCACAATTGGCTGGTAGCTGGCTGAGCTAGGCCTGGCTTTTGGGGGTCCCAGATGGATGAAGGCAAGGAATAAAGCTAAGCCTAGAGAGGAAGACCCCCCTGCATCTCCAAGCTCAGGGCTCCTGCCTCTCCCTCAAAAGGATCCTGTTCTTTGAGGCCTAGGGAGGGGCTGGAGTTGGGAACTTAATAACTTTAGCTCCTGGACCCTCCAGGAATCCTATGCCAACGTGAAGCAGTGGCTGCAAGAGATAGACCGCTATGCCAGCGAGAATGTCAATAAGCTCCTAGTAGGCAACAAGAGCGACCTCACCACCAAGAAGGTGGTGGACAACACCACAGCCAAGGTGAGCAGGGCTGGCCAGGCTGCCGGGGGGCTGGGGCCTACTGCCCCTCACCCTTCTCTACCTTCTTTTCTCCTTTCCCCTTGTCAGGAGTTTGCAGACTCTCTGGGCATCCCCTTCCTGGAGACGAGTGCCAAGAATGCCACCAACGTTGAGCAGGCGTTCATGACTATGGCTGCTGAGATCAAAAAGCGAATGGGGCCAGGGGCAGCTTCAGGGGGTGAACGGCCCAACTTGAAGATCGATAGCACCCCTGTGAAGCCAGCTAGTGGTGGCTGTTGCTAGGAGGGGCACTTGGGTGGGACAGGAGGGGATGCCTTCTCCAGATGATGCCCCTGGAGGGGGCAGGAGGTGCCTCCCTCTCCTGGGGCACTTGAGTCTGTGGCTTTGGGGTGTCCTGGGCTCCCCATCTCCCTCTGGCCCATCTGCCTGCTGCCCTGGGCCCCGGTTCTGTCAGGGCCCCCAAGGGAGGACACACAGGACCTATACAGGGCTGGGGTTGGCACAGGGACTGCTCTGCTGCTGCCTCTAAGTACCTTGAAAAGATACCCCTCCACGCACCTTCCTTTGGAACCAGGGCTCCATTGTCCGTGTCCCCACCCCCATGTATGCTGCACTGGGTTTCTTTCCTTTCTCCTCTTCATTCTCTCCCTTTCCCAGGAGCTGAGGGCCTGTGTAGCCTCTGCTGCCTCGGGCTAGTCTGTGGTCAGGGGTTCCAGGGTCCAGGACCCAGGATCCAGGGTCCTGGACCAGACCTCAGGAGGGGTATTGGGGGCTGCAGGGGCCCAGAAGCCCACCCTTTCTTTTCCCTGCCTCCCTCCACCCCTCCCACACTTACAGCCTGAGCCGTCCCACTGCAGTGGGGTCCTAGCACAGCTAGGACAGGTGGGTGGGCAGCTACGCTGGGTTTGTGTCTCTAGTGCAGAGGGAGCCTGCTCCTGCCGCCCCTGCCCTGCCGGAGTCAGGCCCATGCACTGCCTGCCCACTGCGCCCCTTTGTCCCCAAGGCAGGTGGAGGCGGAGGGGAGGCCCACCTGTGCCAGAGGCCGGGCATCAGCCTTAACCCTCACTCTGCCAGCATCTCCCTTTCCCTGAGGCAGCACATCCGGCTTATTCTCCCTTCATCCTCAAGCCTAGGGGGCCAGAGGCTCGTCCCTGCCGCTACTTCTCTGAAGAGTGTGGGTGCAACCCAGGGTTGGGGGACTTTCTGCTGTCCGCCCTTCCCACAGGATCCTGGCTCCTGCCATCTGGCACAGCTTCCTGCAGAAAACAAACCTTTGGTCTCTACCTAAGAAGCCATGTCCCTTGTGCTGTCTCTTGCCTGTCCCACCTGTGCCCTGCCCTCCCCTCCAGCTTGTATTTAAATCCCTGGGCTGCCCTTTGGGGGCTCCTACTCCCAGGTTCCCCTCTGGTGTCATGTCAGGCATTTTGCAAGGAAAAAACCACTTGGGGGAAAGACTGAAAAGGACAAAAAAAAAAAGTCAATAAATTTCCACTGGCCCTTGGATGAGCCGAGGGTTTTTGCAAGGAAGTTGTGTGGTGGCTGAGTGTGGTCTGTGGTCTGAAACCGCTTTCGGCTGGGGGAATGGAACCTGAGCCCTTGGTTTAAGTACTGGGGTCCTGGCTTGAGCTGTGCCCTAAGCTTGCTAGCAAAAGCCCTTGACCCACATAATGGGGCCAGGAGAGTTGCCTGCTTGTGCTGCTGTGGGCTGTCCCCAAGGGCCCAGCACGGATCTGTCACAGGGAGGCAGGTTGGGGCCCATCAGCGAATACCTGGTGAGTCGCTGCCAGTACCCACAGGGACTCGCGTCCCAGGCGTGGAGTTGGGCCGCAGCAATGTGCCCCACAGACGAACCCCAATACCCCTCCCAGTTCCCGGTTTCAGCCACTTCTCCCAGCTCCTCTCTGGGCTCAGGCCAGGTGCCCCTGCTCCTTCGGACAGTGACAAGTGCTTCATACTTGGATCCTCAGTCGGGCTCCCGCGCTGAGTGAGCGACGTGTGAGGGTTGGGGGAGTGCAGATCTGGATGGACCTGCGGTGGTGAGCTGCTCCTGTGAACGGGGTGGCAGGTGCGTCCAGGTCTGCGTGTTCCGGGGTGCGCAGCCATGGGCTCATGGGGCGAAGGACAGCGCTGGGGCAGTCCGGCTGGCGAGGGGCGCGCGGAGTCCCGGCCCCGCCCGAGGCCGCTGCACGGCGGCCCCGCCCCCGGCTCCGCCCCGCCGGCTTCGCGGGCTGGAGAGCTAGGGAGCCGCGGGCGAGGGATCGCAGGATGAGCGATCGGGGCTCGGGCAGCCGGCAGCGGACGCGCCCCCCGAGCCCACCGGCCCGCGCCCCGCGCCCCCCGCGGCCCCGCGGCCCCGGCCCCGGCCGCGCCGCCCGCATCCCCCTAGTCCCGCGGGCCATGCCCTGCTGGCAATAAGCGCGGGCCGGGGGGCGTCCCCTTGCGCCCGAACCCCGCGCTGGCGCCCCCCGGGCCGCCGCCCGGCGCGGGGGCCATGGCGTTCACCTTCGCCGCGTTCTGCTACATGCTCACCCTGGTGCTGTGCGCCTCCCTCATCTTCTTTGTCATCTGGCACGTAAGGCTGGGCTGGCTGGGGGCAGGGTGAGGGGCAGGGGGCTCAAGGAACGGGAGGGGTGACAGGGGGCAGATGGTCTCAGAGCCCCCGGGGAAACTTGGAGCCTTCTCTCCGCTATCCCCCATCCGTTGGCTTCTGTTCTCCCCCATTAACATCCCCCATCGTCGGCTTCCTTCCTGGGCCCCCCTTTCTCCGCCGCCCCCGCCTGTCTGTGGGTATGTCAGTGGGTCTCTGACCCCCCCATCTTCCCCATCCAGTCATGGTGTGGGGGGGCGGAATTCTGGAATTCTTGCTCTTTCTCCTCTCTACCCCCCCCCACATCCAGCCGCCCCCGTTTGTCCGTCGGGCAGTTTGTCTGTCTGCTGCTCCTCCCCCTTTTGTGGGTTTTTCCAGCCGAAGTGATGGAGCTGGTTGCCATGGCAACTGCATCTGTTTACAGGACCCACACATCTCAAAGCCCATTAACCCTTTCGCTTCCTAGCCCCCTCCCCAACCAAGCAGTGATGGGTTCTGAGCAGCTCCAGAAACCTAGCACCCACCTAGAGACCTAGCACTTTTGTTACTCCCTCCAGGTTTCCTTTCCACTTTCCAGCTTCCCTCCTGTTCTTGCCCCCACATCCTCTTTGTCTTGTGCACCCCTCTTCTGCCCTCACCCTGGCTTAGCCTCATACCTGGTTCAGAATGTCCCTGTCTCATCCTGATGGCTTCCCTCCAGAGAGGGTTCCTCTCCCCGCACCTTGCTCCAAGACTCTCTCTCCTCAAGGGCCTTTTCTTCCTGGCCCCTTTCCCCTCACTACAGAATTACTAGCCTCCTGCTCATTGTTGAGGGGCACTAGCCCCTCTTTACAGCCCTCCCTCCTGCTCTGCCCTCTAAGGTTTCTGCCTCACTGGATTCCCTCCAGACTTCTGTCTGTTGCAATCTCTGGCACCCTCTGCTCACACCTTTTTGCACACACCTCCCTGATTCTCATCCCCTTTGGGTCCTCCAGGTTTTCTCCCCATACCCTTCCTTTCTTCCTCTCATCACCTTTCCTGTCTCTTTCCTCGTCGCCCCACTTCCTCTCTCCTTTCTTTTCCTGGGACTTGCTGCCTGCTCCGTGCTTATTCCTACACTTTCCACCCATCTCTCCCTTTGCCACCCCCCTTTCTCTTTAACATTGGGATTCCTTTCACTCTGCTGCATCCCTACTGTGTGAGGAGCAAGTCACCACACAGGCTTACCCCATCTCGAGCCCTATCACTCTCACTCTCTAGGGTGCTCCTTGCTTTTTCTCTTTTTGCCCCCTTGATCTATTTCTTTCTTTTCTTCATCCCCCTGGGTTCATCTTGATCTCTCTGCCTCTTGTCCCATGCCCAGGACCTTGAACAGTTCTGTGGGATGTGGGCAGGAGGGCTTGGGTCCCAAGGTATGGAAGAAATTGCGGTGGGGGAGAAGTTGGGAAACACAGGGCTAACCAGCTCTTGGAATTCAAGAATCCCTCTTTTGGGCCCTTCTCCATTCAGAGGTCCTCATGTTCCCCAAGGGGGTCCCTGGCCTCAAAGGATTCTCAGAAAAGCCCCCCACTCAGCCCACCTGTGTAGATATGGCCCCTGAGTGGTTTTGAGGGAGTCAAGGGTACCTAAGGTCCAGACTTTGCCCTTGTGGAATGCCCAGACTGAGAGCAAGGGCTTGAGCTGTGGAGTAACACCTTTGTTCACTCAGCAAACATTTGTGGAGCACCTACTATGTGTGATGCACTGCTTTCACTCAGCCTCTAGCTGGGTGATGTTAGCAAGTCACTCATCTCGAGCCTGCTTCCTCATCTGGTAAAGTGGGCTTATAGACACCAGTGCCCAGAGTGAAGTCTGCTAAGGGGGATGGGGAACAGAAGACGTAGTCCTCAATCCAAAGCTGGTAAGAACTAGAACCTTCTGGGGCAGGACCCCAGATTCCACCCCAAACCCTGAGCTCAGGGCCCACTGGTCGCTAGGCAACCCTGGTGGTGAGTGACGTATGTCAGCTGTCACCATGGGGGATTGTTTGTTGGGGGGGGGGCTGAGTCAGCACCAGGCAGCCTAAAGGGTGGGAGGTGTGACACCCGCCGCCTGCTGGTGGTGCCAGCTCAGGGGCAGACAGACGGCACCCTTCCGCTCCCTGCTGGACCCTGTTGCTGTGCATAACCAGCGGGTGGCTGCCCAGAGTCAGTGAGGAGTTGGGGGAGGGGTTCCAGATGGCCTCAGCTCCCTCCAGGAAGCCCATGTTCTTTCTCTCGGAGCCGTCTGGGGTCTGGGATGCTTGGGGGTGATGGGCCTGCTGCCTCATCCTAGGGCTGACACTGAAGTGTGGGGGCCCCAGCAGATTCCTCTGCCAACCTGCCTCCCTCAGGTCACCTGCCTGCTCCTCCCTGGTCCATGCCATCCTTCATCCCCTCAAACATCTGTTCCCTCAGTAATCCCCAACCCGTGAGGACACTGCTATCCACCAGATACCCTGACAGAAGTCACCTTGGGTCCCTCTGTCTTCACCTCCCCACCATATGAGCCCTTTGGAGCCTGGCTCCAAAGAGCTCTAGAATCTGTCTGTACCTCTCCATTTCCACTGCCACCTTCCTCACTCAGACCACCACGAACCCCTCCCCAGACAACAGCAGTCCCCTCACCCGCACTGTTCCGACCTGAGTATGACAAAGTGGTTAGTACTTTTAACGAGGTCAGAATCCCTGCCTACCTCTAACTAGCTGTGTGGCATTAAACAAGACACATAACTTCCGTCTCAGCTTCCTCGTCCTCAAAACAGAAATGAAAACAATACCAGCACGTAAGCCCTTGGGTTGTTTGTTGCAAGCATTCAATGAGCTGATAAAGTCTGCTGGCTGGATGTCTTGGCTGTGATTGTTAGCCGGCTTGTGCCCAAGACCACCCCACTTTGCTGTTTTATAGCCCTCAACGGCTCCCCAATTTCTTTCATCTTAAACTCCAAACTCCTGGTCTAGCCTTACAGGGCTATGTCTGGCCCTACTGACCTTTTCATCCCCATCTTATACCATTCTCTGCTTCCCACTCTCCTCACACTTAGGCTGCAGCCCCATGAACTCAGTGCCTACACCTTGAGCCACTCCACCAGCTCTTTTTTGTGATGAGTTTTTTTTGTGATAAGGTCTTGCAAACTATTTTGCCCAGGTTGGCACTGAACCTCAATCCTCCTAATCTCTGACTCCCAAGCGGTTAGGATTATAGGCGTGAGCCACCAGTGCCTGGCTCTGAATGTTCTTTCAAAACTTTGCGCCTTTGTATCTGCTATTCCTGCTGCTTGGACTGCTTTTTTTCCATTTGTTCACCAAACGCCTACTCAGTCAGTTTGAACCCATCACCCCCACACGGGTCCTGCCTGTGCCCCACAGCCCTGATCACCTGGAATGTAGTTCTGAGTTTTCCTCCCCCCACCTGGAGCTCCTTACAGACCGGGGCCTGTAGGGCTCCTGTGCTCAGCACAGGGCCCTGCAGAAACAAGACCATGTCTTGGAACCTTTGGGAAGGGGGTGTGGTGGACATGAGCCCAAACTGGAGATCAGGACACAAGGATTCCATTCTAGACTGTTGTGTGACCTTGGACCAGGCCCTGCTCCTCCCTAGGCCTCGTTTTCTCCGCTTTGCAACAAGCTCCATCTGGGCAGGTCCCCATACATAAATTCCTATCCCATGGAAGGATGGGTGCGGGAAACCGGCAGCTGCTCTTCCAACCCTGATGGCCACACGCCCCTCCCCCAGATCATAGCCTTTGACGAGCTGCGGACCGACTTCAAGAACCCCATTGACCAGGGGAACCCAGCGCGGGCAGTAAGTGATACATGTGCTGTGCCGAGGTGTGTCCGTCCGTCTGTCTTTTCATCTGTCGTGGGCGGGCGGAGGGTGGGAGTTCGGAGGGCGCGGGTGCAGCGTAGGGAGCCGATAGCCCTGCCCCTTCTCCTCTGTCCCCGCCCCCAGCAAACACCTGGCGCGAGCTCTGGGCTGGGGTTCCTCCTGGTGGGCAGCGATTGCCAGTCTCTGGGCCGTTGCCGTGGAGACGCGGGTGAAGGCCCCTCCATGGTGACGGTCGCCATGGGGATGGTGCAGCAGCTTCCCTGCCGCGCTGCCGACGCAGAGACTTGCTCTGGTGCCCCCTGGCGGCCACGTGCGAGGCGGTGGGGGAGTGCCACGGCACCTGCTCCTCCGCCTGCCCCATCACAGCCCTTTCCTTCCCCTACAGCGTGAGCGTTTAAAAAACATCGAACGCATCTGCTGCCTCCTGAGGAAGGTCAGTGTCAGGGCGGGGGTACAGGCGTCTCCCAGCTAGCGATGCCCACTCTCTTTGTGGCCCAGAGCCAGGCCTTCCTTTTCGTGCCTGTTCTATCCACTTGCTCACCTGGGAGGGCGTGGGAGGTCAGAAGCCTTTTGGGTCCTGAGTTCATGGTGGGTTGGTACCTACCAAAGCCTAACTTCCCTCTGTGCCATTGAAGCCTGGATCTGTTCTGGCACCGAGCCACTGATCTTTCACCCTTGCTCCCCTAGTTGGTGGTCCCGGAATACTCCATCCATGGCCTCTTCTGTCTGATGTTTCTGTGTGCAGCAGAGTGGGTGACCCTGGGCCTCAACATACCCCTCCTCTTCTACCACCTTTGGAGGTGAGGGCAACAGCTGCCTGGGGCAGGCTGAGATGGAGGTGGGGCAGGATAAGGGTGGGGCTGTGATGGGCACTCAGGCCATGCCCTTGCGCCAGGTACTTCCACCGTCCTGCGGATGGCTCTGAGGTCATGTATGACGCCGTCTCCATCATGAATGCTGACATCCTCAACTACTGCCAGAAGGAGTCCTGGTGCAAACTCGCCTTCTACCTGCTCTCCTTCTTCTATTACCTGTACAGGTGAGGCCCTCACACAGCAGTCAGAGAACTCAGGCCAGGGGTGTCCCAGGCATCGTGCTGCCATTCCCAAGTCCCTGCCCTTTGCCCTTGAGGACTGAGGAAAACCCAGGGCGTGGGTGGCTGGGCTTGCTCAGGACTTAGGCTCACTGCCTTATCTTCCCACAGTATGGTTTATACGTTGGTGAGTTTCTAAGGGGGAAACCGGCCAGGGAGTGAGCCCAGAACGGACCGGACGCCTGTGCACCCCCAGCCCTGCCCCTCGGCCACAGAGGCCTCAACCCTGGGGAGGGAATGGGGCACTGGTGCCCCCAGCCTCTCCATTCCCCAAACTGCTGCTGCGGGAACCCCCCGCCTTCAGAGCCCTTCCCCTCAGACTAGGGCCAGGCGGAGCTCTAAAAAAGGGGCAGGGGCTCCTCTTGTCAGTCCTCAGCCAGGCATGGCAGTCAGTCCTGGAAGGGCAGGACTTCCAGCCTTGTCCATTTCGGGGGAAACTTGGGCCCTGCCACCAGGCAGAGCTTGACCCTGGAAATTCTGGGCTGTCCCCTGAACCCCCACCCTGAGGCTCCCCCTGCAGGTGGGGGGGCACCAGCACTGGGAATGAGCAGGCTCAATGGGGGCAGCCTCACCCCTAGTCTGCCCTCCCCCCTCCCCAGGCTCTCTCTCCAACCCTGTCTCTACTTGCCCCAATCCCAACCTGCCCTGTCTCTTGGACCTATTTTCTATGTCGCCTGGAGGAGTCCGGCACCCCTTCCCCGGCCATTTGTGACAAAATATGAATAAACTACTGCAAACACATGGGCCCCAGTTCTGCTCCTGAAAGGCTTGAAAAGATGGGGGTGAGATGGGAGACTGAAGGGGGAAGCCTGAGCTAAATCCCCAGCACAGCTAGTCTCACCCCACTAGCCACAGACCCCTGTGGGAGCCCCTCAGATGGACCAGAGGCCTCCCAGGTCTCCCTAGCACTTGCCCCTTCCATCCTCACTTTCCCCGGACTCAGGCTCACTGCCTTATGTTCCCACAGTACTGATTATATGCCAGAAAGTTGCCACGGGAGAAGCTGGACAGGGAGGGGGCCCAGAACAGCCTCTGAAACCCTTCCATCTGCCTTCCAAGGCAGTATCATGGTCACTACCTTCAGGAAGCTTTCCCTGGGCCCACCCTCCTCCTAGACAGCCAGGTTCCCTGAGCACTGCAGAGGCCCAGAGGTGTCTGCAGCTCCCCCTCAGGCCCCAGGAACAAAGGTCAAACCAAGTCAAGGAAACCAACTCTTCAATGTATGGAAAAATCAGTGCCATTTGGGACCACAGGTCACCGAACCAGGTGGAAGGTCAGCCAGTATATGATGAGGGGCTGGAAGGCTGCAGCTCCCAGAGTCAGGTAGAGCTGGAGACGCTGTCGAGGGGCTGGGCCCCCCATGCCATCAGGGCCCAGGGCTGCTGTCCGCAAAGAGCGCACCTAGAAGAAAGGAGTGCTGAGGCTGGGCCGGGAAAGGCAGCTTGTCCCCAGCTCTGACCCAGCTGAGAAGGTGGGAGGGGCAGTCCCAGACTCACGATAAAGTACATGAGAGCAGACGAAGTCCAGGCCAGGGCCACATAGTAGCCATCACTGCCGAATAGCAACCCTGTGAGCACACTGAGGATCATCCTGAGGGCAGGGGGGAAGGTAGGCTAGTGACCCCAGAGTCTAGGCCTAAGATTGGCCCTGCCCACCAGAGCCTGGAGCCCAGCCTAGATGCTACTACCACGATCAGTTATTCCCCAGGTGTACCCAGATTCAACATGGATTTGCAAAGCCCAGGACTCAGCCCAAGGACCTGAATCTGAGACAACCTTTCTTCCCCTGTGCTCCCAGGGTGACTGTCACACATCCCCAACCTCCTGAAGGTCACTCAGTTCTTGGGGAGACTGCTGGAAACAGCTAACCTTCTAACAGAGTAGAACTGGAGGCTTAGAGGGCACAGAGACATGTCTAGGGTCATACTTCAAGGCTGCAGGGCCAAAGAATCCTACTTAAAGCCCCTCTCTGCCCAGCCCACAGGTACTCACCCCACGTATTTGTAGCCGCTATAGGCCAGAAGGTGGAAGGTGCTCAGATCACTGCGCACAGTGGCCAGGTAGAGGCCCAGAAGCAGGGCTAGCACCTCCATCACCATCCACACAAGAGCTGTGCTCGCACACAGGCCCAAGACCTCTGGGGAAAACCTGTAGCCATGGGAAAGGGCAGGTCAGAACCAGCCATCCAGTGGCAGGGGCAAGGTGAGAGGCAGGGGGCAGGAGGGGGCAGGCTGGGGTCTGGCACAGATCCCCTAGAGAGGCAGGGAGACAAGCAAGGAGGAGGTTGGCACTGACCTTTTCTGAATGCCCAGTGCCATCCCAGCCAGCAGCACATAGGTGATGAAGGCCATTGCTGCAGAGTCAGAGGGAGGCAGTTAGCCTGGCTTCCTCATCCAGAACCCCCTCGAGAGGTATTCAAGGCCACCAACACTACTCAGCTACCCTCATACTTCCCTCCCTGCATATCCAACATGGCATAACCTCCACATCCAGCAACTCAATTCCTTGCCTGGGATGCACATTTTTGGCTGGTCTTTTCCCTGACTAAACTCCACCTGACCTGCTTCCCAGGAACCACAAGCCATCTCCTCCCCTGCTCCTGTGCTAGGAACTTCATCACAGCTTCCTGCTGTGTCTCAGAAACAGCACCATGGGCCCAGGCCACTGCTCACCCTAGACAAGTATCAACCTGATTTCTGGCAGGCCTGTGGGACCAAAAAGCAGGTTCAATGGACAACCCAGGCTGCCCCTGAAGTTCAGGGCCACGGAATGACCTCCCCACAGCCAGCAACTCTAAATGTGCCATTGGCACTGGCTACAGGCCCCTGACAGTGCAGAGAATTCCAAGTTAAACTCTGAACAGTTTTCAAAAGAGCTCGGAGTTAGTGGGACCTGGGCTTTGGCAGCTAGTTAAACTCATCAGTCCTGACCTCTGCCCTTCCCTTGAGGCATCAGATTGATGTGCCCAGTAGAGGGCACAGTGTCTGGCATCAGTAAGTCAGCTCTACCACCTCTTGAGCTTTGGCTTCAACATACAACATGAGGATGCCAGTGCTAGCCTTACACAGTTGCTATGAGAGGGACGTGGAATGAAGGATGGAAGAACCTAGGTAGGCTGCCCTCCCTGGACGCTTCTCTGGAATGGCTCCTGACACACTTGTCCTCCTTTAGTGTGTTCACCGAGACTGGCCCTGTGCAGTCAACAGGACAGAGAAGAATCACTGCAGAGGCAGCCAGCCACAGCAGTGTGGGCAGCCTGACAAATGCTATGTGAACAGGCACTCCCAGAAAGGAGTGATCACTTGCTGTGAGGGTCAGAGCAGGCTTCCTGGAGAGGATGCTGCAGCAGCCTTGGAGAATAAGGACTGACGATGGTATCATCTTTTTGCATACACATCACCTCCCTGAATCTCCACAACTATCCTTTGAGGTAGCAGCTGTTATTCCTAATTTGCTGAAGGGCACAAGAACCAGCCTAAAGTCCCCCAGCTGGAAGTGGCAGGTCCAGCGCTCTAGGCTGGAGAAGATATGGTCCAAATTAAGGGAAAGGAAGGTCACAAAAGGGTGTTGTGTGGACACTGAAGGCACATTCAGGAAGTTCCTTACTGTTCCCCTGTCTACCTGGTGTCTAGCAACCACCACACCAAAAAAGCATCAGGAACGGATGCTGGATTAATGCTGATCGTGCCTCAAGGTACAAGTTCCCCCTTCCCCATGTCCCCCAGCCCAGGTCAGACACTCACTAGGGATATAGAGGTCAGGGGCGTTGAGGTCTTGCCGTGGGGGCAGAGGCATGTCACGACTGTATTGCACGTCCCAGTTCTGGCAATGGCAGAGGTGGCCAGGTCAGCAAGAGCACAGGAGAAAAAAGGAGGGAAGGAGACTGAGGTCTGGAGACTAGATTACGGAGGGATGAGGGAGGCCTGCCAGCTCACCCGGTGGGAAGCTCACCTGGTGAGTATAGGGGAAGACCAGCAGCCCTAGCTTCTTGGCCACATAGGCTGTGTCCACAGCGAAAAAATACTTGAGTTTGTTCATAGACACAAAACGGTGCAGCTGGGAGAGGAGAGAGGAAGCTGTGGGCAAGCCGCACCCAGAGCCTCACGATTCTCCTCTGTGTACTCCTTCCCTGAGGACCACTGGGAGGATCAGGTGGGCTCTCCTGACACCCCAGCCCTAGCTAGAAATTCTGCCACCCCTTCCCTGCGGGCAGACCACACCTCCTTGTGCACCATGTCCTTCCCATGGGATGCGATGGAGCTGCCGTAAGCCATAGCCACGTTGGCCATTGGGTCCCCAAGTAAGTGGTTGACACTGAAGGCCACATCGGCTCCTGGGGCTGGGTATCCCCCAGGCTGGGTGGAATAACCACCACTTGTGTCATCGAAGAGGGGCGGGGGATCTGGAGCTGCCCGGGCTCTGTGCTTGGAACCTGTGAATTTGAAGATACCAGAGTAGATGACAAAGATACCAAGCAAAATCCCAAACCCCTACCCCTTCCCCTGGCAGAGCAGTTATGCATGAGTCCAGGGGCACAAGCAACCAGTGAGGGAAAGCCAGGCTGGGTGAGGGGTGACTAATTCAGAAAGAACTTGGATGAGAGTTCCTTTTCTAGAAACCCTTTACTATACGGAGGCAAAGGAAGAATGACTGGCAGTGGCTGCCCATCGGGAGCTTCAGGGGGCCTCTCAAAGGGAAAGGAGTGATCTTTGAACAGAACTCTGGAGAGTGAGTACAAGTTTGCTAGGTGGAGATAACTGGAAGGGCATTCCTAAATAAGCAACGGAAGGAAAGGCAACACCTGGCTACCTGGGCAATGGCAAGGGACCCTGGCAGGGTCATGACAGCGAAAGGAAGTTCTGGAGGCCGACCCAGTTTGAGCCCGGGTCGGATCTGGGGATCCCAACTGTGCTTCCACAGGAAGGGTGAAGTCTGGGACGTGTTGCAGTCTCGCGGAGCAGGACCCGAGTGACTCCCCCACCCCGCCCCGGGCGGCGGTCACGGTGGCCCCTCTACCTCTGGGTGAGTGGGCCGAGCCTCCGACTTTGCTGCCATCCGCCCGGCCGCACTCCGCCCGCCCCACACTTCACGCACCGTGGGCTCCGTAGCCCGAGTGATAAGCCATAGTCGCAACGCTCGCCTTCCCCAAGGGCGGGATGCTCTGCCTCCTGGGTACAGATGCTAATTAGGCTGCTGCTCCTCTCCCCCGGCACAGACCAAAGTTACCCCGCAGCCCGACACGTCCACCAGCCGACTGATTGTGGCCGCCATGTCCATGGCGTCACCCTCCGCAGACTTCTATTGGTTCTTCGGTGGTGCCGTTTGCCCATTCCCCTCTTTTAATTGGCTACGGGCGAGCCCTCGCCAAAGCTGATTCGACAATAGTCAACTTCCGGGAGGGTTAGGTAGAGCGCTACAAGACGCTCTCAGATTGGATAAGGACTTGCTAATTCGTGGCGGGAGCAGCCAATAAGCGAGAAATTACTGTGAATTATTTCCGTGTCTGCGCAGTGGGCCACTTGACTTTCGCCCTGCCACGACTACACCGGGAGGGGGACTCGGCGGACGCAATCAGGACACGAAGCTTCACTAGTGGGATGTCCTCAGGAAGGAATGGGACGGTCAGGCTCTGACCAATCCCCGACCTCCGGGCGCCTGCCCCTCCTTCTCCTTGCTTGCTTTCCTCCCCTTCTCCCATTTCACCCAATCCTGGAGCAGAGCCCCGACCCACCGCGAGGTGTTAATGGGAGGCCGGGCAGAGCTGTGACAGCCCAGCCGAGAACCCCACCGGAATTCTGACTCCTCATCCCGCCTCTCTCTCCTTTCTAAGCGGGTGCTGTCCGTCATCTGGTGCTGAAAATGTCCTCCCGCATCCGCGGTCCTGCAGACCAGCGGGGGCTTTTGCTGGAAGGACTTGGGCTAGCGATCCACACTGCGCGCGCGCATGCACACACGCACGCGCACGCAACATGCACACTGGAAAACTAAGACCCAAAGGATCCGAAGTCCCAGAGACTGGGTGGTATAGATGGGGCAGGATCCCGTACCGGAGCTATCGCATCGACTCCCCGGTGTTGTGGACGATTTGGAAGCGGGGATGTGTTGATATACC
Source organism: Castor canadensis (assembly GCF_047511655.1). Classification (NCBI taxonomy): domain Eukaryota; kingdom Metazoa; phylum Chordata; class Mammalia; order Rodentia; family Castoridae; genus Castor; species Castor canadensis. The sequence continues at coordinate 203,112,265 of NC_133386.1, forward strand.
TCCTGAAACTGAAGCAGAAACTCCCGAGTCATCGCCAGTTCCGTAATCTTCTCAAAGTTAGGGCCCCTTAAGCCTCATTACTAGTTCCAGGCCTTCTTTCTCTCCACCCAAGTTCTGACCACTCCCACCCTTCCTGGAGACAGTCTTCCTCTCACAGACCTCTAAGCACCGCTTTCTAGAGAAGCTCAATCAGGCTCTCTGAAACCTGCTGCTAATTAGCTACTTAATGTCCCGTCCACCAAATGACGTTCCTGCTCCTGAAACTCAGCCCATGTGGTCCAACCGCTGTGCCTTTGCCCATAGATCCCCTCCACCTGGGATACCCTTCCCTCTTATGACCACTTACTAAAGCCTAGTCCGAAGCTTTTAAGAGTCAGCTCATCTCTTGCTTCTCAGAGGAACTGAGACTGGTGGAGGCCAGAGCCTGTCCAGTTAGAAATTGCCCTGGATGTAGTTCCCATGAAAACGGGGTTTGTGTCATTCTCCACTCCTTACTCCTGTGAAGGAAATCCTGGTCCAGTGCTTTCCTTTCTGTATCTCGGTTATGTCATCTTTAAATGGGTGGGTATATTTAACCAAAGATCTTTGAGTTGCCCTTTGCACACGAGTGCACACACACACATACAAACTCACCCAGCATTGCACCTCCCTCCAGAGTTCTGCCCTCTGATTGTCTAGCTTTGGGGCAAGGCCCAGAGCCAAAGCCAAGAGGCAGCACTTGGAGGGGGCTACCCGAAGCGGGGCAGATCCCACACCCCCGCACAACCTTTTGTGTGATTTTGAACTGGATTCAACATTTTTCCAACCCCGTTTCTCAAATGGTAAAACTGAGTTGGGGTGTGGTGTGCTAGCCAAAGGTCATGTAGTCTAGGGTCCCCTGTGTCCCTAGCCTGCCTGCCCTGAGCGGACAGAGCCCAGCCTCACTGCTAAGTGGGTGAGGTTCATCCCACCCTTCTGGGCTGTAACTGTCCACTTCCCCAATATGTGAGGCTTCGGGGTGGGGACTGGGTGGCCTTAGTTCTAGACCTATTCCTTACAAATGGGACACGACGGGCGCCCTCACACCTACGAGATTCCCCTTTCTCATTGCACGGCCAGAGAAACTCAGGCGCCATAGAGCAAGGACTCGCCCAAGGTCGCAAGGGGGAGCGCAGCGCCAGGGAGAACCCAGGCGTCCGGCTGCCCGGGCTCGGCTTCTCAGAGCCGGGGGTTGGGGGAGTTGGGGGGGGTGGCGCCCGCGGTGCCAGGCGCGGCCGGCGGCGCCACCGGTGCCGCGGGGGCGGGGTCAGCGGAGGGCGGGGCGCCGGGCACCGCGACCGCCAACGCCGCCGCCGCCGCGCTCGGGCTGGGGTTCGGCGCACTCCTCCACGGCCGCCGAGCCGAGCGGACGCCCCACGGGGCCGCACCGCAGTCCTCTGCTCCCCGCCTATCATGCCCCGGGCCCCGGCTCGGGCCGCCGGAGCAGTCAGGACACCATGCCCGAGGGCGGCGGTGGCGACGGCGGGGAGGTGCCCGCGCTCATCCCGGACGGCGAGCCGCTGCGGGAGGAGGTACCGGCGGGGGTCTGAGCAACGCTGGAACCGGGCATGGGGACAAGGGGAGAGGGCGAGCCCCGGAGAGGGGCTGAGGAGGAAAGTCCCGGAGCCCCTTCGGCAATGACGTCATTGGGGAGCCCTGATTCTGGCTGGGGTTTCGGGGCCCGCGTGGGGCAGGGGTGGGGCCGCTGGGCAGGAATGTGGGGGCGACTCCCGTTCCCAACCCCCTCAAACATCCTCTCCCGTTGTGTGACGTCAGCGCCTGGCCCCCACACTTCCCCATTCCAGGATGCTGCCCCCCACCACCAGGACCACGGGTCGAATCCCCAGCCCGGCCCAGCCGCTCACGAGGTGCGGTGCGGGCGGTGCCTGCAATGCAGCAGCGGTGGCGGGGCCGGGGGTGGGGGAGGGAGGAGAGGAAAGAGAAGGAAACAGCTTCCATACACTTGTTTTCCCCCAGGTGAGGAATGAGGGCTCACTTGGACTCTGGGATCCCTAGGACGACCCCTCCTCATCCCTAGCTAGGAGGATCTGCAGGGCTGTGGGACTCTGTGGTATTCTGGGGAATGGGGTGGTGAGTGGGCCTGTGTGTGTGTGTGTGTGTATGTGAGAGAGAGAGAGAGAGAGAGAGAGAGAGAGAGGGAGGGCCCACAGCACGTTGGATGGGAATATATGCCCTGGAGTCAGGTGAGGGTCTGGCAGGTCCCTTGGTTTGGGTCTTCACCCTGTGGCATGTGTGTGCATGAGTGTGTCCTGTCAGGGGTGTGTCTTTCTGGGACGGGGTGGGGTGTGGATGTGGATGGAGGTTGCTGTAAGCCTGGAGGGATGTGTGCTGGTCAGGTGAGGGTCTGGTGTGTCTGGGGGCTTCAGGGGATAGAATATGGAGATGCAAGTGTATGTCCTGTGGTGGAGGGGACCTGGGGTGGGTGGGGGGTGCACATTGCTGTGGTGTGCTTGGTGTTTCTCGGATGACCAGGCGGAGTGTTGCTCCCTGGTGGGTGGATCTGTGATGGACATGTGCTGGGTGCGATGAGTGGGTCTGTGCACCTGACAGGCTGTGAGGGTTAGGATGCTGAATGTAGGGAGTTGGGTGCCCTGGGTGGAGCTGAGAGAGGTCCCTCTCTTCTTGAGCCTGTCAGAGGTAGGTATACGGCCCCTTAACCTAGTGTCTACCTCTTCTCTCCCACTTTACCCTTCCTCTCCTGACTCCCTCCCATTCTTTTCTCTCTCCATGGACACCTTGGGGTGAGGTAGCCAGGTTGGCAGCCCTGCCATGGTGGGTGTGCCAAGCCCCCTGGGTCAGGGAGTGGCTCTTGCTGCCCAGCAGCTGTGTGTCCTGCCCCCTCCCTCAGCACAGATGGGGAGTAGAGGGCCACCCTCCATCTGCTGTCCACCCCAAGGCTCACACCTCCCCCGCTCCAGTTCTTCCTCTTTCCTACTGACTTCACAGCCTCTCCCAAGTCTCCTGCTGTCCCTAGCGGAACAAGGGACCAGTGGGAGTCACAGGTAACAGTAATAGTGTTTATTCCCATGGCCAGACCCTGTGCTAAGATCTTCCCACATATGATCTCGATGAATCCTCACAACAACCCAGAGTACAGATGAGGAAATCGAGTCCCGAGAGGATGAGGGACCTGCCCAAGTCACCGTAAGTGGTGGATCAGAGCCAGCAACAGATCCTGGGCAGCTGCTCTCCTTAAAGCCCATGCTGTTCAATCCTTGGGCCCCCCAGCCATCCCCGCCTCCCAGGCCACCAGAACCAGGAAACTAGGCCCAGGGAGGGCAGGGAAATGTTCAAGTTCACACAGGTAATCAGGGACCACAAAGTCAGACTTCTGAGTAGCCAGCATGGGGGCCCTGTCTTCTCCTGGCAGGAATGGGTCTGTTGTGTCCTAGAGGCAGCAGAGCACAATGGAGGGCAGGCTCAGGGTAGGTGGGCCTGGGTTTGAATCTTGCAGCAACACTGTGAGCTGGCTGGAAATTTGTGAATCAATCCCTCGATTCAGTTTCCTCCTCTGTAAAGTGGGACCCAGGGCACTACCTCCTTCACTGGGATTAAGCAGAGTGGCCCATACCCCTGGTGGCCCTGTCCTGACCACTGTCCTGACCAGTGCTTCCCCTGTCTCTGCCACCCTGCAGCAACGACCCTTGAAGCAGTCCCTGGGAAGCTCCCTGTGCCGAGAGTCGCACTGGAAGTGCCTGCTGCTCACATTGCTCATCCATGCCTGCGGGGCTGTGGTGGCCTGGTGTCGCCTGGCCACGGTGCCACGGCTGGTCCTTGGGCCTGAGGCAGCCTTGGCCCGTGGGGCTGGTGGCCCACCGCCTACCTATCCGGCCAGCCCCTGCTCGGATGGCTACCTGTATATCCCGCTGGCCTTTGTCTCCCTCCTCTACCTCCTCTACCTGGCCGAGTGCTGGCACTGCCACGTGCGGTCATGCCAGGCACCTCGCACTGATGCCAACACCGTGCTCGCCCTGATCCGCCGCCTGCAGCAGGCCCCGCCCTGCGTCTGGTGGAAGGCCACCAGCTACCACTACGTGCGCCGCACGCGCCAGATCACCCGCTACCGCAACGGCGACGCCTACACCACCACGCAGGTCTATCACGAGAGGGCCGACAGCCGCACCGCCCGGGGCGAGTTTGACTACTCGGCTCACGGCGTCCGCGACGTCTCCAAGGAGCTCGTGGGCCTGGCTGACCACGCGGCCACGCGGCTGCGCTTCACCAAGTGCTTCAGCTTTGGCAGCGCGGAGGCCGAGGCGTCGTACCTCACGCAGCGGGCCCGCTTCTTCGGCGCCAACGAGGGCCTGGACGACTACCTGGAGGCCCGCGAGGGCATGCACCTGAAGGACGTGGACTTCCGCGAGTCCCTCATGGTCTTCGCTGACCCCCGCAGCCCGCCCTGGTACGCCCGTGCCTGGGTCTTCTGGCTCGTGTCGGCGGCCACGCTGTCCTGGCCACTGCGTGTCGTGGCAGCCTATGGCACAGCCCACGTGCACTACCAGGTGGAGAAGCTTTTCGGAGCCAGCTCGCCGCCTCCGGGGGCTGTGCCCAGCGGGCCACCGCTGTCCCGCGTGGCCACAGTGGACTTCACCGAGCTCGAGTGGCACATCTGCTCCAATCGGCAGCTGGTGCCCAGCTACTCGGAGGCAGTGGTGATGGGCGCGGGCTCCGGCGCCTACCTGCGCGGCTGCCAGCGCTGCCGTCGTTCGGTCAGCAGCAACTCGCTGCCCCCCGCCCGGCCCAGCGGGCCCCGCCTGCCCTTCAGCCGCAGCCGCCTGTCGCTAGGCGCTGGGGGCCGCGCCACGCCCGGGGTCTTCCGCAGCCTGAGCGGGGGGCCGTTGGGGCGCCGTGGAGAGGACACGGAGCCCCTGGAAAGCCCTCCGTGCTACGAGGATGCCCTTTACTTCCCGGTGCTCATCGTTCACGGGGACAGCGGCTGCCGGGGGGATGGGCAGGGTGCACTCTGAGACCGCTACGGCCCCAGGGCAGCCCCCTCCTCACCGTCCTTAGATGCCTGAGCAATTGTCCAAAACAGAAGGGAAAACAGGCCAGCCATGCACAAGGGGTGGGGATGGGGTGGGGTCCTTAGGCTAAAATGCCTGACTTCTTGTCATTTTGAGGGGAAGTGGACACCACCTAAATTGAGTCCATGATCCGTCCCCAGCATGGCTTCCCCCCCCACCACCACATTCCACCCACTGTGATGGTAGATGATCTGGCTTGGAGCCTTTCACAGTTGGCAGGGGAGGAAGCTTCCAGAAAGACTGGGGTGGGGAGGAGTCCTGGGGACAGCTGTTGCCTGCAGCCAAGGGCTACCTGTGAGCTCCTCCCCGTCATGGCTGAGGCCACATCGGAGCAACCCAGAAGCACAAACTGGCAGTTTGGGGCTGTGCCCAGCAGGGCTGGCCTCCCTGAAGCTGAAGAGCTGGCTATGGGAGCACCAGGCTTGGCCCCATCACTGCCCAAAGTTCCCCTCTTCCTCCCCTGCTGGGTCCCTCTCCCATGGCCCTCTGGCCAGTCCCTGGTCTGACCCTGTGGCATGGGTCCATCCAATGGAGCCTGGTTCTCCGAGCACAGCCTTGTCCTCCTCACCTGCACTGTTCTCCCTGATGCTCACTGCACCTCTCCACATCCAGCTCCCCCAAGACCCTGGGTTCCCACTCAGGGTCCCAGCACATCCTCTGGTCTCTGCTTCTGCCTCACAGTGTCCATGTCTGCCTCTGTTAGCCACATGCACATACCCTGGCTTGTCCCCACCTCTCCCTCAGGCTTCTCTGCTCTTCACCATCCTGATGATCCACAGGATGCAGGGCCACAGGACATCTGAGGGGCCCGGCCCTGGTCATGGCCTCTTGGACGATGCCCTTGCCTTGCCCTGGAGGCCTCTGCTTCTCCCATCAATGGAACCTGGCCAGGGGACACCATCCCTCCCCCGGGAGAATAGTCCCTTCCCTTCCAACTGGGGCTTCCACCCCTTCTCAGGGGCTGGCAGGGGAGGGAGGAGGCAGAGAAGATGCAGATTAAATAAAACCATGAAACGGAAGGACTTCTTACGTGCATTCCTGAGTGGTGGGTCTGAAACCATCACTGTGGGCATGAGGGGCCACGAGGGGTCAAGGTACAATGTTGGGTTCTGGGAGGAGACCCAGAGGTGGGCTTCAACCTTCCCAGGAGCAAAGCAAGAGCAGAGAGACCCTCCCTGCCTAGTCCAGGGCCTCTGGGGTTTGGCTTGGGCTTTTTGTTGTTTTTTGGGGTTTTTTGCTAGTGTTGAGTATGGAACCGGGCCTCATGCAAGGTAGGCAAGCACTCCTCCACCGAGCTCCACCGAGCTCCACCCTCAGCCCTGAGACTCAGTTTTGAGATGCCCTGAGCAGCTGATCCACTCAGCCCCAGTGTCCCAGCCTAGATCCCTTCTAAGGCCCTTCTTCCAGCCCAATGTGGGATTCCAATCTGCTACAGGATGGGAAGAGGACTAAGAGAGCAGAGTCTTGTCCCCATAGTGGGGAGAAAGATCTGTGGCCTGTGGCTCAAATTCGTTTCCCCATGGATTAACGTTATCAGTCTGGGGGAATGGGTACTGAGCAGGTTGGGGGACACAAGTTGGAAACCGTCAGCCCCCTAGTCAGGGTTAGGCAGGGTGGGAGCCAAAGAAAGAACAAGGAGCAAAGGAAGGACCTCAGGGAGGGAATTCAGACAGGTGCCCAGGACTGGCAGAGTGGCTCAAACAGTAAGAGCGCCTGCCTAGCAAGCAAGAGGCCCTGAGTTCAAACCCCAGTGCCACAAAAAGGGCAGGAAAGAAAGGTAGGAGGGAGGAGAGAGGGAGGGAGGGAAAGAAGGAAAAGAAATGTGCCTGGGGGAGTGGCATCTTCAGTTCAGGATGCTTACTGTGCAAGAGCAACGGGCCGAGGGGCAAGCCCTGATGTGGAACTGCATCTACATGAAGAAAGGACACCCTTTTCTAACTCCCCCACAGGTGCCACGAAGTCTGGCGATAGTCCACCCTAAGTGTAGTGGCATTCCCTGAGGAAGTCATGGCAGAGGGATTTCTGGGCAGTGGATGCTGCTTGACCAAAGGCCTGGGCACAGGGCATGAAGAAGGTGTGATGAGGTAGTAGAGGCAAAGAACCATTGTTTCAGACCAAACTCTAGAACCTATCTTTAAACTTGGGCAAGCATAGCACCGGTGGCTCACGCTGTAATCCCAGCTACTTAGGAGGCAGAGATCAGAGGGATTGCAGTTCAAAGCCAGCCCAGGCACAGTTCTTGAGACCCTATCTTGAAAAAACTCATCACAAAAAAGGGCTAGTGGAGTGGTTCAAGGTGTAGGCCCTGAGTTCAGGCCTCAGTATCGCAAAATTAATTAATTAATTAATTTTAAAAAATAAACTTGGGTCAGCCAGAGCCATGGAAGGTGGCTGAGGAGGGAAGTCAAGAGGCCAGAGCTGCGTTGTTTGGATATTTAGCGAAAGGCCATGTGGGAGGGTGGCGCTGGAGATTGGAGCGCTCCCTGTGCACCAGCCCACAGCCCCAGTTCTTTGCCAGGAAAATCAGTTCTTTGCTCTGAAGTAACGTTAAATGGAAAACCCCGTGGTGCCCGAGCATTTGAGAAGGCTGTAGTGGGCAACAGAGCCAATGTGCTGGTTCCCGCTCCTCCCCACTGGCAAAGTCTTCATCTTCCATCATTCTGCTTCAACACCATAGCCACCCACTGCCCACGGGCTGTTCTCCTTCCTACCTCAATAACAGAACCTCCATTTTACTTCAGCCAGCATTGAGTCCAGCTAAAAGGCAATACTTCTGGCCCCTCTTGCATATACAGTGTCACTATGTGATTTAACTCTAGGATTTGAGAAATAAATGGAAGGTGTTGGAAGGCATTTGCAATATTGAATTTTGAAAAAGAAACAATATTGGTGCAGGCCATGCTGTCTTCTCTGCTTCACTCTCCATTCACCCTGAGATGCATATATGATAGCTGGAACTCCAGCAGCTATCTTGAATCAGGAAACAAACTTGAAAATTGTAGCCATGTGCTGAGGAAGAAGAGAGCAACAATATAAAAGATCGTGGAGGGCAGGAGGTGTGGCTCAAGCAATAGAGTGCCTGCCTAGCAAGTGCAATGGTCCTGAGTTCAAACCCCAGTACAATCAAAAAAAAAAATAATAATCTTGGACTTCTGATGACACCATGGGAGCTTCCGTATCACCCCCTCGTTTGCTGACTTCCAGATTTTAATAAGAAAGAAGCAAGCAGGGTACCAGTGACTCATGCCTGTAATCTTAGCTACTCAGGAGGCAGAGATCAGGAGGATCATGGTTTGAATCCAGCCCCAGACAAATAGTTCGTGAGACCCTATCTCAAAAACACCCAACACAAAAACAGGGCTGGTGGAATGGCTCAAGTGGCAGAGCACCTGCCTAGCAAGCGTGAGGCCCTGAGTTCAAACCCCAGTACTGCCAAAGAAAGAAAGAAAGAAGTAAAATGTTAGTTGATTTAAGTTGCTTTTATCCCCCTCATCTCTCAGCCTTTATTTGCTGCTGTATAACAAATTATCCTAAACACAGTGGCCTACAACAGCAAAGAGGTTCATGCTCTCTTCTGAATTGGAATTCAGACAAGGCACAATGACAATGGCCTGTCTCTGCTGTACAACATGGAGCGCCTCTGGTGGAAGATTTGGAGTGCTCCTTCACTAGTGTGGCTTGTGGTGCCGGCTGAGGCCCTAATGAGGGCGATTGGGTGGAATGCCCACTGGGGCCTCTCTGTGTAACCTGGGCTTCCTCATAGTTCAGTGGTTCAGCTCCATGGACAGTGTACTTGTTCCAAGGATAACTGTCCCCGGAGGGTAGAAACCCTACCCTTCTTTATGACCCAGACTCAAAATCACACAGCTTTGCTTCTGTTTCTTGTCATCGGTCAATTATTAGGAAGGCTCATTCAGATTCAAAGTCAGGGAACGTAATATCCCCACCTTTCAAAGGAGGCTGGTCAATGTCACATTGTAAGAATCACGTGTGGGATGGAAGATATAATGCTGGCTGTCCCCAAAACTGCAATCACCAAACTCAGCGTTCCTCACTGATTGACATCTATAGAGAAGTCTGCAAAACGAATATTAACCCATTGATGATGCTGGCCTGAGGGACGATGGTGGTGACATGTCAGATGTGGGCCTACTGGGGATAGAGTGACATTTGTTGGGACCTATAGGCCTGTGGTAAGTTAAATATGGCCTCAGATGGTTTGTAACTCCTCTTCTTATGAGGTGGGGGTCTATTAGCCTGCTCTTTACATCCTGGTTGGTCTCACTACAAGAAGTGGTGGAGAGGACACTGGGCAATTTCTAAGGCTGAGTCTCAAAAGGCCCCAAAGCTTCCACCTTCTCCCTCTAAGAACCAAGCTGGGAAGACACCAGCCTAAACTGGTAAACTCAAAGCCAAGTGGAGAACTGAGGCCCCCAGCCAAGAGCCAGCATTAGCTGTCAGACAAGGGACTGAGGTCCTCTTGGACACTTCAGTCCCAGGCAAGCCACAGATGACCACAGCCTCATTAGGACTCCAGGTGAGACCAGCCAATGGACTACCAAGCCAATCCCAGCCCAAATTCCTGACCTCCAGAATGGTGAGAAACAAGAAAGAAACCCTTTTTTTTTTTTTTTTTTTTTTTGGCAGCACTGGGGTTTGAACTCACACTTAGTAGTAGGAAGGCACTCTTACTGGGTAGTACTGGGCCTTGAACTTGGCCTTCACCTTGAGCCACTCCATCAGCTCTATTTTTGTGAAGGGTTTTTCGAGATAGGGTGTAGTGGAACTATTAGCCTGGGCTGGCTTCGAACCTCGATCCTCCTGAATAGCTAGGATTATAGGCATGAGCGACCAACATCCAGCAACAAATCCTTGTTGTTTTAGGCCATAACATATTTATTACTTGCAATCGATCACCAATACAGGGTCCTGCACCCCCTTCCACATCACCATGTGTATTGGTGTTTGGTGAACAGCTTCTGTCTCTGGTCTCCTGATGTCTCTTGTCCCTGTGTTCAGCCTCTTTCAGAGCCAACATGGAGGCAGGTATTCATCCTAAACCCTTCTCAAGGGGAGACTTGAGTCTGAGGAAGGGTGCAAGCCTTGTTCCAAAGTCCCAGAGGCCTCTGCTTCTGCCGTGAGACAGAAGCAAGCCACATAGAGCCTGGACCATACACAGCTCCTGATTCCAGCTCCCATCCCCAGCCCACTCCTCTCTCCATTTTCTGTCTCATTAAGGTAAACAGCGCCAGCATTTACCCAAGTGCTCCTCCTCCCCTCTCTCTTCCCCGTCCCCTCCCCCTCTTCCTCTCCCTCCTCACTCTCCTCCTCCTCCTTCTTCTCTTAACTTTGTATTTATGTGAAAGTTCTAAAATCACAAAAGTGGAAAGATACACAATGGAGTATTATTCAGCCATAAAGAAGAATGAAATGTTGTTATTTGCAGGAAAATGGATGGAACTGGAGATCGTCATGTTGAACAAGATAAACCAAACTCAAGATCGTCATGTTGAGCAAGATAAACCAAATTCAAAAAGCCAAATACCACATGTTTTTGCTTAAATGCAGAATCTAGGCCTAAAATGATAACAGTAACAATAATAATGGGACAATAACATAAAAGGGGGATTGTGGAGGGAATCAGCAGGAGGGGGAAGAGTTCAGAAAGGAGGGGGGTGAGCATGGTGGAAGTACATTGCATATATATGAAGATAACAGTGAAACCCACCAAATGCTGTTTGAAAAAGGTGGGGAGGAGGGGCTAAGGGAATGTAAAGGAGAGGTGAATTTGATCATTGTCCCCATCTATGGAAATACCACAGTGAAACTCCTTTACGTGATCAGTGTGTGCCACGGAGAGGTTGTGCAGTAAGAGCCTTGTCCTCAGCACTTAGCACTACGGCCACTGCCCGCCTGTGCTACTTTTCTTTTTAGCAGTACTGGGGTTTGAACTCAGGGCCTCATGCTTGCTAGGCAGGCTCTCTACCACTTGAGTCACATCCCAGGTCTTTTTGGGTTTATTTTGTTTTACAGATGGGGACTCACTAACTTTGCCTGGGCTGGACTCCAGTCCTCCTGCCTCTGCCTCCAGAGTGGCTGGAGTATTCGAGTATTCGTACCCACACCCAGCTTCCGCTTTGTTTTTTGCCTTATCTCCTTTTCTGCCACTCATTGGAAGTTGCAATTCTTTTTATTTATATATGCACAAGTTTGTTTGTGATTCTTTTTTTTTTTCTGGAATTAAAGCCCTGGGAGGCAAATGGCAGACCCTTGAGTGGGATGGTATTCCTGACTGTCACTACAACCGCAGGGTGGCTCTGGGCAAGTCACATATCCACTGTCTGCCTCAGTTTTCTCATTTGCAAAATGGAAGGTCACAACAGCTTTACTTACTTTAGAGGGCTGTCCTAAGGACCGAATGTGGTACTGTGCTAACATGAGGGGCTCAACGTGGGCCGTGCTCCGTAATGTAGCTATTGCCATGGTTCATGTTTTTATTACAGAGTGGGTAGTGGTTACTGAAATGCTCGGGACCAGGAGTGTTTGATTTGGGAACCTTGGCATATGCAAATGAGCTATATAAGCCCCAAGTCTGAACATGGGCTTCAGTTGTGTTTCACATACACCTTACACATACACCTGACACATACAGCTCAAAGGCAATTTCATACATTTTTAGCACACCTGCGTTTTGTCTGTGAGCCAAACTGTGAGGTCAGGTGTGACATTTTCTACTTGGAGCATCAGGTAGCCAACTCAAAAGATTTCTAATTTTGGAGCAGCTGGGATTTTAGATTTTTGGGTTAAGACTGCTCAGCCTATAAATTACAAGTACATACTTAATTTTTTTGGTGGGACTGGGGTTTTGAACTCGGGGCTTCGCACTTGCAAAGCAGGCACTTTATCACTTAAGCCACACCTCCCGTCCACTTTGCTCTGGTTATTTTGGAGATGGAGTCTCATGAACTGTTTGCCCAGGCTGGTCTCAAAGTCAGATCCACTTGATCTCAACCTCCCAAGCAGCTAGGATTACAGGTGAGAGCCACCAGAGCCTGGCTACAAATAGTTACTCTACCTCTTTCTCTGTCTCTCTCTGTCCCTCTCTCTCACACACACACATCACACATCAGATACAGGCGCACACACACTATTCACACCTCACAAACACGCACACACTTTATCAGCAGCCAGCACAGCACTTTGCACATACTGAACGTCCAGTCATTATGTGCTAAGTGAATGCGTCTTGAGCTTCTATCAACACCTCCCAGTCCTTGGGGTTGGCTGGGTCCAGAGGGCCGCATAGTGCAGCAGTGCAGCTGCTTGTCCTGTGGCCAGCCTAGCAGCAGGAGCTGCCATTGCTCTGTACACTTGAAGCACAGCTCCTCCCATCCGTGGTTCCTGGGCCTGAGCAGGGTTGTATCCCAGCCTACCAACCAGGAAGCTTTGTTCCTTCTCTTGGCTGCAGGTCCCAGATCACTGGATATCTGGACGAGCGCCTCCGTACCCACTGTGGCAGGCCCCTGCATTTTTGGCGAGTTTCATCTTCCTCTGTATCACACCTGCTGCGTTCTGTTCTCCAGGACCTGTCAGCATGGAGTCACTTCTGAGTGACCTAGGGCCTATCAAGAAAGCCTAGGAGGATCTGGCATGGAGACAAAAGTTGGCTGCACCCTGAGTAGAGATGAGGAGGAGGATGGGGAAGGTGTGCTGCTGTCCCTTCTAGGAGGAGGCAAAAGCTCCCGGATGTCAGATCAACAAAAGCCAGAAAACCAGACTGGGATAAGTTGGTAACTACACATCAAACCATAGTTGTACTACATCTGTTTCAAGGAGCACTTTCTTACAGATGTCAGCTGAAATAAAAATCTACTAGTTTTCAGCAACCCAAAGTCACACTCCAAAAAGCAGATGTATTTTTATTCTCTTTGACTGATTTTTTTAAAAAGTTAACAAGGGCTGGCAGTGTGGCTCATGTGGCATAATGCCTTCCTAACAAGTAGGAGGCTCTGAGTTGTTTTTCTGTTTGTTTTTTTTTTGTTTTTAAAAAACAGTAATCACACACACGGACAAAAAAAAAAAAAAAAAACCCAAACTTATCAAAAGGGCTAGGGTGTACCTCAGTGGGAGAGGACTTGGTTGCCATGTGTAAGATCCTAGGTTTTACCCTTAGCACCACGAACTAACAAAAAACCTTATAAAGGCCTGGCAAGATGGCTCATGCCTATAATCACAGCTACTCAGGAGGCAGACATCAGGAAGATGGCCCAGGGACAAAGTTAGTGAGATGCCATCTCAACCAAAAGCCAAGCAAGCATGGTGTCACACAACTGCCATCCCAGACATGTGGGAAGCATAGGTAAAATGATTGGTCTGAGGCCAGCCCTGAGCAAAATATGGGAGACCCCTGCTGGGGGCTTGGCTCAAGTGGTAGACCACCTGCCCAGCAAGCAGAGACCCTGAGTTCAAACCCCAGTACCACAAATAAAAATTTATAAAATTAAACTGAGTAAAATAAAAATACTTGTTAAATAGAATATTTGCTCTTCTTTTTTATGCGGTACTAGGGCTTGAACTCAGGCCTATACCTTAAGCCACTCCACAACCCTATTTTTTTTTTGTGATAGGTTTTTTTTTGAGTTAGGGTCTCTCAAACTATTTTCCCGGATTGGCTTTGAACCATGATCCTCCTGATCTCTGCTTCCTGAGTGGCTAGGATTATAGGCATGCCACCGGTACCCAGTTAGATTTCTTTCAATTTGTTATAAAAGCACAATACGTTATGAGGCAAAAAAAATTACTATAAAAGTATGAAGACTATTTTAATAAAGATCAAGTTTGAACCTTTAATTGCAGACTGAATATATGATCATTTAGACAAACAATGTGAACCTACAAAAAGTTAGGGTAGGATTTCCACTCCTCCATTGCTTGCCTCACTTGGGCTGTGTCCCCCAAGTTCATTTGTAGGAAACTTAACCTCCAAGGTCCTATGTTGATGATATTTGGAGATGGGCCTTTGGGAGGTAATTGGGGTTGGATGAAGTCACAAGGATGGGCCCAATGATGGGATTAGTGGCTTTTCAGGAAAAGGAAGAGATCTGAGCTAGCACCTCATTCGTCTCACCCTCCACCATGTTATATGCAGCAAGAAGGCCCTCAATGGATCCTGGCACCTTGATCTTGGACTTCCAAGCCTCTAGAATAGACTTCTAACGTCTGCGGTATTCTGTTAGTTACATAAAACAGTGGGAAGCCAAGGGTAGGAGTGTTAGGGCTCTCGGTGTTTAAGGTGGTAGCACTGGTGGTTTCTGGAATTCTCCTAGCAGCACACATTATAATGGAAACTCAAATGTGTATTTTTGCTTAGAACTGGTTTTTTTTGTTGTTGTTATTGTTTTTGGTTCTGAGGCTCTCACTAACTTTCTACCCTCCTGCCTCCTAAGTAGTGGGATTACAGGCATGTGCCATCATGCCTGGCTGAGCCTCTGTTTTGAGTCCAGATTTGGGTATCCTGGTGTCTTCTTGGGCAGTCCAATCCTCTTGGATGGTCTCCAAACTACCTGAAACTCCACATATCCAAACTGATTGTCTTAGTGCTCCCCTCACCCCCCGACACCTTCCACTAGGCCTCACCATCTTGCAACACATTACATTGGTAGCTAAATTTCAACACAAGATGTGGCAGAGATAAACCACAGCACTGATCACATGATCCCAAGAGTGGCTGCTCCCGTGCCTTTACCTCTGTGAATGGCACCACGTAGGAAACAAGTAACCCAGGAGCCATGTCAGCCTCTTCCTCTGCTTGACGTTTAACCAGATGCTGGGTCCTGTTCCAACCCACTTGCTCTCCACCTCCCAATTTTTCTTTCTTCTCCCAACTCAACTCACTCTCTTCTCTCTCTCTCTCTTTCTCTCTCTCTCTCTCTGTCTCTCTCTCTCTCCTCTGGTGGTACTGGGGTTTGAACTCAGGGCCTCATCCTTGCTAAACAGGCACTTGAACAATTCCACCAACCCTTTTTTGTGATGGTTTTTTTTCAAGATACAGTTTCACAAACTACTTGTCCAGGCTGGCTTGAAATCATGATCCTCCTGATCTCTGCTTCCTAGGATTACAGGCGTGAGCCACTGGCACCCAGCTACCCTAGGGATTCTTGCTGCTGCTCCCTTCTCTGGCCACTTTCTCCCTGGTGGAGTCTCTGATGTATAGCAATGTTTCAAACACTGAATACATGAGTGAACAGATGGATAAGTGACAGGCTATTGTGGATATACTAGCTACTATGGCATCCATTTCCTCAGATGAGGAGGCAAGGTCAGAGACATTAGGGTACTTGCTAAAAGTCCCCCAGTCATTAAATAGCAAAGCTGGCTCTAACTAAGTGTGTAAGAGACACAGTGCTGGCTCTGACCACTGTTCTCCTTTGCCCCCTGATGAAAAATCCCTGAACTCATCAACCATGCAAAGCCTGGACTGCCAAGTGCCCTAAAGCTGCACCTCATCTGGGCACGTGATCTGGACCCCATATTCACAGGCAATGCCTTGTTCACTAGCATCACCCCTCAAACCAGAGATGACTCACTCTTCCTGGGAAGAAGTCGATCCCAGTGCCTCCAGCCTCTCTGAGAATCTGTGTCTTGCAGCTTCATGAGCCCTTAAAAGCCAGTTTCTGAGAGGTGGGCATTTTCTGATTACAGAGGTGGCTATCAGGTGTGGCCTGGCTTTGCTATAGGGGAAAGACCCCGGGGGCCATCTGTATTCAAACCTCCACTTCTCATTGGGCCAACTAGGGCAGACGGCTTGACTTAGGCAAGTGCTTTCAGCTTCCACATCTGGAAATTGGGATAAGAATTGGCACTTAACGGAGGGGTAGACTTGTTCAAAGTACACTGTACACATGTATGGAATTATCACAATTAATCCCCTGTATTACTAATATATGCTAATTTAAACGTGAAAAAAAAAGGCCCTAACTGGGGCCAGGCACACAGTGGCTCATGCCTGTAATCCCAGCTACTCAAGAGGCAGACATCAGTTGGACTCCAGTTTGAGGCTGCCAGGGCAAATAGTCAGTGAGATCCCATCTCAATCAATAAACTGGGCTTGGTGTCATACCAGCTATGAAGGGGGTATAAACAGAATCATAGTCTAGGCTGACTCAAGGCTGTATTAAAAAAATAACTAAAGCAGCTGGACACTGGTGGCTCACACCTATAATCCTAGCTACTCAGGAGGCAGAGATCAGGAGGATCAAGGTCCAAAGCCAGTCTGGGCAAATACTTCCTGAGACCCTATCTTGAAAAAAACCCATCACAAAAAAGGGCTGGTGGAGTGGCTTAAGAAGTAGGCCCTGAGTTCAAGCCCCAGTACCTGAAAAGAATTCCACTCCCCAGGCCTGAAGTTGTCAGGAAGTGGCTGTGGGTAAAGTTGTCACTTGAGCTCCACTGGGTGCCTCAGGCCTGGGGCGAAGGGTGCCCAGTCAGAGTTTAGTTGATGATGGCTCCCTCCTCCTCTGTGGCTCCCAGTCTGGCCCAGTAGCCTTTGAAAACATTTTATGGAGCTCCTGCCCCCTGGAGCTCCTGCCCTCTGGAGCTCCTGCCCTCTGGAGCTCCCTGTGAAGGGATGAGCAGGAAAGTATTTTCAGATTCATGCAGTGATGGGCGCTGAGAGGTCTGCTCTGAATACCGCCTGATGTGGACTCTTCCTTAAAAGCTATGACCTTCCACTCCCACGCAAGGCTTCTGAGCCAAACCCACCCGCAGAACCCGCACCCTAGGAAAAGTGCCCACACTTTGGAGAGCTGAGTGGGGAAGAGGGGAACCCACTAGGAATTCTGGGTCCCTAGGTGAAAAGCTATGTTTTCACTCCTGAGGACAGAACTTACTCATAGTGGAGGAGGCGGAGTTCCACCAACCTCTTTAAAGACTCACAAGGTGACTTAAAGGCTGGCGTGAAGCTCCCTTGGGGACGGATTTGCAAGTACAATGAAGGCCGCCTGTCCTGCGTGGGGAAGGGGGAGTTGGTAGATATTTAAGTAACACAAACATCTAACAAATGAAGGGTCTCAAGTGAGGTCTCCCGGTAGCTGTAAGTCCGCGGTGCCAAAGCCAGGTGGCGCTAAAGTCCCACTCATCGACGCCAGCTTCCTCGACACTCCTCCAGCCAGAGAACTGGGAATCCTGACCAACGGACAGCGTGGGTAGAGGAAGGAGAGGGTGCCAGGGCGGTGTTCTGGGGCATCTTGGCCAGAGACGACGGATTCGGAGGTCTAACGAGTCTGTGCGCTCCATCAGGGCGACTGAGGCCGGGAGCAGGCTGGGCTTGCGTCCCAGAAGGTGGAGCCTAAATGTGGGCGTGGTTATTGCAACCAGGAGGCGGGGCTTGAGGGACATTGGTTTACATACCCTGCGTGGGTGGTACTTGTGCGCAAAGTCTGGGGAGGTGATTCTCTGGGTGGGCGCGACTTCAAAGACTCAGGGGCGGGGCTTGTGAGCATCTTCACGGGGCATCTTCAGGGGTGAGCCATTACCTCTATGTGAAGTGCATTAGCTGTACGCGGGCGGAATTCTACCGCTGGTGTGAGCTAGGTGAGGAGGCGGGGCTTGATGCTGGGGGCGGAGCCTACAGAAGAGCTTTACAAGTTCTCTGCAGGAGGCGGAGCTCGCCTCTCTCCGGGACAGAGTTAATATCTCTGCGGGATTCCCTGAAGAGTCCCCGACTCTGTGAAGGGGCGGAGCCTGCAGTTGTGTTAGGCAGGGCACATGAATGCGTGAGAACGTGTAAACTCTGGGCGGAGTTCATACCTCGAGGAAGACAGGACTAATAAATCTGTCTCCCTCTGCAACGGCCCAGCGGAGGAGGCGGGGCTTATGCTGTTGGTGGGCGGGGTCTTGAGCTGATAGGGTAGAGGGGCGGGGTAACCTGCAGGAATCTCTGAGCTGGCAGGGGGCGGGGCTTGTGGCTTTGGTGGGCGGGGTTTCTGGAGAGCTCCCCAGGGGGGCGTGGCTCATGGCTCCAAGGAACCTAGCGGATTGCACCGGAGTCCCGGGCTGCCTCTGGATGAGGCGGGGTGTGACAGTCAAGGGGCGGAGCCTAAAACACCGCTTGCGGCTTGGGCGGAGCCTGGGCCCGGCGCAGGCGGGGGCTCTGTCCTGGGAGGCCGTCTGTTTAGGCCCGCACGCAGCTCCGCATCTGGTGCTCATTACCGGATGACAAAGAGCCGGCTCTGGGCCCCCTTCCCCACTCCCATCCCCCCGCCGACTGCAGTGCATTTAACCCTTTCCTGCCTTCGGGGCTCTCTGGAGTCCCTGACCTGGGTCACGAGAGGGAACTCCAGTCTTCCCGTCTCGGACGACAGTGTCATTCCTCATGCTGCGCCCTCACCTCCTTCCCAGACCCCAGGAGTCTGGGCAGCCCCGCGACCCCCACTTCCGTTCAGCAAACCTCCTTAGCGGCGTCTCCCAGGTTAAAGCTGGACAGGATCTGGCAGGGGCGTCTGGTTTGAGTTAGGGGAACGTGAGAGTGGCGACGGGGGGCGGTGCATAGCGTTCCCTCCGCCTCCTCTGCGACCCCCCAGATTCGTCCCCAGCTCCAGCTCCGCCTCTCCTGGTTCCCTGGGGCCCAGTCCCTGATCCAGGGGATGGCACAGAGCTCTGGGTAGGGAAGGGGCGCTGGGTCACCCCTCCTCTCCTGCCGGGGTGGTGGTGGCGGCGTTGCCCCGTGTTAATTAGAGGCCAGGAGAGGCTGAAACTGAAAAATTATAGAGGTGGTGGGAACCGGCGCCTCCTCCGCCCAGGTCCTGCCCCTCCCCCATGGCTGTAAACCCAGGATGAGGGAGGTTACCCCACATGCTGCTGTGATCTTTGACCAGACCCTTCAGGACCTTCATTCAAGTTAGGGTCTGCTGAGTTCTCCCGGAGCCCACCTCACTGCCACCCCACACGGAGAAGAGCAAAGTGTGGCCCCTAACGAGAAGGCCTTGCTCCTGAGGCTGCCCAGGAAACTAGACCTGGGTTTGCGCTCTCCCCATTTCAGCTTTCTGGGCTCTGATTCAGGATACTCCCCAGAACAAGAGGCAGGAGCGCCTCCTCTTAAGATTACCCTGAGCTCCAGCTCCTGACTTCTGGGCAGCCTTCAAGGACAGTGTGTTCAGAAGAAAGTTCAGAGAAACTCACCCACTGCATGCTCCTTCTTTCTCCTGATACTAGCCCCAGAGCCCATCTTTGACCCCTAAACCCCAGTTTAGCAGAAGCCCTCATCCCAGGACACCTTCCCAGATTCAGCACTTTCTCAGAGTTTCAGTCAAAAGAGGAACAAATACAGAATTCTCCCCCTGCCAAACCTCAGACTCCTGGGCTTGCCGTGTGACAGTGGGCAAGCCTGGCCTTCTCAGCTCCTGCTTCCCTGAGCATTCCTGACGCATACCTCCCTTAAGGGGTCTTACCTTACCCAGACAAACTGAAGGAAGATCCATTCCTTCTCTCTGAGATCTCCCAGACCCTTCCCTCAGGCACCAATGCAGGTCAGGAGCTTTGGGTGAGGTTGGCACCCCATTTATTGGAGAAGACCCCAACACCCACCCCTGAGGTCCTGGGGAACTTGGCATATCCTCTGCCATGAGTGCTGGGCCCTGGGAGCGGAATCTCTCTGTCCAGCTGGGCAGCCCCCACGGATCCCTGGCGCAGCCTCAGCCATGTGTCCAGCGCATGTCCCTTCCCCCGACCCCGCAGGGGGAATCTGTGCCTGCATCACACACTGGTTCTGCAGGTCTGTACCCCTGTCAGGCTGCCCCTGGGGGGCATGGGTTCCGTGGGGCCCTTGCTCCCAGCATGAGTGACCCAGCGATAGCAGTCAGTGATGCGCTTGTTGGATGCATGGGGGCCACAGCGGGTGCAGTACACAATGCCCAGCGCAAGTAGGACCACCAAGAAGACACATGTTGGCACCAGGAGTGCCACCAGCAGCCACCGGTCATCCCTCTGGCTTCGACCTGCCAGACCAGCCTCTGCCAGGGCTGTTGGAGCTGCTGTAGGGGCCACTGAGGGCAGCCATGGGGCCAACTTGGGACCAGAGCCTCCTTGCCTTGGGACTTGGGGGGCTTTGGAATGGGACTGGGTAGTGCTGATGCGGAAGGTCTGGTTAGCTGAACTCTGAGGAGGCAGGGGAGTAGGGAGGTCTGGAGGCTGGGAAGCAGCAGGTCTAAGTTTGTGATGGACAGCAGTCACAGGGGACCTGGAAGTGGTGGGCAGAGGGGGCTGGACAGTGGAGATAATGGAAAGGTGGGGGGCCTGGCTTTTGAAGGCTGGGACATTTGGGGCCATAGGGACTTGACGGGCACTAGAGATGGTGCCCTGAGGGGCAGTGTTAGCTGGGATTCGAGGCAGATGAGTGGTGGCCTGGGTATCTGGAAACATGGGGGGCTGGTGGGCAGGGGACAGTTTGGGATATCTGGCTGAGATAATGGGAGGCTGGTGGACAGGGGGCAGATCTGGATAGCTGACCTCGATCCTGGGGATCTGGCGGTCAGGGAGCACAGCTGGGTGCGTGGCAGGGACCATGGGGGGCTGGTGGGCAGGGTTCAGGGTGGCAGAGATAATAGGGGTCTGGTGGGCAGAAGGCAGTGTAGGGCGTGTGGCAGAGACCACCACAGGTCCAGTGGCAGAGAGCACTGAGGGGACCCTGGGGGCACTGAGTGGGGGTGGCCATGTGGGCTCCGGGTAGGGTCTCCTCGGCTCTCTGTCCTCTGGGAAGCTGGGTCGATAGGCCAGGCGAAAGTCAGGGGGCTGTGTAGGCTCCATCCACAGGATTCCAGGCTCCTCTGTCCAGCCACCATCGAAGACCTCCCAGGCCTCCTCTTCATCTTCTCCTTCCTCCCCATCATCCAGCAACTCATCTCCAAGGTCCTGGGAAGCTCGGGCACCCATGGCCCCTGCAGGGCTACAGCTGATGCCATCTGCCTCAAGCTCATGACCCTCGCTGCAATAGCACTCAAAGCCACCAACGTAGTTGACACACATCTGCTGGCACACACCGGCGATCTGGCACTCATCCGTGTCCACGCAGCGGTGTGGCTCATCCTCAGCTGGCCGGAAGCCCAGGCGACAGTGGCAGCTGTAGCCTTGTGGCCCACCAGGCTCACACTGCTGCTCACACGGGGCCTGAGCACAGGGGTCCTCACAACTGTGTCCATCTGCGGCCAGTCGGAAGCCCTCAGTGCAGCGGCAGGACACATGACCATCAACCTCCTCCACACACTCGTGTTCACAGCCCCCATTGTCTGGACCACAGCCAGTCCCTGGGCACAGAGGTCCAGCCTGGGACCAGCCCACCCCACCTGAAGGCTGCTTCACGCAGAGCAGAGAGGCTCCTCTGCCAGCTTGGCACTGCACAGCAGCCACGGAGCCAAAGGGCAGCCACTCCAACTCTGTAGAGACCAGGTGGAAGGGTGTCGTGTAGACTGCTGGGCCAGCCTGGCCCACCTCATCTGGTAATGCTCGGCAGGCGCCCTCGAAGCCGAACTGGCACAGGTAACCATCAACAGCCAGCGTGCAGGAGCCCTCAAGCCAGCGATGCTCACCGCTGGCCTCAAGAGCAGCACAGCGCTGGGCCGGGCAGGGCCCTCCGGTCGCTGGCTGGGCCCAATTGGTGAAGGCCGTGTCCTGGTCTCCCGTGGTCCATGTGAAACCTCGCAGTGGGCGCTGCGGCTGGCATTGGCGTGCCTGCCTCTGCAGCCCAATCCACAGCAGTCCACTGGTCGGGCCGGCACCCACCAAACTGTCCACACGCTGGGCTTCTTCGGGTGTCCGCGGAGTGGCCAGGTCACCCCCCAGCTCACGGCACGCCCGCCAGGCCTCCAGAAAGGTGCGGCGTCGGGGGAAGAGGGCGTAGCAGCTGCTGGGGCTGCAGGCGGCTCGGGGCTCGGTGGCCCAGGGGGCCTGGCCCAGCGCGGGCACGGTGGCGGCCCAGGCCAGCAGCAGGCGCAGCAGCATCGCGAAACCCCCGGACTGGCCGGGCCCGGGGCCCGCGGCTGCTCTTGACAGGGGGAGGGACGGCGGCCTCTGGCGGGCGGGCCGGGGGCGGGTCCCGCCGGGCTCGGGCCTTGTAAGGAGCCGGCTGGGGCCGCTGCCAGCTCCCGGCTCCAGCTCCCCGGGGGCTGGGCCGCCAGAGCAGGAAGCAGTGGGGTGGGGGATGCTGGGGTGGGGGGCAGAGGAGGGGAGGAGGCGCAGTTAACCGGCAGCCCCAGGCCCCACAGGGCTGGGAGTCAGGGAGAAGGGGAAACGCCTGCCTGCGAGGCAGCCCGACCCTCCGAAAACCCCAGCGCAGTCCGCGGCTCCAGGCAGTGGGGTAAGGTCGCTTTACAGAAAATCACAGAGACCTGAATCTGGACACACTGACCTCCACACACCGCTGCACAGGCTCAGACCAACAACATGCTCGGGCCATCCCTTTCTGACCCCATATAGGTGTGCACGCTCCTCTCCCAACCCCACTCCAGGAAGATGTTCTGGGACACCCTGTCTGTCTGTCAGTCTCAGGCCAAGCCCTTGCCTCACCATGGTCCCGGAAGGCTTGCAGACCCCTCCCACAAGTGCATGGATCTGTCTGACATGCTGCCTAGGTACACATGCAAAGATGGTGGAGTCTGCTACTCAGGAAGCAGCTTGAAAACCCCTTGTGCACTCACTGAGCCCCTTCCTCAGCCCACCCCACTCCCAAGCTTTCTGACTCCAGCTGGGCCAGCGTTAGGGGGCGGGGAGATGAGGCTAAGTACTGCCCTCCCCTCACCCTTGCTCAGCCTGGGGCCCTGGGAACCTGGGCTTAGATGGAGAGGATGCAGCCCCCAAACAGGAAATGCCTCTCTGGGCTCCTGCTTGCAGGAGGACAGGGTGCATGGGTTAGGGGCGGGTGGGGGCTGGGCTGTACTCAGGGTAAGCAGTGCTGGCTGTGAGGGGTTCAGTATGGGTACTGGGTTCACTGACACATGCATGTGTGACACAGGCATCACATCATGGAGCCCTCCCTGCTCCCAGAGCCTGCTGCATGGACCTGGCTGGAGTCCTCTTCCCTTCCTAGAGGCTGCTGGAGGCATGTGCTCTGAGCCAGGCACCCAGGATGGCCCCTGGGGAGCTAATTGGAGAATTAACCCAGTCACAGCCTCTGCATTCTTGTTTGTTTGTTTGTTTAACTTTTTATTTTACTTTTAAGAGGCCAATTTTTGCTGTGTTGTCCAAGCTGGCCCCAAACTCTTGGACTCAAGCTTTCCCTCTACTCGGCCTCCTGACTGGTACTACAAGCACTTGACACCAACAAATCCTTTGTATTCTTAGCACATTTTTGAAGGGGGGAAGGTAAGGAAGAGGTTCTGATCCGCAGGATCAGATTCCCACTTTGCCACTGATCTGCTGTGTGACTTTGGGGAAGTCACTGACCTTCTCTGGACCTCCATTTTTCTTCTTTTCTTTCTCTCTTCCTCCCTTCCTTTCTTTCACAGGGTCTCACTGTGTAGCAGTGCTGGGATTATAGGCAAGTGCCACCATACCCAGCTTCCGTTTTTCTTATCTTCGATACTGGGGTGCTATGTCAGGGATTTTAGCTCTGTGGAGCTACTGTAGCACAGTACTCGCTGTTTGCAAATGTGCTTTGTGAGCTATGGAACATTAAAGGAATGTTCCTTAGGGTTCTGAGTAAATCTGGGTGGGGACTAGGTTAGGTCTTACTAACCACCTTACAGTGCCCTGTGAGGCCTGGCAGACCTGGCTAGTCTCTAAGAACCAGGGCTTATGAAGCACTTGCTTTATGTTCAGAGCTTCGTTCTATGCCCATGGAGCACAGGAACTTCTCCTCTTCTCAGAAGAGCAAAGTCCATCTTTCCATTGCTCAGGCCCCAAACCTTGAGCTCACCCTTTCACACCCCACATCGAATCTCAGCAAATCCTGTTGACTCCATTTTCAAAATAGATGCAGAGTCTGACCACTTCTCATGGCCCATGAGACTATACTCTCCCACCTAGAGTCTCAAAACAGCCTCTACCATCTCTCTTGCTTGCTCCATCCTGCTGGAGGGATCCTTTAAAAACCTAAGTCAGATCCAGTCCCTCCTCTGCTCAGAACCCTCTGAAGTCCAGGCTCTCATCTCACTCAGAGGAAGCCAAAGTTCCCACCATGCGATCTGTCTCCAAACTAATTCCACCGTGTCCCCTCACTTCCTCTGCTCCAGTCACTCTGATCTCCATGCTAGTCCTTAAATTCATCAGGCCCTCTGCCCCAGTACCTTTGTCTCTGCAGTCACCCTGCATACAGCACTGTTCCTGCAGTATCCAAACGCTCTATTCTTAACTTCCTCAGGACTCAATTCAAGTGTCAGAGTCCTTCACCCCCACCCCCAGAGACTCCCTGCCCCTGTCTTGCTCCATTTCCCTGCTCTGAACCCATTACTCTCTGACATTGTTGATCTCCTAATGGCTGAAATCCTCCCAACCAGTTTCTCTGCCTTGGCAGAAGTAATTATTTGTTGTAGGGTCTGTGCTGTGCTTTGTAAGATGCTTAGCAGTATCCCTGGCTTCTATCTAGATGTGACTAGATTTATCAAAAATGTCCCCGGACAGCCACGCGCCAGTGGCTCACACCTGTAATCCTAGCTACTTAGGAGGCAGCGATCAGGAGGATCGGGGTTCGAAGCCAGCCCAGGCAAATAGTTAGCGAGACCCTATCTCAAAAATATTCAACACAAAACAGGGCTGGTGGAGTGGCACAAGTGGTAGAGCACCTGCCTCGCAAGCTTGAAGCCCTGAGTTCAAACCCCAGTACTGGCAAAAAAAAAAAATGTCTTCAGACATTGCTACATCAACCTCAGTAGAGAACTTCTGCCCTTGGAGACTGTGAGCTCCATGACAGCAGCGTCATTGTAATGTTTCCTGCTGTATCCCTGGAGCCTGGAAAGCTGCTGGCACCAGAGATGGTGATCAGTTAGGGTTTGTTGAATCACTGAATGAGGCTCAAGTAAGATGCATTGGGCTCAGTGAGATGCAGTGGGGAAGTTGAGCTTCTGCAAGGAGTCAAAGCCCACTTGATTCCCACACTCATTGGTCATGAAGTCAGACCATCCCAGAACTGGGAGATCCCTGGCAATCAGCAAGTCTTCTTGCAATGGGGAAAACTGAGGTCCAGGGAGTCTCAGACTGAGTGAGCAGCAGGGCTCAGACTAGAACTAAGGGCTCCTGATTCTTGTTCCAGTCTTCTTTTTGCAGTGGAGACTGAGCAGTAGGCATGATGTCAGTGGGAAGGAGGCCTAGACCAGAGCCCAAAGTACTGACTGAGGCAAGAGCTCACATAGATCTGTTTGAAACACAAAGGACTCCCGTGGGCTTGGGACAAGGGACATGAGAGGGGGAATGGTGAGGAGTTGAGGTTGGTCTGGAAGGTCTTGAAGTTCCACAATGGCTGGGACTCCATTGTGGAAGCCATGGGAAGAGAGACACAATGAGGGATCGATGAGGGATGTCCATGGCTGGTGGGTGGAGGGTGGAGGGGACCGGAGGCCAGGGACCAGTTAGGAGGCTGTTGCAATCGGCTAGAAAAGAGGAGGGAGCTGGCTTGAGAGCCAGCAGCAGGGCGGGCCGGGCTGGGGGAGGCAGCCTCTGGAGGCTCCTTGGGGGCGGTCCTGAGCCTGGTCCAAGGGTGTGGTGAGCGCAGTCATGCTTCGGGCAATGGCCAGTGCTGGGCGTCTAAGAGGAGGCTGTAGGATGTCTGGCAAGTGGGTGGGTCAGATCAGAGGTCAGGATCCCAGCTTCAGTGGGGATGAGGGGTTGGGGGGCATGCTAAGGAAGCAGGATGAGTAGGGTCAAAGGTCAAATTCCAGATGTACTAGCTGGGCCTACTTGTAAGTTGGAGGGAAGCCTGAACAGGATAGGAGGCTTGGAGTGCTTCTCTGGCCCAACAAGGCTAAGGGTTGGGGGGATCAAGGATAAGACTTAGAGACATGTCTGGGTCTCCAAGACATGGGTGAGAGGGTGCCCAGCACTCACCTGTCCCCTTCAGGTTGGAAGAGGTAGTGTGGAGGCTGCCCTAGTTGGGATGGAAGACACGGGAAGCACAGGATCGTAGATCTGGGTGTAAGGAACTGGGAAGGGGCTACTTGAAGTTTTGCTCTGCCTACTGCACTGGTTGTCCTGACCCATCTTGGTTCGCCCATAGCACAAAGAAGATATTCATGACACAATAAATGCTTGGAGATGGGAGGGTGGGTGTATGGATATTGGGTGGATGCATGGATGGATGGATGCATGGGTGTGTGGGTGGATTCAGGGATGCCTGGATAAGTGGATGCATGGAACGATGTTGAGGATGGGTGATTGACAGATGGGGAGACAGATGCGAAGATGGAAGGACACGGGAATGAGCAAGTGGATAGGTAGATAGGTGGGTAAGTGGATGGATGCGTGGATGAGAAGATGGATACAGGTATACAGGCAAAAGTGGGAGGTGCCGATTCATCACCAGTGGCCACCGTAATGAGTGATATGCTCAAAATGAACCTCTAGGTCTCAGCAGGAGCACAGTGTGCTTGCACTACCACAGTGGGGATCAAGTGCAATGCTTCCCCTGGTACCACACAGCCATGTTCTCTGCTGGGGCCTGATGGCCAACAGGTCTCCCTGGTCGGGGTGGGGGTGGTGGCAGCAATGTGCTTTCCAAGCTCAAAGTGCCAGGTTCAGCTAACATTGAGGGGTCAGGAAACTTGGGGCTCTGATCATGACCCAAATGGGAACAGCTCACCTCGAGAGGGCAAGAAAGGAAATCCACATCCCCAGAAGGAGTCATGTAGAGGCCTATGGTGGTTTTGATACGTTGTGTGCACCCTTGGGGAGAAGGGAGAGGGGAGAGGGGGAGGGCCGCCTGCAGAACGGCTGGCCTAGAACAGCTGGTGGGGGGGGTCGAGTGAGATTGGGGGGCGCCCCCCGGGCAGGCGTCCTGGACAGCCTTGGCACGCCGGCCCGCTGAGCCAGCACATAGCTCTGTGTACAAATCACCTCCTTTCCTCCGTTTTCTTCTGTCCCACCCCCACCTCCTTCCATGTCTAAACTCTTCCCAAACCACCCCAGCCTTCAGGCTGTCAGGAGGAAGGGCTGAGGGTGGGCGGGAGGGACCCGGTTTTGGGTGGGAGCCAGAGGAGGGGAAGTGGGAGAGGTCCCACCCGGGCAAGAGTGGGAGAGGGAAGGGCATGATTGCTGTCTTCTCCCCACCCCACACAGGAGTTGTTTCTGGAGGGAGAATCTTGCAGGGAGGGGGTCAGGATGCTGGGGACATGACAGAGTGGGGTGGGGGGGGAGAGGGAAAGGGGGAAGGCTTGGAGAAGGAGGGCTCAGGAAGAAGGGGGACTGTCCCTCCTCAGAGCCCCTGAAGGTAAAGGATTGTGACAGCTGGAGGCAGCTGAGCATAGGGTGGGGCCTTTGCCATGGAGACCCTGTGTGTGTGTACAGGACAATGTGTTTGCCTGCATGCTAGTGTAAGTGTGCACACGTGCTTGCACAGGCCTGGCATTGCTACGGATATGCACTGCTGGGTGATATGTGTGTCCCAGCAAGCCCACACCTGTGCCCACAGCTGTGAGAATGAGCTATATGGTCGCCCCCAGGGATTGCCCAACCTGGACACAGCTGGGAACCCAGTTCCCTCTCTGGCAGATGCCTGATCGCAACATCTGGCAACATGTGCCCTTAAGAAAGGGAAACCAACCGTAGAGCCCACTTTAAGACTTGCCCCTCAGTGTGCAGGCAGTTCTGCTCAAGGGCAAGGGGCTCCAAGGTGTGGATCCTCTGCTGAAGGCTTGCCACCAAGGGGGACCAATTTGTCCCAGTTAGCTGAGGGCTTTCTGGTTTCAGTCCTGTGTCTCTCCCCGACTTGGGCAAACGTGATGATGGGTCCTACTGTCACAGGGACAAGTCTCTTTCCACTACATAACTTCTCCATCTACCCCAGTCCTAGGTTCCTCCCTCCTGCCCCACCCCACCTCTGGAACTTTCTCCAAAGTTTCTTCTTACTTCCCTTCTTTTCCTGTGCAAAGCTTCTTCCTCCTGCCCCCTCAGCATCCCCAGGGACCTCTGTGTCTCTGTCTTTCTCTCCCTGCTCCTCTCTCTTTTCTTTCGGTGTCGGGGTCTCTAGCTCTCCTACTAGTCTTGGGGATCTCTCTGTCTACTCTTCCTGCTCCCAGGATTGTCTCTGTATTGCTCTGGGGTTTGTCTCTCCATTGTACATCTCCTCTGGGTCTCCACTCTGCATCTTCTGTGTCTCCCTGTCTCTGTCACTGAGTCATTGGCTTGCCACGGTCCCTGGGTGGTCCAGCCTTCACCCTCTCTCCCCCTGCACTGAACACCCCCCACCCGGGCTGGCTGGGGTGGGAGCCAGGTCTGGGGGCTGTGACCAGGCCCGGAAGGAGAACCTAAGCAGACATGATATTTATGTTGGGACTTCAAAGTAGAGCACAGGCCGTGGTGGGGGTAGAAGGGGCTGGCAAGCAAAAGTCAGACTGAGGTCAGCTCAGTCCCCTCCCTGGTGAGGGTCTCCTTGGTGACATACACCTCCCCCATGGGACACCAGGACCCAGAGTAGGGACAAAATGTGCTATTTTGGTGCAGAGTTCCAAGAAAGGCACTTCCGGTGCCCTCACCCTGCCCCTAGCCCTGTCCTTTCTTCCTGTCACCCTGCAGCTGGGTCTGGGCTTTCTGGACCCTACCTCCTCTTAGCATCAGCCTGGCTGGGGAAACGGGGTTCTGGGGGTGGCAGGACCAGAGGGCTCGATCTCAGCAGGAAAACATCCTTGGCGTTGGGACAGCCTGTGCGCTCTCACTCTGGCAGAGGCCTGGCCTGGCAGGGCCAGTGGCGGGCCTGTAACCCTGTCAGCCCCAAGCAATGGGGCCAGGCAGGCCCAGCCACGCCAGGCCTCTAGAGTCCACTTGAGGACTGCCTGCCTGAAGGCCTGAGAGGCTAAATGGGCTGTTAAGGTCACCCCACCCTTGATCTCTGTTTTTGCCCTAACCCCAGCTAAAGACACCCAGCTGTTGAGTGGGCGGGGTGGCAGGCAGGGCTGATTGTCTCATTCTGCAGTTTAGCTCTGGGTTCTAAGCCCCTCCCAGGAGCCTCGCCCTTCAGGCACTCCTTCAGGCTGGGCCACCCCCTTAGGAAGCCCCCATCCCAGACTAGGTACTTGCTCTTGACTCAGAACCCACAGATAAAAAGGCCACCCAGGCCCCCAGAACCCCAGTCACTGGGCCAGTGCTCCCCCCAGATCTTCAGGGCTCCTCCTGTGAATCAGGCTGGCTGGAATCTGATGAGCTCAGGCTGCCCCGCCCAGCCTGCCTGCCTCAGCCTCCTGCCTGGCCCGTGGGTTTGCCACACCCCACATAGGGGTCTTCTCATAGATTCATATCCCCCTCCTGGGGTCACAAGGACTGTGGTGGGGGAGTGAGGCAAGGGTAGGCCCGGACTGGAAGAAAGATTAGGAGAGGGGCTTGGACCTCCTATGCATGTTCCAAAGTAAAAAGCATGGGGGAGGGGGCACGTTTGCACTTCCAGAGCTCAGAGTATGAAGGGGAAGCTGTGTGCTGTCTCAAAGATGGTGGTATGTTGCTATATCTGTGGGTGTTGGTGGCAGTTCTGCATAGGTAGGTCTAAGTGTGTTGGGAAGGTACTGTGTAGATGGTCACCTGTCCTCATGTTGACTTGTCCTCACATGTCCTAGCAAGTTCAGTGTATGCCTGTTAACCCTTGGGATGCCTGGGTGCTATTATACCTGCCATGGCTGCCAAGATGTCACACACTGTGCGCTGGAGTGTGGGTCAGGGTGTAAGTATGCTAAACAGTGGGTGTGAACATGGGTCACAAGGCTATGGTGGGGTGTTAAACATAATGAGGGTGGGTCAGGGTGAGTCTCAATGACTGTTGTCCACCCCACCCCTCAGGCCATCCCATAGGCCCCTGACTTCTGGGCTGGCCTGGCTCTAGAATTTGGGACAGGCAGCCTCTCCCTTACCCAATTCCTGACTCCCTTTCACAGGATCCATGCTTCCTCCCTAGCACTGGCTGAACATGAGACCCCTGGGTGGCTTCAGCTAAGAAGGACACCTGGCATGGGTTGGAAATGAGGTGTCCAAACCCCCTGGTGGCAGTGATGGAGAAGGTGCCATTCCGGGAACACAGGATCATTTGGTGGAGTCTTCCTGAACCCACATTCCACATCCCTCTTCACTAAGTGCTAATTCCGGCTCAGGCATTGTTCTACCTCCCCCCCACCCCCAGCTTGCTGGAAACCAGGTCGACTTGGCTCTGGCATGCCAGTGGGGGAGACAGACAATACAACTAGGGTGACTTTACAAGTGTTAGGTGTGACATTTCCAAGCAAGGAAATGACTTGGTTGCTCTCAACAGATCTGAACGGCAGGTCAGGGTCCCAGTCCTGGTCTGCAGCAGTGGAGGCTGGATTAGACCCATCCCCTTCAGAAAAGCCTTGGTGGTGGCAGGGTGTGCAGAACCCCTAGAGCACAGTGGCTCTCAGCACCTGATCTCAGCCTGAGGACAGCGAGCTTTGACCGTTCCCTGAGAGTAGAGCTGAGGGTGCTGGGTGCTTGGTCCGTATGAGATACTTAATACATTTTTGAGACAGGGTCTCACTGTACCCCAGGCTGGTCTCAAACTCACGATCCTCCTGCCTCAGGCTACTGGATGCTGGGATTGTAGGCGTGTGCCACCACACCCCGCTTTTATAGATTATTGAGTGGACAAGTAAATGAGTCTCTGTTCTGAAAGATTTGTAGAACCTGGTGTTTGAGTCCTTTGCCCTGTAACAAGCCACTCTCCCAGAGCAAGCCTCAGGCTCCTCATCTGTAAAATGGGGATGACTCAGTCTTAGGCTGGCCTATTATTGCCCATCCTGCCTGGAGCCCCAGACCATGTATCACAGCCCTCGGTCTTGCTGATTTGGCCTGAACCCCTGAGCAAGCAGGTAAACCAAAAGCGATAGACCTGGCAGTCTCTCATGAGCCATCGCTAGGGGCACACTGAATTGTGGAGTCAGGAATTAGTATTGAACACGGGAAGAGAGGGACGGAATTCCAGAAGTCCCAGAGGCAGGGGCCCAGAGGCCTCATTCCCGTGAGACCAGCTCCACATCCGGCCCCTGGGGTTCTCGTGCACCCCCTGCAGACATTCCAGGTCCTTCCTCTGGGACTGAGCTCCACACATCCTGTGTTTGATTCCCAGAGCAGCCCTCCCTGACCCTCCCGTGTCGCTCACTCCTAGTTATAAAGCACCAATGGGTGGACACCGTTTATTGAGCACTTATGGGGTGCTCACACTGTACAAGGCATTGGGGGCGGGGCTTGGGGAGGGAGGGAGGGCATACAACAGAATAAAGGGAGACTTCTGACCAGTCAGAAGGTGCTGGAGAGGGCAGTGGTAGAGGGAAGTACTTTGGTGGCCCCTCAATGGCTGTATCTGGGTCGTCTGAAAGCCAGTGTTCATGACTTTTACTTTCCAGTTATCATGACTGACATGTGGTCCATGTCCCTTTGTGCTCAGCTCTCAAGGGGCATGCCTCTGAGACCAGCTGGGGTTCTCCTCCATCCAGGGACAACTCTTTCCTGAGGACCTTCAACTGCAAGGGACCTGAGGGCCAGTAGCGTCAGCCCCTGCGCTGTCCCCAGCCTGTGTGATGGCTATAGGGGAGTGAAGCCAGGGACCATCCATGCTCTGTGGCCCTTGAGCCCTCCTTGCCCCCCAAGGGGTCATTCTCTGCAGCTTCCTGGGTTGTGCACGCCCCCTCGTGGTTAGGGGTGAGCATTTCTCTTTGCTTGGATTTGCAGTCTGCCCTGGTCTTGAGGGGCTGGTTTGCTGTGTGACTGTTGACAGTCACTTTCCTGCAACTCAGTGAGGCCAACAGGCCATTCCCTGTCTCTCCATTAAGCTTCTGTGAGAGCCAAAAGGGGGTACAGAAAATGGTTTCTGAGTCCCCGCTCTCCATTCTGGAAGCTCATCTACCTGCTGGTCTGTATTGTCTCCCCCTGTCTAATTCTAGAGTGCCTGGGAGGACTTCTAATTTTGAGAAAAGACTGGAACATATGGTGCCGTCTCACTTGGGGCCAGAAAAAAGCTGCAGATGAGAGCCAGGAGGCAGGGGACAGGCTTCTGGGAGGGTGAAGGTAGGGTTGTAAGCATCCATCATTCCCTCCTTTTTCCTAGTCTGAGCTCTGCTTTGTAGCCATATCATCTGTTTGGGCCCTGGAACATTCGGGGAGATAAGCAGGGAAGCAGTAGTGCCCCCACTTTGCAGATGAGGACACCGAGGCTAGGAGAAGCTAGTCTTCTGGGGACCTTTGCTGCCACTCTGCTGCCACCAGGAATGGTGGCAGCCTTTCAGGACCTTGAACCAAGGCCCCAGTAGCTCTGCCTGTTCCCACAGGGGTGGGAGGGGGGAGATGCAAAAGGAGTTGGGATGTCCTCCATGCCAGAAGTTGAAGATCAGATGGATTCATCCTGTTGGGCATACTCACCCCTGCAGGCTGGGGAAGAAGAGGCACAGAATCTGGGGATTCCCAAGCTCCCCTCAACTTTATCCCATCCCTTAATATGGCCAGACCTCAGCTTCCCAGCATGTGGGCTCATGGAGGTAGGAGGTGGGAGACACAGCAGAAGGCTAGGGTGTGAATGGCCAAGGACACTGTAGCCTTGGTGGGTGGGGTCGAAGTCTCTGAAAACCTTCCCTGCAAGTTCAAAGGTTCCTGCCCCAGCCCTTCTAGCCTCTTCCAGCTACTCCTCTGTGGCCTGGCTGCCCTTGGCCTCTGACTCCCCTGGCTGCAGATGGCCTCCCCTGGCCAAACCCTCATCTTCCTGAGTGGTTGTCTCAGATTCTCCCCCACTGTCCCTGGAGCTGGCTTTGACCTCCACATCCCCATCTCCACAGCCCCCTTTCTCCTCCTCATGGCTCCCTGTCTCTTGCTGCCCACTGCCTGCTTCCTCTGTTGTGGACCTTTGGGTCTTAGGCCACTCTGCTCGGCGGTAGACAAGGTAGCCAGCTGTGGGAAGCCTATGGGCCAGGGCTCCGGGGGGCAGGCGGTGGTAGCCCTGTTCCTTGTACAGGAAGAGGTTGAAAGCGTCAGGCTGGGTCACTCGGAACTTGGTAGCACAGAGCTGGCTCAGGGTGGCGACCGAAGCCCCTGGGGGCACAGCTAGCGTCTTGGAGGTACAACCACTGCTGGGGTCCTGGTAGGCTACTCGGAGGAGGTGCTGTACAGGAGAAGCAAAATCAAGTACTCAGGTCTGCCTGGTGTGCATCTGGCTCCAAAGCAGAGGGATGGGTAGAGGCTGTGCAGGGACAGGTGGAGTAACATGCATCATGACAGAAGCGACAGCAGGAGCTCTTGAGCTCCGAGGGGACTCTGGGCAGGAGATGTGCAGTTGGGCTACTGGGTCATGGCTGCAAGTGCAAGTCCAGACCAGCAGGGACCTCAAGAGCCTGAAAGGATGCTCAAGTAGAGTTTACTGTGTGCCCTAGCACTCATCTTGCATCAATGCACCTAATCCTCATAACAGCCACAGGTGCCCATTCTACAGAACATAAAACCAAAAAACAAAGAGTAACTTTCCCAAGCTCCAAGAATTGGTAGAGCCTGATGAACCTGGGACATGGCTCCTGAGTCTGGACTCAGAAGCAAAACTGGGAAGGGTGAAAGGGAGGGTGATGGTCAGTACTGAGCACACCTGGGTCAGAATGCAGATGGGAGCATGGGCTGAAGTATGAGGACAGGGAAGGCAAAGCCCAGACTGGGCCAGGGGGCCAGGGTTTGGGGCCTGAGTCTGCTATTGGAATCCCTTTCTCTCTCCATGTCAGTCTTGGTTTCCTCATCAGTGAAGTGGGGATAACAAGGTGTTACTTCAGTTTAATGAGGTAGTGCATGGCTGTAATCCCAGCTGCCTCAGGAGGCAGAGATTGGGAGAATCAAGGTTCAAGGCCAATCTGGGCAAAAAGTTAGTGAGACACAACTTTCATCCCAGCTCGTAGTACAAGGCATGGGTAGGAGAATCAGGGTTGAAGATTGGCCTCAGGCAAAATTGCAGGACACTTTGCAAAAAATAACTAAAGCAAAAAAAAAAAAAAAAAAAAAAAAAAAAAGGGTTGGGGCATGGCTCAAGTGGTAGAGCCTGCCTAGCAAGCATGAGGCCCTGAGTTCAAATCCCAGTACTACCAAAAAAACAAAAACAAAACAAAACGAAACAACCCGAGGTGCTACTTCAGAGTATCTGGGAAGATCCAGGAGGCTGTCCTAGACCCTGACATGTGGAGCATGTTTCTTGGAAGGGCTGGCTTGTATGTTCAGATGGGTCACACTTCCAATGCGGGGTGACACAGGACTAGAGGGGAGCATGCTGGATGAGGTCAGAGCCTGCTGGGCCTGGCTGGTTTGGGGAGAATGGTGTGGAGGGCCTGTTACCTGGAGGCTGTGGGTAGCAGGCAGGCGGCGCCGCTCCCAGAGGCTCAGGGAGCGCTGCAGTTCCTGCGAGGGACTCAGGGGGAGGTCCTGGGCCTGGCCCAGGCTACTTAGGAGGGCCAGGCTCGCCGAGAGGCTGGTCAGGTAGTAGCCACCTGGGACATGAGGAGGCAGAATGCAGCTCAGGCTGGGAGTGAGAAGACCAACTTCCCCCACTTCCCTGCTCACTCAGGGCCCACTAGCAGCTAAACTCCCCAGTCCTACCCAGGCAGTCAGGGGTATGGGGTCCCTCACCCTCTCCAGTGAGCAGAGCAGGCTCCAACAGCTCAGACATGTACTCAGCTTCCAGAAGGAGGTCAGGAAGGTCACACTGGGCCAAGACAAGGCTTAGCAGTGGCAGGAACTCATCAGCCCCTGCCCCCTCCCCTGTGGGGACAGGGGGAGGAGGAAGCTTCAGGCTCCTGGGGGCCCAAGGGTTAGAGTCCAATCCTTGTCCTAGGTAGTGACCCCTCCTCTCTGCCCACCAATCTCAGGAAGGGCTACAGGGAGGGTACTCTACTCTCTGGGCCTCAGTTTCCCACCATCTAAGATTGGAGGGTTGGATCATTCTGCCCTGTGGTCTATTCCAGGGTCCTGGGGTCTCTCTCTGGGGTACCTGCTTTGGACTCAGAGGGAGAGCTCAGTTAGGTACTGTGCGCCATGGGCACTGGTCCTAACCTCCTGCCCCTCCCCTCCCTCCAGAAGGTGTACTGTGGGACCAGCAGCAGAGCCCTGCAATCTCCCCTGAACTATGCTGGGGCAACAGCAGGGGGAGGTGGTGGGGAGCCATACCTGACTGGGTCCTCAAAGCCGTGTAGAGCAACTTGCAGGCCTGCAGGAGCCGCTTGACCTGGGCACTGGGTGAGTAGGTGTGGAGAAGTTGCAGTAGCTTCTGGCGTACTTGCTCTGTCTCCACCGGGGAGGGCAGGCTCAGGTGAGTCCCGAAGGCTCCAGGGCCTTGGGTCCGGACCAGGCGAAGGCCCTCAGCCAGGCGGCCAAGGGAGCCATCTGTGGAAAGGCGGCGGCGCAGGCGGGCGGCCAAGACAGGCCGAAGAGGCTTGAGTACAGAGCGATGCAGCGACTTCTCCAACACGTGTTCTGCAGGAGCAGAGACAGTCAGGGGTAGGTCAGGGAGAAGGGACAAAAAAGCAGGAGACACTGGGCAAGACAGGAGTGGGAAAGAGACACACATGATGGAATACACTCGACAGTGGTGAGGCAAAGGGGCTCAGAAAG
Organism: Castor canadensis; assembly: GCF_047511655.1. Lineage (NCBI taxonomy): Eukaryota > Metazoa > Chordata > Mammalia > Rodentia > Castoridae > Castor > Castor canadensis. The sequence continues at coordinate 203,148,084 of NC_133386.1, forward strand.
CAGAACAGTATCAGAAAGGCAGGGGCAGCATGGAGAGACAGATGGGAAGGACTGGAGTTATGGAGCCAGGGACCAAACCCGGCCTTACCTAGCCTCTCAGGCGGCAGCAGCTTTTCCGGGCCCAGCTCCGCGCTCAGCATGGCCCGGGCCCGGCTTAGCACCTGGCGGATGCTCTGCAGCTCCTGGGGCTCGGCACTGGCCCGAACCTGGGTCAGTAGGTCCTGCACCAGCTGACCGACTGCTATGTGTCTGTTCTGCATCAGCTCTGCTGCGGCCCGGCCCACCTGCCGCTCAGGTGCCAGCAGGGAGCAGAAGGCAGCGCTCATAGACCGAAGCAGAGGCCTCCGATGGTGTCTCCGGCCCAGGTGGGGGGAGGTTGCAGGGCTCCGCTGCTGGGACCTGGGTGGCCCCTCCTCCTCAGAGCTGCTGGGGGAGCCGCAGTCCACCTCCTGGAGGGAGGGCAGAGGTGGGAGGCTAGGGCCTGCTCCCCCTGGCACACGGTACCCTACAGAGCTCTCCCTCCGCAGCAGCTGGTGAGGAGGCAGCCTTTCTGTGTGGCTAGGGGCTGCCCCTGGCAGCACAGGGACTGGGGGAGGTGGCACGGCAGGTGGAGATAAGGGGCTGGAGGTCTCTGTGGACACACGCACTTTGAAGCTCCTCTTGAATTTCTCACGCCTGGTGGGGCCCAGGTCCCCTGGGAACAGGGGGTTGAAAAAGCAGAGGGCGGCACCGGTGCCCTGGTCCAGCTCCTGAGGGGAGCGAGCCTTCAGCCGGGGCAACAGCGGGGCTTCAGATGGGCTCTGCTGAGTCTTGGTGTTGAGAGAGGAGCTCCAGAACTCTAGGGAGCAGAAACAAATTAGGGCCTCAGGACAGGTTCGGGAGGGTGCCCACCCAGAGAAGGCACAGGTAGGTTGCGTGCTCAGGCACCTTCCCTTCCCCTTTTGGCCTCAGTTTGTCCATCTGTGCGGAGTGGCAGGGAAGCCCTTACCAATGCCCAGATGGGAGATAGCCTCTAGCTCCTTGTGGGTGGCTGCTTGGTGGATGGCTCTGGGGAGCTGGAGTGGGAGGAGAAGGATGTCCCTGAGGCCAGAGAGGGAAGCAGACAGTCAGGAGTGAGGGGTGCTCCAGTGCAGGGAGGAGGGAGAATGGGCTGTTCCAGGGAGCAAGGCCTGTGGTCACCAGGTGCTCTGCGGGGCGGACTCACCGGGTGTGGCAATAGGAGCAGATGAGCTGGACAAGGTCCGGGAACATGAGCTCTGAGCCCTCCAAGGAGATGCCTGAGAAATACGGAAAGTGAGGTTGTTCTCTGGAAACCGCCCCCCCCACCATCCCCACCACTGCGATCCATTTCCAGCCCCTTTCCAACAGGCCAGCTCCTCTCACCAGCTAGACTCTCCTGGATATAGTGGCTGGAGACAAAGGAGGGGCCACTGGCCTCTGGCAGCCGCACACACAGGGCCTGGCACTGGCGGGTGTTAGATTTCCGCACCAGAAATGTCTACAAGTGAATGAGGTTAGGAAGCTCTGGACCCCTGTGCCAGTTCCTCTCCCTCCCACCCTCAGCTGGCCAGTTCCCCAGGGTGGCCACACTCACCCCTGGGGGCTCCGTCCTCAGTACATGCAGTGCAGCGGCAGCATTGGCCCGCAGCTGCAGCCAAACTGGCCGGGTGAGCAGAAGGCGCTCCCGCAGGCTCACGGCTCGTGCTGGTCGCTGGGGCCCACCTGCCTGTTCCCCACTGGCATTGGGCGTGTCGTATAGCGGGTCCTGGGCTGGCCTGGAGGGTGGGCACCCAGACGTGAGCAGGAGACCCGGGGCGGGGACCCTTCCTCACTTCTAGGCTTCCTACCTCCCCTGCCCTGGGATAAACCTTCCCTCTGTGTTTCTCCCACCCCACCTGGCTGCCCTTCCAACTCCACTAACTTTTCTCTCTGCAGTTCCCCAGGAGGAAAGTTTGGGCTGGGGACCCCCAGAGGTTGCACTCCTGGCTCCAGAGCGTCTTCCATGGCTAGGAGCTTGTTCAGCTTCTCCTGGGACTCAGGAAGAGAATCCAGCCCCCAAGGCACAGGCGCGCACATTCCCAGCGGTGAGTAACACTTCCTGAGGGCGGTTCGCCCGTCACACCCCGCCAGTTAACTCTTGCGTGCCCACCCCGTCTGACCTGTGTCTGCTTTCTCTCTGTTCTGGGCCCAGTTACGGGGGGGAAGCAGGGATCCCCTCCATGTTAGCACCACTCTGGGGGTCCCACCTGTAGGGCACCACCTTCACACAGAGCTTCCTGCAGCCCTGCCAACCTCCTCATACTATGCAGCTGGGTAGGGAGGGGTTAAGCAGGACGACTAAGTCCCCACAGGCCCAAGCCTCACCCTTGAATCACCTTAAGAAGTCTGTGGTCAGTTGCTCATGTGTTCCCGCCTTGTTGGTGGTGGTGGGGGGGGTCAGTCTTGTGGGAGAGCACCCCCTACTGGTCGCAGATGACTCACTCCTTAGCCTAACCTGTTTTGAGATTTCAGGTTGCCATGGAGAAAGGATGCTGTGTCTCCATGGAAACCAATCCCTTTGCTTAACTGAGGCTCTGGGGGTGGTTCTGACACTCAGCGCTAACCAGGGGGAGTGTGGCTGTGAGGTCGTCAGCACATGGTGCTGCTGCCGGCTGCCTCCCACACACAGGCCCTGCCAGCCTGTCTTGCCAATCTGCCAAGTGACTGGGGCAGGTGCAGACATGACCTGGTCCCCAAGCAGTCTCCTATCCACCTGAGGCACGTGCTTCATGTGTTCCGCCTGAGCCACATGTGGTTTCCGGTTCTGGGCCCAGTTCCCCTTTCCCAGCCTATACCCCCAACTACAGGGACTTCAGAAGAGACTGACTATCTCAGGGGATCCTTATGAAAGTACCAATTCCCTTGAAAGGTAAATCAGATACACATGGGTTTCACCAAAGTCCCAGAAAAGGTTTTAATTCCAATCTTCAAAATCCAGGAGGCAGACAACAGGAATGGCCCTGAGAAAACCTGGAGAGCTGTGCTGTCACCTCCAGCTCCAGCCAGAGTGGACAGGCCCCGAACATGTAATTTCTGGCTCAGTTTCCCTGTGATGGAGTCCTGATCCCTGGCTCTGTAGCTGGGACACCAGGGTCCACAATCAGCAAGAGGAATGTTGCTTTGGCTGAAGACAAGGCCCATCTTCGGTGTGGGAACACTGAGGAGGCTCATCTTTGGGAGGGGGAGGTAGTGGGCCGGTCAGGGATGGAGACAACAGTCTTGCTTGGTCAGGTCAGCTTCAGGGCCACAGCTGTGCAGGCCCTAAGAAGGGCAGAGGAGGGGTACAGACCAGCAATGGCTGGAGAGGGGACCAACAGCAACACTGGAGAGCTGGCTAGGCAATCTCTACCTTTCTGCAGGAAAATGTGAATCCTTGGGTGTGGTGCAAGCTGCTCCAAGGACCCCTGGTTGTGAATAGCAGGGTCACGGTCCTGGGGGTATGTGGGAAGGAGAAAAATCACAGAGGAAGCTGAACCAAGATGGAGATAGCCACTTCCTCAGAGAGGTTGAGGGAAGTGACACCCTTAGCAGCACTCATCCAGGGAGGGGATCCTTCCTGTCTGCCTTGACCCACCCAGCTAGGGACTCTACCCCTTATTTCATTTATTTATTTTTTGTGGCACTGGCATTTGAACTCAGAGCCTTGCACTTGCTAGGCAGGCACTTTACCACTTGAGTCACACCTCCAGCCCCCACACTTAGTTTTATTTTTTTATTTTTTGGTGCTGAAGATGGAACACAGGGCCTTGTGAATGCTGGGCAAATACTTTACCACTCGGCTATATTCCAGCCCTCCATCCCAGTTTACACCACCTTGCTCCATCAACCCAGAGCTTCTCTACCATGGCTCCTGCTCCCCGAACTCCCTCAAAACCCTCAGACCAAGATGGGGACCCTCAGACCAAGATGGGGGTCACTGATTCTGACAGAGCCACTGTTCTCTCTGAGCTCCTTTCTAGAAGCCAGGTTGGGGGATGGTGTTGGCAAGGAAAGAGGAAACAGGACACTTCTGTGGCTCTTACCATCTGCTTTTCTCTTCTGAGGGGACACTGCTGCCCTTGCCTGGAAGATGAGAAAAGGCCCACCTTTAGCTTGGTAATCCTCCTTCCTTTGGCCCCTGAGGAATGGGGGCTGCTGAGACAAGCTGCACTAAGACAGAAGTATGAGACCCTTTCTGGACAAAGCTCTGAGGTGTCTCTTGTCAGAGGTCTGGCCAACCCAGTGCCCTTCCTTCTTTCCCTCCCTTCAATCTACCCTGGAACAAAGGCTGATAGTGACTATGTCCCTTCCTCCAGGGCAGTCTCAAGCAGGACAAAGAGTTGCCCCAAGGCAGGGGCTCCTGGGCTAGAGTAAGGGGTGCTGAAGGGAGGGCAGAGAACACCCCAGGCCCTCAGATAACAGAGCTAGCGTCCAGGTCGTGGACCTGCACGGCTGGCCAACCCTGGGGTACAGTGGGAATTGGGCAGCAGTGGACCCACCTTTTTGATAGCAGTCCAGTCCTCCAGGATGTCAATCTCCTGCAGCATGTATACGATGTAAGGGCCTGCAACAGGGGTTAAGGAAGCAGGACAGCCACCAGAGGGGCAGGCAATGGAAGCTCAGCCTGGAAGGCCATGGGTAGCTGTGCCACCTCCCAATGCTTAAGGAGAGGTGGTATGTAGACAGTGTGGAGGAGTACCAAAGCCTGGTCCAAGCAAGGGCTCTACCTCCTACCTAGGGGGCCCTGGGTCCAAGCCCACGCCACTTTTCAACAGGTCAGCTACCCAAGGCCCCTCCCACCCTCAGAGACCCTGCTCCTCTGGTCCCATGTTACTAAGGGCCTTTTGGGCCCCTTCCCCCATCTAAAGGCAGACTCTAGCTTTCTCCATCCTGAAACTACTCCACCTATGTTCTGTACCTGACGTCTCCAGACCTTACCCCACCATGGCTCAGATCACTGCCTTCCAGGTCCCTCCCTCCTGCCTCATTACCAGGTGGTCCTAAGGCTGACACATGGGCTGTCCAAGGGAAGAGGACTCAGCTCAACACGGGTTGAGTGTAGTTGAGCTAAAGATGCAGCAGGCCCTGGACTGAGGGGCTCCTGACTAAGGAGATGGAGGTAGCAAGTTCTTCTGGGATGCAGGCAGCCCACGGCAGGGTACAGGTGTGCATATGGGTACAGAGGAGAGCCACATGCATGGGGGGAGACCAGAAGAGGCTCCATAGAGGTACCATTTGAGATGACACTGAGCAGGCAGGAGCAGGCAGGAGCTTCAAGAGGGGGAATGAGCAAGGTCTGGGTGGGAAACATCTGGGACCGCGTGGGGTCCACATTAGGACATGAAGGAAAAGCCAATGGGGCCTCAAAGGCTGATCCTCACTCAGGAAGCTAAGGGAAGCCTGTGACTAAGTTATTTTTCTGGGGTTCACAAAGCTCAGGACAGGGATCCAGAACCCCACGAGAACTGCCAGCTGGACTGGCCTGGAAAGGTTATGTGACACCAAAGAACCATGAGTGTTGTCTAGCCCAATTTCCCCTTATTTCCCTTCCCTCCCCTGAGTCTGGAACCTGCCCTGATGTCCTGCCCAGTTTCAGGCCACATGGGGTAGAAGGATACCAGACACAAGAGGTGCCTTCTTTCTCTTGCTGGGTGGCAGTGAGTCCCAGGTCTTTGCGCTGCCTCTGGCGTGCAGTTTGTCATCCCACCACTCTGTGCCCCGCAAACCCAAAGTCAGGATCAGGTGTTGACCTACAGGCTACTCCTACCCTTATAGTCTCTGCCCACTGTGGGCCAGCACAGCTTCCCTCCCCGGACACTGGCCTTGGAGATGAATTTCTTAGGGCTGATACAGCCTTACTGAACAATGGTGTAAACCCATGGAAGAGGACACCACCCTTCTTTCTCAGTTGAGCCTCAGTTTCTTCATTTGTTTAGTAAATAGTGGGAGAAAGACAATTCCTGTCTTTGCAAGACCCCATATGAACACAGGTGCTATAGATACCGTGTGCATGCATGTGTTAGATGGGATGGACACTCCCATTCTGGAAAGGATGGCAGGGTGCCCACTATATTCTAGTTCCTGCTATGTATGGGACACTGGGCTAGGCCCTTTCCTGATTTCTCATTCTGTCCTCACAGGGATCCCAAAAAGCAGACCCTCTGACTCCCCTCATGCAGTTGGAGAAGCCAAGGTCCAGTGAGGGGTGGGTGTTGGCCCTCACCAGAGCTGATATCCAGGCTCTGGCGGTCCTCCTCCAGCCTCTGGATCCGCTCCTGCAGCTCCCCCTGCAGTGTGTCATACAGCAGGAGCTTCTCGCTCTGGAAGGGGTGTAGTGTTTAGGTAGGTGGCCTCCAGGCCGTTGGCCTTACTCACCCTTCCAGGTGCCTATCCAGGTGCTCACCTCCAGGTGCTGTTTGGCTCCCTGCAGCTCACACTCATACTTATTCCTGATCACGTCCAAACAGAAGCCCTTGTAGATCCCTGACAGCAAGAGAGAAGGAGCCCTGCTTGGCTGGGGCTCTGGTGCCCAAAAAAGGAGGGCCACAAGTATAGGGTGAGGCAGGGCAGGGTTGAGAGTAGAAGAGGACAGATGGCTATGGGTTCTGGGAGGCAAACAGGACAGCCACAAACCTGCAACCTGAATGCGGATCTTGAGGCTCTGCTGTAGCCCCCCAAGAGGCTCCGTGTATTCAGGAGCTCTCTCAGCCCCCACTTCCTCTAGCCGCAAGCGCAACTGGCTCAGCCGTTCCCTGAACAACCTGGGAGGTAAAAAGGCAGCCGTGCACCACTGGCTCCTCCACGTGCTCATCTGTTGTTCTTGGATAAATGTGTGCCAAGCACCTGTTCCTTGCAGGCCCCACTTGGCACACATCACTTGGTGTCATACCCAGCCCACTGTCTCCTCACCCCAGGTGCCCAAAGACCAGTCCCAGCACCCCTTGTGCTCACTTCTCCTTCAGCTCCGAGAATTGCTTCTCCAGGTCTAGCATCTCACTGACGCACTCGCTTCGGCGCCGCTCGTAGTCCTCATCGTCCATCTCTGGGACAAGAGGCCAGTCAGGGCCGGCTCTGGAGGGGTGGGCAGCTGCTCCTGTGTGTGCGCGCGTGTGTGCCGCATGTGCAGGGGCTCACCTGAGCTCTCCTCCTCTGACTCGGTCTGGCTGCCGCTCCGCTCCTCCTCACTTTCATCCTCTTCCCCATTCATCTCAGCAGCTGAATCGCCCTCTGCTTCCATCTCTTCTGGATCTTTGCCTGGAGGCTGGATGGGCATCTGGGCTCTAGGAGACAGAGTATAGCCATCACTCACCACTTCCCATGGCTCAGGATGGGAGAGTGGTCAAGCAGGGAGTCAAGCCAAACCCAGCCTTCTGTGGGGATGAGTGGGTGTGACTAGTCCCACCACACCAAGCACAAACTGGGTGGCATTTCCCTCTCTCATAGAAGGGCTGGGAGCTGTGGAAATGCTCGTGTCCTTGGATGTTGCTGGTGATCCTATTTCTGGGTACACTGGCCACAGCTACGATGCACAAATGGGAAAGGCTGAGGTGAGCTCCCCACTGCCAATGGGACTGGGCCCAAACTTCTGACTGCGTCTTCCAAGACCCTTTACAGACTGGACCTGCGTTACTAGTCCAGCTTCTTCAGCCCATGCTATGGTCAGTTCTCACACTACCACCTCCCTCCCCGTCCATACTGTTCTGCTAGAATGCCCCTGGCTTCTCTTCCCAGTAACACTCTAAGCTTTTACTGGGCTACAGGTCAAATCCGATTTCCTTTTGCTTTCTCTGGGACTTCAGGTCCTTAGTGTTCTCCTGTCCCTGTGCGACTTCAGCTTCTCCCTTTCAGCAGATACTATGGTATGACTGTGTCCCCAAGTTCATGAGTTGAAAACTTAATCCCCGATGTAACGGTGTTGAAAATTGGGACCTCTGAGAGGTGATTAGGTCTATCCTCATGAGTGGACTAATGCTACTATACAGCAGTGGGCTGACGAGCATGGAAGTGCCTCCTTCCCTTCTGCCATGTGATGATGCAGCAAGAAGGCTCTCGCTATATGTGGGCTTAACCTTGGACTCTCCAGCCTCCAAAACTGCCCTCTACCGCATACTGGGGATTGAACCTGGCTAAATCTCTGTTCTTTATGAATGATCCAGTCTCAGATTGTTTCTGTGTGCGCGTGTGTGTGTGAGTGCTGTGAACTACATCCCTGGTACTTAGTATTGGTACAGTAGCACAAAAGAGACTAAGACAGCATGCTCCTTCCCATAAAACTTTACATGTGCTCAGGTATTTTCTATCATTAAGTCAAAGTAGAGATAGCTAGGGGTGGTGGTGCATGCCTGTAATCTCAGCCCTCCCCAGGCTGATCCAGAAGTATTTCAAGTTCTTGGCCAGCCTGGGCTAAATAGTAAGACCATCTTTTTTTTTTTGGTACTGGGGGTTTGAACTCAGGGCCTACCCCTTGAGCCCTGTACCAGCCCTTTTTTGTGTTGGGTATTTTCAAGATTGCCCGGGCTGGCTTCCAACCATGATCCTCCTGATCTCTGCCTCCTGAGGATTATAGGCATGACTCACCAGTGCCCAGCTAGTGAGACCATCTTTTTAAAAATGGCACAGGGACTGGGAGCTGGGAGCATAGTTCACTTGTGCAGCACTTGCCTAGCAGCATGCACAGGGATCTGGGCTGGATTCCTAACATGGGGGGGGGGAACACTAAACTTTACTCATTCCACTGAACCACTCCGTTTTCCACTTCACTGCTATAGTTCTGCAGGTCTTGTGCACACTTGCTGTTCCTACTTGCACCTCCCACGCCTTCCATGTTTGGGTGCCCATCTCTCTCACTGAAACTGATCCTGTAGTTACTTCCTTGCAGCCAATGCCAATAGCTTTCAGTGTTTATGGAAATGACCTTTCAGAAACATTAAACACTGCTAAGCAATTCCTCTAATACTTATTGAAACATTATGGCATATATATGTGTATATATATATATATACATATACATATATATATATACACACACACACACTTTATTTTTTGGTGACACTGGGACTTGAACTCATGATCTCAGGCACTCCCCACCAGCCCCATTGTAAAGTTCTTCCAACTTCTCTGGCTGCTACTTTGTTTGAATGGTGTAGATACCACCTCCTCCAGGAAGTATTCTTTGGTTACAACTCAATTTCAATGAGTGTGGAAGCCTCACCAAGGCAGGGGCTGCACATACTGGCTCACTTGATAACTGGGTTTGCAAATTAATCCCTGCAGTGGAGGGATTAGCTTTTACTTCTTGGTAACCCCAGGTGCCTGCTGATACTGATTCAAGTACTTCTAATGCCTGGCCTACGGAAGAGTTTAGTCTTGATTTCACCAACGATCTGAACCTGACCTGAAAACATCGGTTCTCCTTACTACCCTCATTTCTCCCATTCTCAAGCCTCAGTTCCCGTCACTGGCAATTCCTCTTCACTGTATGTATCTTGTAAGATACTTCTTCCCGAAGAATATTTCTCCTACAGTTGATTCGTTTAATTAAGTCGCTACCTTCCCCTCCTTAACCCGGTGCAAACAGAGGAAAATCATAGCTAATGACTGTAAAGCCCATGGGGTAAAGGATGGAAAAGCACACTGTAAAGCGCTACGCACGTGCAATTTCTCTTTCCAGGCGTAAACTCCTCTAAGGGCAGGCCCTCCCCACAACTGCAGGAGCCACCTCAGCTTCTCTGCCGCGCTCCGGGAGCTTCCCGCCCCGCTTCACCCTCGGATGCACCGGCGCAAGCCAGAGAATAGCGGGCTGTAACGCGGCCGGTCTCGCACCCGCGCCGGTAAGGCCGGCTAAGTCTCTGCTTTGGCTACGGAGGAGATTGTGCTGGCTCCGACCAACTGGCCGGAGAGGCCAAACCAGGCTCCGGGAGTGGTGATACGCACCGCGGGGAGTGGGGCCTCCGGCCTCAAGTCTGAGACGACCTGAAAAGTGCCCGGGCCTTTCGGTACTGGCCGCCGTCACCCAGCTCCCGGAAGCGCTACGCAGGGTCCTCTTTTCCGGCAGGCGGAGCCTGTCGGCGCTTCCATGTACGTCATCAGGAGGCGTCAGTCTGCAGAACTCATAATTGGACAGCTGGGGCTGGGGCATGCTGGGATACCGCGGGCAGGTCACCATAGCAACCAGTGGGGAGGCGGAAAAAGCCTAATGGTTTTTTTGCTTTGCTGTTGGCGCCCCACCACCCACCGCCACCTCTCCTTCGCGTTGCCAGCAGAAAACCCGGTGCCCCCGCCCCTTAGCTTAGGAGAGTAACAGAGCCAGCTGTGGGAGTGAACACTCATTTATTTACACATTGTCATCCGAAGGCAAATATCCAGCCCAGTGAAGGCACAGATCTCAGACTGTCATCCACAAAGCCTGCAGATCCTTCCCTCCAGAGTCCCAGAGGGCGGAGGCCTGGGAGAACCAGGCTTCTGCCCTAGAGCTAAGAACTAAATTCTATGCTTTCATCTGATTTCTTTCCAAAAGGCCCATTTTATTAAGTACTCAGATTTCTCAACTCTGTCCCATTCATACATTTTGCTCTCCTACTTACCCACACACCCGCCCAAGATTGTTAATAATAATAACAATAATAATACTGTAATAATATTAATACTTCACATTTGTACGAAGCTTACAGAATGTTTTCACATAGAGCATCTCATCTGAGCCTCCCAACAGTTCTGTGAGGTAGGTTTTCTCACCTCCCTTTTGATAGACGGTGTAACCGAGGCTCAGAGAGGTAACAGGATTTGCTCAAGGCCACACAGCTAGTTAGTGGTAAAGCTAGGACTCGATCCCAGCACCCCATATTCAAGTCCAGTGTTCCAACACCACAGCTACCTCTGTAACGTGGAGTGACATTTCTGACTCCAGTCAGGCCTGAGGGGTGGCCTCAGGAGCTAGAGGCTGAGACTTCTCAGACTAGGGGAGGAAAAGATTCAGCAGCGACGGGGAGAGCTGGGGTACTTGGCCTTCAACTCCTGTTTGAACTGGCGGTAAAGGATCTTATTGTGCTGATTTTCAGCCTCCTTCTGGGGATGGAACTTCAAGGCTTCTTTGAAGCCCTTATGAACCAGGAAACCTTCGTTCAGCACCTCAAAATCAAACCCTGCCACGTGCAGCTCACAGGCCTGTAGAGGGAAAGATAGGTCAGCAAAGTTTGATGACAACCCCACAGCCCAGACGGGCGTCCCTAAAGCCATACTCTAGCTTCCTCATGGAACCGCCACACCACCCAATCACTTTTCGAACTATTATCCCTCCTACTTTATTTCTTCCTTCCCATACCCAGACTCCACCACCCCTTATGCCCAGTCCCCCTGCCCTCTCCCTTTTAGGCACCTGGCTGATTCGATTGAAGCCGTACTGCCGAAAACGTTCGTCAAAGGTGGGCACCTTGCCTCCAGCCACGTAGAATGGCTCCCAGGGGTCCTGCCAAGGCACCACATAAGCAGGCCTCAGCAAACTCTCTTCTGGCAGGTTGACCCAGCGGGAGTAGTTGGTGGGCGCTTGGCAGGGGGTGCACAGCCCATAATAGAAGGGCCTGACCTCGCCGACCTGGTAGAGCTGAAGTAGCTCTGTCTTGCTCATGGGCATGCGGCGGGCTCGGCGGATCTCGAAAGCAGGCACTACAAGGGCCGTGCCCCCCCACTGGTTGCTCTGATCTAACATTTCTCGAAGGCCTCTCCAGAGGCCCTCGCTGGGCACCATGTCCACATCGATCACCAGGGCATAGTTGGCCCCTTCACGAGCTAGATTCCTAAGCAGGTTATTGGGGTAGGAGACGTTAGTACCCAGCGCATAATTGATCCCTGGCTGGGCCACCCTGGCTAGCTTATCGAAGACCTCCTGGCAGGACCGCAGCAGGGCAAATTCCCCAGGCTCTCGGGGATCGGGCACAGCGGCCTCATAACGCGAGGGGCACACGAGGTGCATGGCAACTCTGGCGCGCATATCGGGGCAGTGGCTGCTCAGCGCGTAGGCCAGCACCGTGGCCAGCTGCGCCTCCTCCTTGGTGGCCGCGAACACCGACACTGACAGCGGGCCCTCCCAACGCTCTAGCAGGCCGGACAGATGCAGCAGGTTGTCCACACTGGCATGCGTGGCCAGGATCACATCGTTGGGGTCCATGGTAGTCTTCAGTAGGCCCCTGTAGACGCGATAATCACCGCTGGCATCCAGGACCCCTCCGGAGGCCAGCGCGGTGCGGAGCTGCGCCTTGACCTGGTCCACGGAACGCGGGGACGGCGGGAAGAACTCGAAATATTGGTCCTGCTCCTCCTGTCCGTGCAGACCGGAGAGCAGCGACAGGTACAGCAGCTGCAGCATCGCCACCAGCATGAGCGCGGCCAGCAGCAGCTGGTAGAAGGCGCACCGGATGGCGTAGGACATCTGCATGGCTCTCGGGGCTTGGGGCTCGAGGCGCACAGCAGGGACCACCCGGCCGCAGCTTCTGCCTGCCCTTGCAAGCCCGGATTTACCGCAGCCAACCGAGCGCACCCGAGGCGAGCCGAGGCGAGTCGAGTCCTGAGCGCAGCCCCGCCCACTGTCCGCCCCGCCGGCCTCTGGCGCACCAGCTCGCCCTCTGGAGGAGAGGAGGAGGTACTGCATCCGCTGCCACGGCGCGCTTTGCAAACGCGGGACCTGTCCGCGGTCCCGCCTTGCCCGCCGACCCCGGGACGCCCACCTCTCCCTCCGGGTCAGGATGCAACCTCCCCTGCAACCAAGCACGTCCCGAAACCCCGATGCGCTCGCCCCGACTCAGGGAGGGGAAACCGTGGCAAAGTTCGACTGAAGATTTAGCGGAGGATGGCGCGATTTCTGGCTGAAGCGAGCAGAAAGGAGATAAAAAACCCTCCTTTTTTTTTTTTTTTTCCTACGTTTCGTTCTTCCCTGAGTCCTTCCAGATGGATATTTAGAAGTGGATGGCGGAGGCCGGGACGTGAGGCGAAGATGAAAGATAAGAAATGTGGACAAAAGTATTACGTGTGGGACGAGGTGGCCGAGTGGTTAAGGCGATGGACTGCTAATCCATTGTGCTTTGCACGCGTGGGTTCGAATCCCATCCTCGTCGGTGCTGTTTTATGGGGGAGAAGACCTCTTCATTTTCCACATCTTCGGCTTCTGGCCGGAGTAACAAGGTGAAGAAAACTGAATTTCGGAGTGCGAATGGAATTCGGTCCAAGTTTGTGCCCTGTCTCTTCATCATGTGTTTGGGTATTCAAACTCCAGGTGTCAGAACGTCCAGGGCAGGGACGGGGGCGGGGAGGAGGGCGAGGGCGGGGACGGAGACGGGGGCGGGGGGGCTGGACGTGTATTTTTCTTGCTCTCTAGGACAGCTCAGAGCGGGAGCACTTAAGATTGGCACTGAGGTTCTGGCCAGTCCCCCTGGGGTGATGGTGTTTGATCATTTACATAGTTCTCTATTTGGCATTCTGATTTGCTTCCTCTGTGGCTGTTTTCAAAGGGTGGAGACCTTCCATCCACACACCTGCTCCCCAACACACACATAAGCAGAAGGCCTGGAACATCCCAACTCCATCCACTGCACACTGAAGGTACTTAATAAGTGTTTGAGGATTAACTGAACCATGGCCTTTAGGAGAGACCATGGGGGAGGGGGAGGAGCAGGCACCTGCATCCCTTAATCAATTATATGTAATAAATATGGCCAGGCCAAATCAGGGGCCACCTATAGGGCTGAGTGCTGTGAGTCTTGGGAAGGGGCATTTGGACAGACAGGGAGGGCTTCTAGTGTCAGGATCCTGTGTTTGTGCCTCTGTTCCACAAGCAGAAGGGGGCCAAAGATGAAGTGTAACCAGGAGACCTGTATTTCATAGCCCAGTGCAGTAAACCCAGGGACAGCTGCTTCTTCCAGGGGCTGTGTTAGACACAGCGCATTGGGCCCTGCAGACACAGGTGTTACCTTGTAGGTTTTCACTGGGAACAAGTGCCAGGGGCAAGGAGAAAGGTCAGTGCAGGTTCCTTCAGCACAGTCCTTGTAAACTGGAGGCTCAGAAGGCAGACATGGCTCATACCTATAATCCCAGTTACTTCAGAGGCACAGATAGGAGCACTGCAGTTTGAGGCCAATCCAAGGAAAGTTAGCAAGACCCTATCTCAAAAAAAAAAAAAAGCTGCATGGTGGTGCACCCCTGTAATCCAAGATACTCGGAAAGTGGAGGTAGGAGGATCACAATCTTAGGCCAGCCTGTGCGAAAGCATGAGACCCTATCTGAAAAATAAAGCAAAATGGGCCATGGGATATGGCTCGAGTGGTAGAATGCTTGCAACGTGTCCCTGAGTTCAAACCTTAATACCATCAATTAAAAAAAAAAAAAGAAAGAAAGAAGACTGACTTGCTGCTGTGTTGTTTTATTTGACCTGATCAATATTTAAAAATATCAATTTGAATCACATTGAAGATTTTGTGTAAAAATTCACATTTTTAACTTGTTTTATTTCATTATTATTATTATTGTTTCTTTGAGATAGGAACTTGCTATGTGGGCCAGACAGGCCTTGAACTTGAGATCCTCCATTCTTCAGATTCCTCAGTGCTGGGATTACAGATATGCACCATTTCTGTTTTAAATTCTGGAAGATCTGACACTAATAGACCTGCATTCCTGCAGGTTGACAATTGGCCAGAGTACCAGAGTGACTTCCCCTTTTGCCAGTCTGTTTGCCAAAGTCTCAACCCTGCCTCTTCCCTGTTCATCACTGGCCTTTTGACCATTTGGGCTTCGTAGTGATGTTTCTACAATACCCAGTTACTACTAAGATTCACCTGGTCACCTGCCCACAGCCCTCCTCCCTGCAATGCCAGCTGCATAGAAGGCATCAGTGTGTGTTTGTTGAATGAATGAGAGGATTATGAAGTGTCCCATAGGCCCCTCATGTAGGAGAGGATGTAAAGTAGGGCTAGGTCTTGGTGAGGTGTCTAGGAAAGCCACATGGAAGGCCCAGAAGGTAACCAAAATCCTGTAACTGTGGGCAGAGGCACCTGGCTGGGGAGAAGACTGGCTGTGGCAGCAGGAGACATGGGACATTCAGAGACTAGTGTTAAGAGCCAATTAGTAATGAATGGAGCTGGGGTCTGTGAGTGGAGGTGGCTCACGCCTATAATCCAAGCTACTCAGGAGGCAGAGATCGGGAGGATCACAGTTTGAGACCAGCCCAGGCAAATAGTTCCCAAGACCCTGTTTTGAAAAACCCTTTCACAAAAAGGGGCTGGTGGAGTGACTCAAGGTGTAGGCCCTGAGTTCAAACCTTAGTCAAAAAAAAAAAGGCTGCCTGGAGGCAGAATTCTCTTTTCCTTAGTCTTCAACTGATTGGAGGCCCACCCACATTACGGAAAGTGTGATATTTTGATACAATAAAAAATACATATTTGGCTCTGCCCCTAGTTTCTAGACGCAGAGCTTCCAAATTCATTGGGTTTTCCTGGGTGATAGGAACATCAGTGTTCTAATGAGCAAGTCCTGGTGGCTTCTGGATAGCTCAGATGGGAACTGGTTGCCAAGGGAACCAAGCACGTGAGTACAGGTTTGCAACTGAAGATTGAGTTGATCACCACTGGTCACTGACGTAATCAATTACACTTGCCTAATGAGGTCTCCATACAAATCCAAATGGACAGGGTTCAGAGAGTATCCAGAGAGCTGAACACATGGACATGCCAGAAGAGTGGCCTGAGCCAGACGGCATGAAAGATCTGCACCCCTCACCCATACCTCTTCCTCTGGTTGCATCCTCTGCAAGATCCTTTATAACAAATGGGTAAACTCAGTGTTTGCCTGAGTTCTTAGTTCTACCAAATCAATTGCACCCTACTAGGGGTTGTGGGAACCCTGATTTGTATCTGATCGATCAGAATATAAGTGATATCCTATGACTTGGGATTGGCACCTAGTTGGGTGGGACTGAGCCCTTCACCCATGGGATCTGATGCCATCTCCAGGGAGACTGATGTCAAAACTGATCTGAATTGTGGGACACCCAGCTGGTATTCATAGGAGAATTGCCTGGTAGGAATCCTACCAGAATGTGAGAAGAATCCTACACATTTTGGTGACCAGAGGTGAGGTGTTACGTTGAGTGTGAGAATAGACAGAAAAGGGCTTGGGATGTAGCTTAGAGGTTGAGTGTTTGCCCAGCATGCACGAGGCTCTAGGTTCAATTGCTAGTACTGAAAAAAAAATTTTAAAAAGAGAGAGAATAGAGAGAAAAAAAAGGTTTGTTTCTTCCTTCAGAGAAGGAAATCTGTTTTATTTATTGTTCTGATTCACAGGCTGGGGCTCAGTGCAGTGGTAGAATGCTTACTTAGTATGCAGGAGGCCCTGACTCCATCCCCCACAACAAAACCTGAAAAATCTACTGATGTGAATTGTTAATTTCATCTTTAAAATATCTTCACAGTGACAGGTGTTTGATGAGGTATCTGGGGACGGAGGCCTAGCCAAGTCGACACATAACATTAATCATGACAAGACTCTCCTGCTTCCTGACTCAGGACCCTGGGCTCCTCCCACTTCACTCCCTACAGCTCCTGCCAGACCCCAGACTCACTGGTCCTTCCCATCCCACCCCAGCCCCTTTTCGGGGCTCTAATGCTTGAGCCACTCTGCCAGCCCTTTTTATATTGGTTATTTTTCTTTCTTTTTGGTGTACTGGGGCTTGAACTCAGGGCCTACACCCTGAGCCACTCCACCAGCCCTCTTTGTGAAGATTTTTTTTTTCCTGATATAGGGTCTTAGGAATTATTTGCCCAGACTGGCTTCAAACTGTGATCCTCCTGATCTCTGCCACCTGAGTAGCTGGGATTACAGGCGTGAGCCAAAGGAGCCCAGATGCATTAGTTGGGTATTACTTTATGGCTGGCTGGACTCTGATTCTCCTATCTGTGCTTCCCTACCTAGCTAGGATGACAGGAGCGCCACCACACCCAGCCATTGGTTGAGATAGGGTTTTAAGAATGTTTTGCCCAGCCAGGCACTAGCGGCTCACACTTGTAATCCCAGCTACTTGGGAGGCTGAGATCAGGAGTATCATGGTTTGAGGCCAGCCTGGGCAAACAGTTCACAAGATTCCATCTCTAAAATAACAGCAAAATGGACTGGGGGTGTAGCTTAAGCTGTAGAGGGCCTGCTTTGCAAACACAAAGCCCTGAGTTCAAATTCCAGTCCCACCAAAACAAAACAAAAGAATGTTTTGCCCAGACATGCTTGAGCCACCACACCCAGCCTAGGATGAAATATTTTCTGCGTCACACAAGTTGATGCTGGGCTGTTTGTTTCCTGTTCCCTGTGGCACCCTGAGGTCTTTGGAGCTACTTTTCCTGAAAATTGGAGTTGGAATTCCAGCTCCGCTGTGTGGTGTTGAACAAGCTATCTCTTTTGTTTACTATCCTTTTTTAAAAAATGAAGTGAAATGCACATAGTATCAAATTAACCATTCTACAGTGGATGACTTGGTGACATTTAGTCTGCGTACAATGTTGTGCACATTTAGCAAGTTCCAAAACATTTCCACCACCCCAGAGGAAACCCTGGACCCATCAAGCAGTCACTCCGCAACCCCCCATCCCCCACTCCCTGGCAACCATTAATCTGCTTCCTCTCTCTCCCTCTCTCTCTCTCTCTCTCTCTCTCTCTCTCTCTCTCTTTCTTTCTCTCAAGCAGTAGGGCACCTCCTTTGCAAGCATGAAGCCTGGAGTTCAAACCCCAGTCCCACCAAAAAAGAAAAAAAAATTCTAGTGGTTATGAAGTAGTGAAGCAGTTGTGTTTTTGATTTGTAGTTTCCTGTGACAAATGATGTTGAGTGTCTTTCTGTGTGCTTGTTGGCCCCTGTATATTTAGAAATGTCTGTTTCAGTCCTTTTGTCTGGGTAGTCCTGGGGATTGAACTTGGGCCTCTAGCTAGCAAATGCTCTGTGACACCCCCAGTCCTTTGTGCTTGGGTTTGTTTTTCAGGCAGGGTGTCACACATCTGATTTATCCTTTCCTTGTCTGTATACTTTCTTCGTGTTTACTGTGGGGATTACAATTAACTTCTTAAATTCATAATAATCTTTGAATTAATGCCATTTTAACTCCAATAGTATACAAAAACTCTGCTCCTACACAGCTCTATCCTCGTCCCTTTATGTTTTTGTCACAAATGCACTGCAACCATTAATATATTTGGAATTATTTTATGCGTTTGTCTTTTAAAACATCTAGGAAAGAAAAGCCACAGACCAAAAATACAGTACTGAATTTTGCATCTGCTTGTGTAGTCACCTGTAGCAGTGTTCTTTATTTCTTTTCTTTTTCTTATTTATTACTATTATTATTATTATTTTAGACAGTCTCGCTATGTAGCCCAAGCTGGCCTTTAACTTTCAGCCCTACTGCCCTACCACCACATGGTGGTTGCCTGCACCACCACGCCCGGCAACACTTCCTTCATCTATCTTATTTTTGCAGTGCTGGCAATGAACCCAGGGCCTTGTGCATGATAGGCAAGCGCTCTGCCACCGAGCCACAAGTCCAGCCTTTTGATTTCTTCATATGACTTTGTCCTACTGTCAGGTAGCCTTTATTTTTACCTGGTTATTCTCTCTCTTTGTCATTTCTACTAGTGACAGGCTTCTTAGTTCTATTGATCTGACTGTCAGTGTCTTCATTTCTCCTTCATTCTTGGGGGATATAGACCTCATGGTTTACCATTATTTCTGGCACTTTAATATGTCAGTCTTGGTTTTTGCTGAGAAAATCAGTTGTTAATTTTATTGACAAATCTGTACATGATGAATTGCTTTTTGTGTGTATGCAGTACTTGGGATTAAACTAAGGGCCTCATATTTGTTAGGCAAGCACTCTACCACTTGAGTCATGTCCCCCAGCCTTTCTTCATTTATTTATTTATTGGTGGGATTGGGGGTTTGAACTCAGGGCTTCATGTATGCAAAGCAGGCACTCTACCACTTGAGCCACACCTCTAGTCCTGAATCTTGTTTTTGAGATAGGGTCTCACTAACTTTCTCCGGGGCTGGTTTCAGACAGTGATTCTCCTACCTCTGCCTCCCAAGTAGCTGGGATTACAGGAGTATACCACCACGCCTGGCTGTCTTTCTCTTTCAACAGTTGGATAATAAAGTGATACAGTATAGATATAGATTTGTAGTACTGGGGTTTGAACTCACGGCCTCACACTTGCTAGGCAGGGACTCATCACTTGAGTCATGTCTCCTAGTCCTTCCACATTTTTTATTAGGACATATGAATTGTATAGTACAGATGGGGCTCATTCTGATCTCTGATCCTTTATTTATTGATTTAATGGAACTGGAATTTGAACTCATGGCTTCACATTTGTGAGGCAGGTGCCCTACTGCTTGAGCCACACTCCAATCCCTCTGTTCCTTTACATTGTGGTCAGTCAGCAGTTTTTGTTGTTGTTTTTCTTTACTTTTGAGTCAGGGTCTCACTCTGAAGCCCAGGCTGCCCTTGAAATTGTGATCCTCCTGCCTCAGCCTCCAGAGTGCTGGGATTATGGTGTGAACCCCCTCTCCCATCTCATCTATGTTTTCACAGAAGCTTGCTTGAAAAACCAAAACTAAAAATGGAATGAAAAAAAAAAAAAAAAAAGAATGAGAAGAAAAGCTCTTCCAGTCTCTTCAGAGTTCTCTGTGTTGGCGTTCTCCTTCAAGTCTTAGGGAGAGAAGTCATCCAAATCCAGGCAGAGTAGCTCCATCTTGCAGCAAACTGCCATTTTTGCTCTTCTGTGTACTGAAGCTATTTGCCAGACTGCAGCAGAATAAAGCTGCCCTTTGCAAGGACTGACAGTGTTTGCTGAGATCAGCAAAATCACCAATAAGGGCAAGGATAGAGTACACGTAAACATACAACTTCCCAGCCCGGCTCAGAGCTCAGGCTCACTTCAAACCTCAGTTCCACGAAAAACAAAAACAAAAAAACAACCCAGAAACAACAGCAACAACAAAAACCCATTAACGAAATCGTAAGCCGGGCGCCGGTGGCTCACATCTGTAATCCTACCTACATAGGAGGCAGAGATCAGGAGGATCACGGTTTGAAACCAGCCCTAGAGAAGAGTGCACGAGACTCTATCTTGAAAAACAAATCACAAAAAAGGACTAGTGGAGTGGCTCAAGGTGTAGGCCCTGAATTCAAACCCCAGTACTGGTGTGTGGGGGAGAAGCATACAACTTTCCCAGAATCTGGTTTTGTCTGTCTTGTTATCTGAGCCTGTGGTCAGTCCTACTGTGTTAACACTAGGCAGTGCTCCAAGTCCAGGTTTGCATGAATTCTGAGTGATACCAAAAGGAGTCTCGAGGTGTGGCTCAAGTAATAGAGCTTTTGCTGAGAGGTCCTAGTTCAATCCCCAGTACTGCCCCCCCACACTCCAAAAAAAGGAACTTGATAGGCAGGGGTGGGGAGGACTGGGGAGGGAGGGTGTTGGTGAAAGCTGGCCACCACCCTGTAAAAACCCCAAATAAGCTCATTCCTCATCAGCCTGGACTTGTTCAAGTCACTCTTTGGGCTGTCCACACTGAATTTTCTACCTAGAAAATTCATATAACAAACATCTAGCCATGTTGTTTACAACTCTGCCTTAGCCTTCATTTCCTGGGTGTGGGCTTAAAGATCAGCCAGAGGTGAGAGTTTAGGGTCTTCTCAGGTCTCTCTTCTCAGTGTGCATCTTATCCTCCATGCACATGATTTAACTGATATTTGAGGGGCTTTTCAATTCCCCAAAGAACCTCTCTTCCAGATCTGATGGGCAGGTTGGGTTGGAAAGGTGGAACTCCAGGCTGTGACATCAGAGGGACATCTGGCTGTGAGGTCCTTTTTCTGGGACCATCATCCACTGCTCAGACCAACCCTGGGCTTGCTACAGGTGACAGTAGCTCCAGTGGGATTCCTGGGACTACCTGGCCTGCAAAGTGTGTGTTTGTTGGGGGTGGGGGTGGCGGTCTGCCAAGTCTAGGGAGCTTTTGGGTATAATGCATCACCATCTCTGAAGGTGGAGGATAAGGGGGTTCAGCAAGTGTTGGGGACTTGCTTCATCAGTTCCAGTCAGAGTGTACAGCTAAATCTAGTGGTCTTTGCAAGAGCCTAGCCGAGGATCTAAGCCCTGGCTCTGATCTTACTCCATACTTGGCAAGTTCCAAGGACCCGCTGTCTGGATTCGCACCCCGGACCCTACAACAATCTATATGCGCTTACCCAAGTTGGGTTAAATGACCTCTGTAGAGGCAGCCACCCATGCATCTCCTGTGTCCATCCTCCTCTCTCCAGGTTGCTGTCTAGGTCTCACTGCTGCAGGAAGAGACCCACTGTGACCTCTCTGCTCCTTCCCCTTCCCTCTGGTAACTGTCCACATGCAGCTACATGGGGTCTTTCTGAAACACAGATCTGACCAGCTAAGAACTCTCCATTGTCGCTTTTCTTGACTGCAGGACCAAGTTCAGATCCCGCAACCCTGTACATAAGGCCCTGTCTCATCTGTCCCCAGCCAATGACTACTCTCATCTCATCCTCTTCCCTTCCCATCTCACCTCCTAAAGCCCTCCTCAAAAGTCCCCACTGCATATTTCATACCTTCCACACTTCTGGCACTTCCTCCACCATGGCCCAGAAAACTCACTCCTCCTTCAGGGCCCCTCTGGAGGGGGAGTTCTGTTTCACATGCTTCTGCAGGGCCTCACAGACAGCACTTGGTCTCCCATGGCCTTGGGAGCCAGGCGATTGTCAACAGTGGTCAAACCCTCACTTGGCATCTGCTCTATGGTTTATTTTGGCTGTCAAGTTCATATCTTGCCTCACCTCTTTTATGATATCAAAAAAGCCTGTGGCTTCGAAGCAGGTGCCCTGTGTTGGCTCAGCAGCACTAACAGGTGCTCAGTGCCTGTTCAAAGAAGGCAGGAGTCAGGAAATCTTGCTTTTCTATGGAGGAGGTAGTACATGTGTATGGAGGTGAAACAGGCCTCTTCTTCATTTATCTGGAACACTGGCTATGCTGCCAAAACCCTGCCCAGGCTGAGTGCCTCTCAAGGCTAAATTTCTGGGGAGGCAGTGAGAACCCAGGCTAATGGAAGGGGACAGTGATAGTGGTCCATTCCAGCCAGGTGCTCTGCCCTGGAGCACAAAGCTTCCTAAAGATCTCTGTGGTCCCCTTAGTTGTCACGTAGCCCAGAGGACCCAGCAGAGATGCCCAATCCCTGCCTTCCTCAGAGCCTCTGTCACCCAACCTGTCAAGTGGGTACAATTATTCCCACCCCACCCACCTCACTGTTATCAATGCAGCTGACGGCACATTGGAAATAAAGACTCTGAACACATTATACAAGTGAATGGGTTGTTATTCGGCCCAAAAGCAGGGTCAGAGGGAGAAACAGGGCAAAGATAGAGTAAGTGCCTAGGACTCTTCCGGAGTCCCTTGAGGAGAGAAGCAGGTGATAGGCAGGAGGAACAGCACCTAAGGGAGGAGGGAAATGGGGGCTGCACCACGGACCGGTAACTTTCCCTTGGGACTTGGTTTCTTCACCTGTACAACAGGGAGGCACAAGCTCTGCCCCACTCCTTCCAAGAGCCTCATCGAGGCTTCAGTGTGAGAGGGATCAAAGAGCTTTGCAAACTGTAAAGTACAGTACATAGATGCAGGCTAACTGCCATCCTGAGAGCCAGGCCCAGCTGGGCTCTGGGGAGTGGGGACAGTTAGTGTTGGCCATGAAAACACTGTTTGAGGCTCAGAGGCTGGTCCTTCGAGCGCCTTCAGATCCTGACAACTGTCCCCCTCAACTTCCCTGGCACCCTTTGCTCTAAGTGGGAGAGACTTGACCATGGGGTCGCTGGGATCTGGGGGAAGGTGAAGCTGCTGTCCTGAACTGGCCCCACCTCCTACTCTGAACAGAGGCAGAGGCCGTATCAGCACACTCTCAGCAAGGATTACTGGAGGGTGTGCTCCCTGGGATCAGGAGGTGGCTTCTTAATGAACAGACGCAGTCCTGATGGCGGGGAAGGCCCTGGCCCTGCATCCTTCTTTCCCCGATTGTCATCCAGCTGATGTACTCTTGTGCATCTAGGTGCAGTCAGTCCCTCTGCATCCCATTCTGTTCCTGGGTTAGGGGTAGAATGATGTCTGGTGGATTCTTCCCTGCAGCACCCCAAAGTGGCCATGAGCTAGAGATGGAGAACTGCTCCTGCCCTCTCCTGGCACCTGCAAACCAAGGGCCTCGGCCCAGCAGAGGCCAGAGCCCAGCATGTCATTCACATGGGCTGGGTCTCAGCTCCAGAAGAGGTGCCAAGAACAGGGCTGTTTGGAGCCCCGATGACCCCTTCAGAGCAGCGCCTTGAAGAGAAAGGAGAGGGAGGCTCCACAGGAGAGTCCCAGGGCCAGGAAGAAGGTCATGAGGGCACCAGCCACCTCCCTCTCATGTGGCAGCACTTGCCTGGAACACATAGAAACAGGAACTCTTAGCAAACAATAGGCTGAACCCCAGAGCCAGCCTCTAGGCCCTCAGGTCACTATAACTCAGCCCTTCTCTGGATTTCTGTTTCCCAGAGGTTGCTGGACAAGATCATTTCTCAGGTTTTTTTTTTTTTTTTTGGGTGGGACTCAGGGCTTCATGATTGCAAAGCAGGTGCTCTACCCCTTAAGCCATACCTCCAGTGAATTTTGCTCTGGTTGATTTTGGAGATGGGGGTGTCTTACAAAGTATTTGCCCATGCTGACTTTGAAAGATTCTCCCAGTCACCTCATGAAAGCTGGATTGTCCCCTTAAACAATATGAACTTCTTCAAACCATCTTGCAAACCAGAACTGAGATAATGATAAACCAGACCACACCTGTGACCAATTCTCTTTGTTATGTGTACCTCTGACCTCTTGCCCCAACTCTTCCTTGACTTAAACCTAAGCCTTTGTGGTAATACCCTGAAGATGGGCTGAAATGCTTACTTTCTTTCTCTTTTCCCAACATAGTCGTGTTGATTGAAATCCTTGCCTGCCTTTTACCATTACTTCCGTTTGCTTTCTTTAAGGCAAGTGACAACATCTGACATGTGGCCTTGGCTTCTTTTGTTGTTGTTGGGACTGGGGTTTGAACTCAGGTTTTCACACTTGGAAAGCAGGCACTCACTCTATCGCTTGAGCCACACCTCCAGTCCATTTTGCTCTTTTGGAGATGGGGTCTTAAGAGCTATTTACCTAGGTCGGCCTAGAACCTTGATCCTCCTCATCTCTGCCTCCCAAGTAGCTAGGATTGCTGGCGTGAGCCACTGGCGCCCCGTCATTCTCCAGGACTTTAGGGGCCAGTACAGAGTTCTTGATTCCATTACATTCCTTCTCAACAAAATGTCCCCAAACTGGCTCTCCCTGTCACCTTTACTCTCCTGACATTCTCAGTTCCACAGCCCCTAGATGAAAAAGTGCATGAACTCTTCTTTTGATAAAAACTAGTTCCCTTTCAACTGAAAATGTTAGAGCTAAATGGGCTCTAAGGGATGCTGGTTCCACTCGTTTATTTACAGACAAGGAAACTGTGCAGCCCACTGAGATCCCAGAACTAGTGCCTGGGCTACTTAGGCAAGTTCCACCCCAGCTGCTGGTCTGGGGTCAGTTCAGCAGTGACAGCCTGGGCCTGAGCCACTGGGTGGCACAGTGAGTCCCGCAGCCAGTAAATAGGGCTGGCCAGGGCAGGGTCCCTCCCCTTCAGTTGATCCTCCTCACAGGGCTAGCACCCTCTCCACCACCAATCTCCACCCCTCCCATCCTCCAGACCTGGGTGCCAGGCACATGGTGAGGGACACCAGATAGCCATTGGAAATGGCGAAGAGTAGCATGAAAGTGATGAAGTAGGCGTCCTGTGGGAAGAGGATGGGCAGCCGGGAGCGCTCAGGCACATGGCACAGCATGAAGAGTGGTATGAACAGGAAGCGCAGGCACACCAGCAGGGGCAGCAGCCGGCTGTCCTCATCTGGCTGTGGCAGAGGCTCGGGTGAGTGTAAGGGCTAGGTCTCTGTGCCAGGGACATCTCAGGACACTCGCAGGATAGACCCAGCAACTGTCCCCTGACCTCTGCTCTGACCCGCCCTGAGCCAGTGAGGACCCGGTGCTGGGTCGAACCTCAGCCTGTCCTGAGCTGTTTTGTGATCTCTCTGGCAGAATTGGAAGAGACCTTAGACCAGTCATGAATTTCAAACTTGGTTCCTCAGGGCACCCCTAGGGGTTCCACAGTTCCCTTTGGAGCACATAGGATTTCTTTACCTCTTGACTTTATTTATTTTTCTTGGTGGCACTGGAGTTTGAACTCAGGGCCTCAGGTGCTCTTACTATTTGAGCCACTCCTCCAGCCTGTTTGTGTGATGGGATTTTTTAAGATAGAGTCTTGCCTATCTTGCCTATTTGTCTGGGCTGGCTTTGAATTGCAATCCTCCTGATCTCTGCCTCCTGAGCTTGCTAGGATTATAGGTGTGAGCCACCCGCACCCAGCTCACATGTGATTCTTTGATATATCTACACATCATGTAATTCCCAAATCAGGATAAGTAAATCTGTCTCCTCGAGCCTCTATGTAACATTCTCCAAGCACTGAAGGCTCGGCCTAGGCTGGACACAGGGGACACAGGTCACCTGGATCTGTCTTGCTCTGGAGGAGCTCCCTGGCTTGCAAGTACACTCCAAGGGCCAGCACTCACTGCCACTTGGCATGCTGTGAGACCAACTGGACTCTTGGAAAGTGGCCTTTCTATGCTTTTTTTGTACCTCTTGTCCCTAACTGCTTCCTAATCTGTCATCCGGCCCAGCCCCAGCATGCTTGCGCACCCACAGGAAGTAGGAGGTCAGGCTCCGGCCCAGCCAGTCCATGACATTGAAGAGCAGGAAGCAGCAGATTGGGTTGAAGAACTGACCTGGGGGAAAAGAGAGGGCTGGTGGTCCCCCTGGTCCACCACTCCTCCTGTGCTTGCTGCCCTCCCCTCCTCCATCCTCTTCTACTTCCCATCACTTACTCCATTTCCCAGGACTGGTGAAGCTGGTCACCATGGCTGTGATGGCCGGGAAGACCGATAGGGTGACTGTGAAGACCAACACAAGGCACAGCGCCGTCAGCCAGATCTGGGAGGCAGAGGCGAGGGTGTGAGTGGGTAGGGCAGCCCCTAGTGCATCCCACAGCTCCCAGCCCTCTCCATGAGCAGGTTCTGCTGTGTTCCTGACTCACCAAGACCCAGAAACCTTGGGGTGGACAGCAAGTACTAAGGCCCCATTCCAGGCTGAGTCTCTAGTGAGGTCTGGAGAGGGTTGTCCCTCCCATCTTTCCCAGGGATAGTGGTTGGGGGCAATTGTCCAGCCGAACCTTCCAGAATACAACGAAGATTGAAGGTTTTTCTGGCTTCTGGGGTTCGTCTAATTCTGGCTCTGGTTCCTTCTCAGCATCAAGATTCAGAGTCAGGACTATCTTCTGGGGACTGTTGGGAATTCCATTCTTCTCATCTGGATAAGAGGGAAAGCTGAGGTCATGCCTGGGACCTGGGTTTCCTGACAGACAGGTCCAAAGGAGTGAGATTCCCAGCGCTTAAAACATGGCCCCCTTCCAGCCCAGGTACAGGAGGAGAATTATGTGATGGCAACATGTTATTTTTTAATTTTTTGCCATGCTGGGGATTGAACCCAAGGCCTTGGTCATACTAGACAAGCCCTCTACCTCTGAGCTATACCTTCAGTAACTTGAGACAGGGTCTCACTTTTGGAGGTGTGGGACTGGGGATAGGATCTCCATATGTAGTTGGACTTGAACTCAACTTGTAGCCCAGGCTGTCTTTGAACTCATGATCTTCCTGCTTCAGTTTCCCAAGTGGTGGGATTATAGGTAGGTGTATTACCATACCCAGCCCATTTATTTATTTATTGAGCACATGCATGTGCCAAGCATCTTAGCTGGAATCCTTCAATGCCATTACTAAGGCTAGAGGCGTTAAATGACTTGTCTAAGGACAAAGCTTGGATGTTGCAAAGTTAAGATTCAAAATTCAGAAGTGTTAAATCTAGAGCTTGCATACATGAAGCTCTACTGTCTCTCCCCTAATCCACCCCCCCCCCCCCGCCTTTTTTGGTGGTACTGGGGTTTGAACTCAGGGCTTCACGGTTACTAGACAGGTCCTCTAGCACTCGAACCATGCCTCCAAGCCCTTTTACTCTGGATATTTTGAAGATACGGTCTTGGCTTGAACCACAATCCTCCTATCCACCACAGCTAGGATGACAGGTATGCACCATCACATCCAGGTTTTTTTTCACTGAGATGGGGTCTTGCAAACATTCTTTTTCTTTTTCCCTAGGCTCTCCTGGAACTGCTATCCTCCCAGGTAGCTAGGATTATGGGCCTGAGCCACCCACATCTGGCTGTCTTCCCATTTTATAGAAGAGACAACTGAGGCTCAAAGGACAGCAGGGATGACTTGACTTGAAGCTGAGTCTAGTGGCTCAGCTCTTGGGGGCTGAGGCAGGAGGATCATGGGTTGGAGGCCAGCCTGGGCTACAAAGTGAGACCCTGTCTCAAATTCCTACCTCTCTTCTTCCACAGAAAAAGGAATGACTTGAAGCCCATGGACTTCCCTTTGTGATCTTCTCCCTCTAATCGCACAAAGCTCCCAGGGATGGGGCTCCAGTTGGGGACAGAGGCAACACTCCACAGAGGAGCTGGCCACATCCCCTGCAGGGTCCTATGGCTTACCATCCTGAAGGAGCTCAGTTTTGGTCTCTAACTCATGAGCTGGGGACTGTGATGGCTTCTTGGCCAGGTAGTAGCGAGCAAACTCCTGCAGAAGGATTAAGAAGTGTCAGCTCTGCTCGAGGTGAAGTGTCTGGATTTCTCCCCACACCACTGGCTTTCAGGCCGGGGTCCCCTGGTGGTCAAATCCTTTGGGGAGATCAGGGCTGAGTGCAGGTCTCCTCTGCCTCCCCTGGCCTCTAGACTCAAGGCTGTATGTAAGATGTTTTGGAGTGGGGCACTGGACCAAATGACAGGCTCACCAGGTGGGGCAGGCTCAGGTAACACACGATGGACATGAGGATGCCCACACAGGGCGTGATGAAATAGCCTAGGGCCGCAGTCTGGGAATCCGCGCCACCAGTGGCAGAAACTTCAGCTGTAGAGGAGAGGCGGTTGGTCCTTCAGCTCCCACAGCTCCTGAAACTCCTGTCCTACTTCCCACAGTGCACTTCTCAGATTCATCTCCTAGCCTCTCCCCCTTTCCTTCACTGACAAACTCAGGAATCTTCCACAGGACCCTAGCCCTTCACCCTCTGACTTTTCCATTTGTGCCATTTTTGTTGAACACCTACTATGTGCCAAAAGCTTCCTTTTGACTATGGGCTCATCACAGACTGAGTAGGGAGCTGTATTAACTACGTGTGTGGGGAAACTGACCCCGCGAGGTTAAATGTCTTGTCCAGTGCCTCTAGCTAATGAGCACTGGACTGAATTTATATGCAAATCTATCTGAATCTCAAACTAATCTTCCCCGCCTCAACCTCAGTCCATCAGCACATAGCAGGGTAGACCTTGGCCCTGGCCCCAAGTTCACTCAGCCTCACTTGGTCATTCTCCCTCAGTGCAGCACCCAAGAGCCCTGCTCCCTAGATCCAATCAGCACTTTCCCATCACTCCATCGCCTATCTCCACCCAGAACCCTAGCATCTTCCTGCCCACATTCTCCCCAATCTGAGAGTCCCCCAGGTATACTCACTGGCCACAGACAGGAGCTTGGCAAGAGCAGCAAAGATCCCAGCCAGACCCTGGCCACTGAGGAAGAGGGTGCTGTAGGTTGACGGCATGGTGCCCAGCTGCCCAAAGAGGCTGCCCTGAAGCACTGCACAGAAGGCTGTAGAAAGACAGACATGGGGCTACCTCACCACCAGGCAGCCTCAGGCCTCCCTGGAGGAGGCGTCAGCAGAGTGCACTCCCTCTCCCCATTCATTCCTTTTCTGAGGTGCAGCCATTGGTCTGCAAGGCCAGTGGCCAGGAATCCTGCTCTTAGATCTCTGAGGGGCCAGGATAAGTGGCTTTTCCCCTCCCTCTGGGCTTAATAGTGCTGGCTTCCTTCTTGGATCTATTGGGCCCTTTCTGTTACAAGGCTGGGGTGGGAGGGGAAGAGGTACTCACAATTGATGAACCAGACAGAGGCCATGGTGATGGAAAAGAAGGGCCCAGGGCTCATGTCCACCTTGACCAATGCTGCTGTCAGGGCAAAGAGCAGTAGTATGCCCAACAGACTGCCCAGAATGCGCACCGACTCAGGGATGCTGCTTGGAAGGAGGCAGATGGCATCAGATAAGCCTAGGCTAGGCAGGGGGTACAGCCACAGGCAGGGCAGTGGGGCTGGGGCCAAGGGAGGGAGAGCTGGGGAAGGATGGAGGTCTTCCTGGGCCCAGATGATGCTGTGGAGGCAGTAGGGAGTTGGGGGGTGTCTCACCACTGATAGAGAAAGGAATTAAGGAGGGTGAAAAGTAGCAGAGGCAGCTGGGACAGCAGTGTCACCCAGTTGTTGAAGTTGAAGGTGTCTGTAGGGCCCGTGTAGTTGGTGCTCAGAGTCCCAGTTGTGCTGTTGACACCTGCCAGGCGCTCCTGGAAGTACTGTTAGATGGGGAGATGGTGTAGAGTCAGGCACACCTCCCTTACCTTCCCCCTCCACCTGTCCTCATACTTGTGATTGCTTGGCTGCAATCACAGGACTGTCTCTTGTCCCCAGCATGTGGCACCTAGTTGGAGATCCATGGATGTGCAATGAATAGAATGACTGAAGTCTGAGACAGAACTCAAGCCCTAGGAACCCCCAGCTCAGGCCTTGGTGTATCTTTGGATCATCTCACCTCTTTGGTGCCCTGGTTCCAGCTCTACATCCATTCAGCCCATGGATCTGCTTAGGCCAGGGTCTGGCTTAGGTGCTAGCCCTCTGCATTCTCTCTGGAACACACGCCCTGTCACTCCTCTACTAATCTCTGTCTACTCTACCTGCATTTCCCTATTGCCTGC
This sequence comes from Castor canadensis, assembly GCF_047511655.1. Lineage (NCBI taxonomy): Eukaryota > Metazoa > Chordata > Mammalia > Rodentia > Castoridae > Castor > Castor canadensis. The sequence continues at coordinate 203,178,175 of NC_133386.1, forward strand.
AGGACAGAGCCCAAAGTTTTTGGAGCAGCATTTAGGGCCCTTCGCAATCAGATCTCAGTCTCCCTTTTGTCCGGTCTCCTGCTCTGTCCTGTTAAGCCCCAGCCACACCAGGCTCAGCATCTTTTTCTAAACAGGCCCTTCCTTTCTCCACTTGGAATGCCCTCTTCCCTACTGCCTCCCTCTCCCACTTTGCCTGTCTTACTCTCAACTTAAAATCTCTTTTGTGAAGCAGAAGTAATGGTCTCTCTCCAATGGTGACCCAGAACACCCTGCTCCAAGCTTGAGATAGCACGCATCATATTACAATATTAAAAGCTCTTGCCTGGTGCTGTCAAGACCAGGGTTGATTTATTTTTTGTCTCCAGGACCCAAAACAGAGCAGCAAGGCAATCCAGAGGCATTTGGGAAGTCCTTGCACTGAATATACCTGAATAACCCAGTCCTAAAAAGAATACAAATTCCACATTTCTACCTTCCTTTAAGAGAATGAATGCTCCATGAGAACAGATCCTCTCTCTGTTACAGTTCTGCCATATTCCTTCCCAGTGTCTGGTTCACAGAAGTTGCACATAAATGTGTGTTGGACAAATGAATATAATTCATATAAAGAAAACCCAAGGCTAGCTACTCAGGAAGCAGGGACTGGGAGAATCAATGTTCTAGGCCAGCTCAGACTAAAAGTTCACAAGACCCTGTCTCAACCACAAAATCTTGATGTGGTGGTGTGCACCTGTCATACCAGTTGCTGCTGGAAGCTCAAATAGGAGGATGGTCCAGGCCAGCTCCAGCAAAAGCAATACCCTATCTCAAATTAACCAGAACAAAAGGGCTGGAGGCTTGGCTCAAGCAGTCAGTCAAACACCTGCCCAGTTAAGTGTGAAACCTTGAGTTACCACCCCCTCAAACACACACACACACACACACACACACACACACACACACACACACACACACACACACGGGGCTGGATAATCCACTTTTGGAGTGACTGGCCCAGAAATAACAACAGTGGAGGTTAGTGGGTAGCTCCTTTGCAGGTCATAGACTCTCTGAGCTGGTAGCCCTGATCCTCTGGGCTCACGGCATTTCTGAAAGGTTGTCTTTCCTAGCCATGAGTTCCCTCTGAGGCTCCCTGCTTTAGTCCATAAATGAGCATACTGAGGAGTCAAAGGCGGCGTGGTGGGGAAAGTCCCTGCTGAGCCTCGGTCCAGGCGGCTGGAGGAATGGAGGGTGGTTGTGCCATGGGGCTGTCAGTCGGCCACGAGTCTCACCGGGATAGCGGTAATGAAGAAGTTCCAGGGAAGGAGGGTGCCCAGCCCCAGGATGAAGAAGCTGATTCCGACCAGGTGGTAGCTGTGGGGATCAGTAAGAAGGTCACCCGGAGGACGCACGCCTGGGCCGCTCCTCCTGCCTCCCAGGCCACCCCTCGGGAGAGCGGACTACAACCCCCATCACCCAGGCTCAGAGAGCCGAGGAAGTCGGCTGATGGGAATTGTAGTTCGATTGGCCTCAGCGCTCTGGAGCATCTAGGGGAGCGGGATTGCGCGGCCCATGGCCACCCAGCTCCGGAACGCACTGCAGCTGGTCTCCAACATACCTGTCCTGCGGGGCGCCACCTCGCGCCATGGCCGCTGTTGCAGGATGCGTAAGGCTGGGAGCAGGGGTGGGGAGGCTGCACCTGTACCTAATCGGGGCCGAAGGACGCGCCGGGGGTGTAGGGTCCCGTCTAGTCTCAGGGCCGGAACAGAGAGGTTGCCCGGGACCAGATTGTGCGGACTCCACGCTCCGCCGGCCCTGTGCTGCGCAGGCTCCGAGCTTTGGCTGCGCCTTCGGGGCGGGGACGGTAGGTGCGCACCTCCCCGCCACCGCCCCCAATCCGCGGGCTTTCAAGACTGCGGCGTCAAAAGCGTCCCAGCCTCCGGGTCTCCTGATCCCGCCCGCGCTGCGCTTGCGGCTCCAGGCGAGTGACAGGAAGGTGTCACCACCGCCCATTTCCACAGCCCCTTTCCCTAACCGCGGGCGTCTGTCCCAGATCATTCGCGTGGCGGAAGAGGAAAAGGGGGAGGGGAAGGGTGCCCTGCGCCCACCTTCGACACCCGGGCTCTGCAGCGGACGTTGCACTGGCGGCTCCGAGGTGTTGCTGGGGCTGCGCCCGCGCGGGTGCTGAGGGAGCCGCTATGGAGTCCTCGCCCAGGACGTGCGGGGAGCAGGGTCCGCGCGAGGGAAGCAGGTGTCGCGGCCTTTCGCCGGCGGTCCTGGAGGGTTGAACGGAGCCAGGTCCCCCCGGGAGGCCGAGGAGATAGACAGAGCCAGCTGCCCATGCTGGCAGAGCATCGCGGATCAGGAAGACAGTCGAACAGACCGGCCCTTGTCCTCCAGCCGGTGTCTGGCCAGAGCCAACCGTGGTGGCGAACAGAGGAGGCGCGAGCCCCGTAGGGGTGTCCGGGGGATTTATGGTGGCTGAGCTCGTGGGGAGCGGTGAGGCTAAGCAAAGACTGGGGAGGGGACCGTGGCCCTGGAGGTGAGGCCAGGCCCTCTCGCTCAGGCTGTGTGGGCTTAAAAACATTTCTCAGAGTCTCCGAGTCACATCACATTAAAAATACTGAGATACATCCAATACCCGCTGTTTTTTTTTTTCCCTGTGAAAACTTTGAAAAAATTATAAACTATCGCAGTTTCTAAATTAATTTGCTCGCACTATCTCATAGTTTACCAAAGGGCGTGGTTTCTCCTGGATGCTGGAGTAGCCAGAGGCTTTAAACCACAAATTGTCTCCATAAGTAATGACATTTTATAGCTATTTCCAGATTACTTGTGTTTTTCCTTCAGCGGTCAGTGGCTGTGTGGGGCAAAGACTGTGCTTGTTCGTGTCACTGTTTCATTATCAACATCTAGCTCCGCTGCCTGGTCCATTGCAGGTAGGCAACAAATGGGTGGCGACAAATGGATTGAACTGTAGTGATTTGCAGGTGACTTTAGGGAAAACAAGAACAGCATTTAATTACACTGAATTAAATTACACTGAATTACTTGGGAGTAACTGGCTCAAGCAGTAAGAGCACCTGCCTAGCAATATTGAGACCCTGAGTTCAAACCCAGTGCCACCAGAAGAGAAAGTTATTCTAAAATTTTCTTTCCAGCTTTGGAATATATCAAGAGAAAAAGTCTCAATTTGATTCTACTATGTTTTTAATATCTATTAATCCTTCCTGCACCCACAGTTGGTCTCGGGGCCCTCCTGACAATTTTACCTAGATACAAGTTCATAGTGTTGTGGGAATCTCAAGCTGAGATACAGGACACTGAGGCAGATTAGCAGGAAGCAACGTTTATTGTGCAGGCACAGACCCAGCAGGCTCGTGTCCAAAGGCTGAGCCCTGAGAACAAAGAGGTCTCACCTTATATACCCTTGCAAGCAGATTACAGAAGCAAAAAGCAAAGCTTAACCCACATATGGCTGCAAGTGACTTTATTGGCTGTTTTCAATCCCTCAGTGCTGTGACCCTCTTCATGTTTCAGTTTTTTAAGTTTTATCTCCCTGCTTTGTCATCCCTTCCCCCTGCCTCATTATCAGAACACAGCCTGTCTGTTTTTCTTCTGGTCCTCCTCCCTGCAACATTATTCCCCCCTTTGATGCTTGGACCTACCTAGGGTCAAAGAGCATCATCTTAATTTAGGGGTTTGTATTTCCATAGCATCATTACATGCGCGGCCGTTTTTCTTTCTATAATGGCCTCCATAATAGTCCTGATAGACCGCAGTACCATGGGAACCAGGTAGGGCAGTAAGCATGCTCCAGGACTAGGCTCATTGCCCCTATCGGGGTTTTCAATCCACCCAAGGCAGAGAACCATCCTCCAAGCAGGTCATTGAGATCCCATCCTCTCCAAGTCTGGACGGGGACATGGGCAAGCTTTCTTATTCTGTCTGTGATTTCTTCTATGACTTTTCCTTCATCATCAATCTGTAAGCAGCAGATTGCTCAGGTTAAATTTTCCACAAACTCCTCCCTCAGAAGCCAGCGAATAGTCTAAAGCCAAGCGGTTCGATAGATGGCATTGTGCATCTTAGTGCTTTGTTTTGCCAGCAAATTGAGAGCTTTTGCAGTTTCATTAGTTATAATTTCAATAACAGATTGTAGCCTGATGACACAGTTGATATATATAGGGGTGCAATACCCCCAGGACCTGTCTTCTGCCCAAGTGGCAGGACCATAGTACTGGATGATTCACTCAGGTGACCAGTCATCATCTTTCCAATTGCCAATTTGTAAGGCACCCTTTTTTTGTCTATTTAATCTTTCTTCATATATGGGGACTCCTAGTTTTTCACCTTGTCTGAGGGGAAGCAAGAAGGATGGTCTGATTGAGCATAGCATGCAAGACTCAAACCAGCTACTAGATAGCACCATATAAACTTGCTTCCCACAAATCTAATACAGCCCCTTGGGTGCCTGCTAATCTATGTTTGTGGTAAGATTGTTCCAAGCTTTTCGGAGATTTGAAAAGTTGGCCAGTGGGTGGGACTGGGGTTCTGTGTGGTTTGGAGCTCCCCACCTTTGGGTCTCTTGGGCAGTGTCATTGTAAAACTTCTGTCCCAAACAAGTTAAATCCCTCACCGAGTTGGAGAATTGGCCTTCTGGGCAGGAGATACAATAATTTCCAATGATGGAAGTTTTTAGAAGCCAGATGCCTTTCCTGTGTTTTGGGAAAGCAGTCTCATTAAAAGGCTCCCATGGGTCCATCTCCCTGGCTTCCCAAGGCCAATGGTCTCCCATGTTGGTCCCCCCACAAACATAGCATGAAGTGACATTCAGTGTCTGGGCTATAGACTCAGCCAGGGCAAGGAACAAGTTTTTGGCCTTGGTGGAAAACTCACTCCTCATCTCCTCATAAAGGAAGTGAAAAACTTGGTATGAGGAACCCTCATGGGTATCAGTTACTAATTTGAGGTGCATCAGAGTCCCAGGGTCAAGGGTCTTTCCATCTATCCTTATGCTAATTACTTGTCCCCATGTCCAATCAGATGACTTAAATACCATGAAATTTATAGGGTTACAGGTGCCAGGGGTGCAGTCAGGGGCAGCTTTCCCCTTGTGAAGGAGGGCTGCATGTTTTGCCCTTTGCCATGTGGCCCATAAAACACAACCTCAGTAAGGTCAGTAATAAGAACCCGTATCATCACACGGCCAAGAGTTGTCTCCCTGGCACATATACTTGTCATTTTATGTACAGGCTCTTTTCTAAGCTAGATCCCCACAGCCATAGGCTGTACCTCCACACCCACCTTTGTCTATGGCTGCACATGCATCAGAAAGCACTAACACTGGTTTATCAGGGCTAAACACCTGGGTGCGGCTGACGTTTCCAGTGTTGTGGATGCTCCTGATCTCTTAACCGTTGCTCCCGAGGGTGGTAGATGGGGTTGAAGCAAATGTGCTGGTTACCATGGGAGCACACTAAATCGGTGGTATGGTTGTGAATGCATGACCCGATGATGGTGCCTGCACAGGAATAGTAAGTATGGAAAAGTAAAGTCCCAGTGACAACACTTCCTGCCTGAGTGGTATACATGCATAGGTCACAGGATGAAGGTTCTGAGATCGTGAAGAGAAACCACATCAGTAACAATATGCATCCTGCCCAAAAGAGGTAGAAGAGAGCTAATGAAAACCTTTTGCCATAAGTCCAGTCAGCAGGGGCGTTTTCTGCCAAACCTGTGGCAAAGACTGGGGTGAGAACTACAGCAACAGATACAGACAAGGGGTGACAATGCACTATAGTGAAATAACTGGTATGGAAAAGAGTCTGTCCTGTTGGTGAGTTGACTCCTCAAGCTTCTGCCATGCATAGACTAATCAGCTTCTGGGGATGACTAGATCAGGGCTGTTGTCCTGTTGTCTGTGATCCCCTGTTGTGTTGTCTTCTGGGGAGTGGAAACCTGCCAAGGGAGGGCACTGATGTTCCAGAGGGTGATCTTACAGAGCAAAGCTGGGTCAGGGATGCACTCCCACTTGAGAGAAGCTGGCCTGACTCGACTGTGGTGGATCCAATGAACTATCTCTGCTACTTTGACTGTGGTAGGGATAGACAAAATAACAACAAAGGGGGTCCCTCCAATGAGGTTTTAGCAGTCGGACAGTCCATTCTTTTACCCAGATGGCATCCCCTGGTGTGTAAGGGTCTGTAGGAGTTGTAGATTGACAGGAAATCTCTCCCAGACCCCGTTATTGATCTCTGAGAGAGTCAACCCGAGGTCCTGCATCTGCTGCCTCAAGGTGAGGCCACCTATTTCCTTAAGGTCCCCACGTATGCCCTTGATTAAGGGGGATGGACATCCATAAAGAACTTCAAAGGGTGAGAGCCCTGTCCATTTTGTGGGGCTACACCTAATATTAGTAATGCTATGGGCAGTAATCGATCCCACTGCAGGTGGGTCTCCTGACAAAGTTTTTGTAACTGTGATTTTAGGGTTCTATTCATGAGTTCCACTTTTCCTGAACTCTGGGGGCAGTAGGCTGTATGCAACTTTCAGGTGATTCCTAATCCCTTAGCCACTAGCTATACCACCTCTGCCACAAAGGCTGGCCCCTTATCTGAACCAATAGACACATGTATTCCAAACCAAGGGATGGTTTCCTTTAACAGGCATCTGACCACCTCCCGGGCCTTTTCAATTTGTGTGGGGAAGGCTTCCACCATTCTGAGAAGGTGCCAACACCAACAGATATTTGCATCCTCAAACTCATGGCATTTCAGTGAAGTCCACAATCAAGTTTTCAAGAGTAGTCCCACCAACACTCTGCACCTGGGGAGGTGCTCTCAGCCCTTGTCTGGGGTTATTTTTAGCACATAGGGTACATCTCTCACATACTGCCTTACTTATGCTGGAGAGCTTGGGGACATAAAAATGTTGAGCCAGGGTGGTCTCAAGGGCTGTTCACCCTGAGTGAGTTCCTTTGTGGAACTGCTTGACAAATGTAGGGGCCAGAGACTCAGGTATGGCAATGTAGCCATTGGCAAACTTCTACCATCCCATCCGTCTGGTAGAAAAGTTCCCTCCTCAGTCTTAAACCAAGCCTGTTCTTGTGGTGTGTACTGTGGGTCCCATTCAGCTGAGGGGCATGGAAACAAAGCAGCTGTCAGAACAATTAGGGCTGGTCCCCTTGTGAGGGCCACTTGTTTGGCCTCTTTGTCAGCTTTCTGGTTTTCCTGGGCAATTGTTGCATCTCCCTTTTGATGCACCCAGCAGTGTATAACTGCCATCCATTTAGGGGCACACACAGTGTCTAGCAGTTCAAGGATTTCCTGCTCATACTTGATAATTTTTCCTCCAGAATTAATGAGTCCCCTCTCTTTATATAAGGCCCCATGGACATGAATGGTTCTGAAGGCATATTTAGAGTCCGTATAAATGTTTACTTGTACTCCTACAGTGAGCTGCAGTGCCTCATGAGGGTGACAAGTTCAGCCTTTTGCACCGAAGTCCCTGTTGGCAGTGAAGGAGCCTCAGTAACTGAGGCCAAAGTCACCACTGCATAACTGGCAAAGTGTGTGCCATCTCAGACAAAGCTTCTGCCATCTGTGAAATATTCAATATTCGGACTGCCGATTGGCTGATCAATTAGATCTGACTGGCTCAAGAAAACTTCATTCATAACCTCTAGACAATCATACTGGGATGTGTAGGTTGGCGGGGGGGGGGGGTGAGTCAATCGGCATTAGAGTGGTCAGGTTTAGAGTTTTAACAACCTCCAGCTGGATGTGCGGGTTTTCACCTACTCTGGTATTTGACCATCCAAGAGTTAGTCAATAATTTCCCTTATACTCCATGAGTGTCAGGACAGAATAGGAAACCCAGACAGTAAGTTCTTGCCCTAGAGTGAGCTTGTCTGCTTCTGTCACTGGGGCAGTGGTGGCTGCCAGAGCATTCAGGCAAGGTAGCCAGCCTTGGGAAACGGCATCAAGTCGTTTTGACAAGTAAGCCACTGAATGCTGCCAGGTGCCCAGTAGCTGAGTCAGGACCCCAATAGCTGTTCCATTTCACTCATGGACATACAGAAAAAAGCGCTTCATCACATCTGGCAGACCTACAGCAGGGGCATTAGTAAGTGCCTTCTTGATTTCTTTAAAGGCTTTCTCTTGCTCCATCCCCCATACTAAAGACTCCCGTTCTTCTCCCTTTGTGGCTTCATAGAGGGGTTTGGCCAAGAAGGAGTAGTTAGGTATCCAGATTCAACAGAAACCTGCAGCTCCCAAAAATTCTCTAATTTTTGCTGGCGGGTCGTTGGGGCTGGGATGGAACAGCCTGTTTCCTCTCAGGACTGGGCCTGCATTGCCCCTGGGACAGGTGAAAGCCAAGGTATTTGACAGTGTTTTGGCAGATTTGGGCCATTTTCCTAGAGACTTTGTATCCTGCCTCCCATAAAAGAGAAAGGAGGAGGCACATCTCTTCCATACAGTTCTTATGAGTTGGTCCAGACAGCAGGATGCCATCTATGTATGCTGGTCAGCTGAGAAGGCTTTTAGGTCAGATGTCAGAGCAATTCCAAAAATGACGGGTGAATTTTTGAAACTTTGTGGCAACTGAGTCCAGGTTAGTTGCCCCTTTTCCCCAGTGTTGGGATTTTCCCATTGGAAGGCAAAAATAGACTGGCTCTGTGGGGCCAGGTGGATGCAGAAGAATGCATCTTTTAGATCTAGGCAGGTAAAAAAACTTTGCCTCAGCTTGGAGAAGGCCTAAAAGCGTGTATGGATTAGGGACTACGGGGTGCAAAGTGACAGTTGCTGAATTTACTGCCCAGAGGTCCTGAACTGGCCTGAAATCCTCAGTCCCTGGTTTTTGGACTGATAGTAAGAGGGTGTTCCAGGATGACTGACAAGGTCAGAGGATCCCATATTTTAAGAGTCTGTCAAAGTCTCTTTGAATTCCAACCTGGACCTTGCGAGGAAAGAAGTATTGTTTTTAGCTGACAGGGATGGCTCCTGGCTTTAGTTTCACCACTACTGGGGTCACATTTCAGGCCAAACCTGGGGGATTATCCCATATACCTGGAATCTTGATGGGAAGCTCAGGAATCTCATGAGGCCTCCCCTCAGGGGCATAGAGCCGCCATTCCTTCTTTTGTGCAACTGTGAAGATTAGAGTCTTTTTGGGTCCTCTCAACTTTAGGGTTGCTGTGCCATCTGAACCAAAAGTTATCTGTGCCCTCAGTTTGCACAGCAAGTCCCTGCCCAATAGGTCCACAGGGCAATCAAGGAGATAGAGGAATTCATGTCTTATTTCAAGACTCCCAAGATTGCACTGTCTAGCCATTAAGAAAGGGCAGCGGACCTGGTCCCCTCTAGCCCCAATAATAGTTGTATGCTTGTTGGAAAGAAGACCCACTGGTTGAGTCACAACTGAATGCTCAGTGCCTCTGTCTACTATGAGGTCAATGGGGTGTCCCCCTATTTTCATTCGGACCATAGGCTCCTGGGGGTCTAGTAGAATGGATCCCTGTCTGTTCTAGTCTTCCTCATAGCCTTCCAGGCTTGCCAGACCAACAATGTCTCCTCCCAGCAGCTGGCTCTCCTACAGGTGGGCTGATATTTTCCTTGGACCACCTGGTCTCTGCTCATAGGCTGGGGAGCCTTTTGGGAGTCTCTGGCCCATTGGGGACATTCATTCTTCCAATGCCCTTCCTGATGACAGCAAGCACATTGGTTTTGTCCTAGTTCCTCCCTAGGGTGGAGGTGTCCTGGGGGCATTTGTTGTCACCCCTGGGGATTGCCTCTACCTCTGCCTGGATTAGCTCACTGGGGCCTATCTGACTGTCCAGCAAGGGCTGCTGCAAAGAGGTCCACTTTCTTTTTCATCTTCCTGTTGGTCTCCTGCCTAGCCTCCTGATCTCAATTGACAAAAACCTTTGTGACCATCTCCAGAAGCTGGCTAGCTTTCATTCCACTGAATCCCTCCAGTTTTTGCAGTGTTTGCCTTATGCTTCTCTGGGCCTGGAAAACAAAAGTAGTGTTGACCATCCACTGATTTTCAGTGGCTTCCGGGTCAAAGGGAGTGTAAAAATGGAAGGCCTCACACAACCACTCATAGAACTGGCTGGACTCTCATCAGGACTTCTGATGTTTTGCTCATGTTCATGGCCTTTTCCCTCCTTCCTTCATGCCTCCCAATAATGCCTCCTGATGCCATTCAAGTCGCTGATAATCTTGGCTATTATTGGAGTCCCAATGGGGGGGTCTTCCTCATGGAAATAGGTCTGAGCATATATGCTTGGGCGTTTAGGATACCTTTCAGGGGTGTGGTCCTCTAACCACTTTAGAGCTGCCAGCATTGTCATTGCTATTCAGTATTAAATAGAGTCAGAACAAGCTGTCGACAGTCTGTCCAGGTGGGTTTGTGAGTCTGGATGATAGACTGCATCAAATCAATCAGACCCTGAGGCTTTTCCTTGAAGGAGGGGGTGTGATGCTTTCAGTTGAGGAGCTCTGTGGTGGTAAAGGGCTGATAGACAAATACCCGTCCTCCTCCTTGTATTTGGCCTTCCAGGTCATAATACATGGGGCTCTGGGCTTCCCTCAGGGGCAACTGCAGGGCAGCAGGAGTCTGAGGAGAGGAGGGGTCCTCATGGAAACCGATTAGTTGCCCTCGATTGAGTGGAGGATATGGGGTAAGCACTGGTGGACTCGGAGTGGGTATGGAGTCTATAGGAATCGGGGATTAGAGAAATCGAGGACCCCGAGGCTTCCGAACCAGATTTTACAGGTGTGATTGTCCCTCGAGTTTCTCCATCTGATATTAGAGGCAAAGGTGTGGAACTGGGGGAGGTGGCCAAGGTAGATAAGATGGCACATAGGGCGGTGGTATTTCCTCAGCTTCCTTAGCTAGTATAGGTGCCTTTGTTTTTTCTCTACACTTGGAAGTTGCAGCCACCCTAGCTACCATAATTCTATAGGCCTCTTCCAGGTAAGGCCTTAGCCATTTGGGCCGGCTGAGGACAGCATTCTGCCAGCAATGAATATAGGGAAATTGTTCTGGGTGCCCAGTTTATTCTGTAAACCTCATTAACCACAGTTTTATCTAGTGACCCTTCTGGGGGCTATCCTTCACCAAGAGCAGGCCAATCTACTTCATAAAGGGCCTTAAGCTTGTTAGGAGTTAACTTTATTCCATAGTCTCCATTAAACCCCTTTTTAAAGTTTTTAACCATACACGCCAAGGGAGTGTTTTTTCTCTGATTTCCACCCATCTCCTCCTGTTAGCAGATGGCAAGACAGACACAGGGGTGGAGGGGTTTTGGAGGAGAGGTAAAGGGTCCTTACTCACTTCATCCTTCTCCAGCCACTCCCCACGTGGAGATTTAGGTGTCTTCTGGCCACAGTGAGTCCATATAAATGCAGGATGGAGGCCCTGTTAAGGCTCACCCTTGGCCACATGAGTTTGCCACAGACCCACAGATTGAGATTCCGCACTTGCTTTGCAGCTGGGCTGCATCTCGGGCTCGCACATGCACACATTTCACATAGCACAGTACTTCTGCCTTGCTCCCTGAACCTAAGAGACATGGTTTCACCCCAAAAGGCAGTTACTAGCGGTCTCTGGGAGTTGATCAACCTCCCCTTCTGCCTCCTGAGGCAGGCCTGAATTCCAATACAGGTTCTTACCAGTCTGACCAGCGGTACTCCCTTCCCCTGGCTGGTTCCTGGACCCTACCAGTTTCCGTTGTGCATCCGAGGCCTTCACCCCGACTCACCAGGCGGACAAGTCCCTCTGGATCAAGCTGTCAGTTGGCAGGATCTTCTCCCAGCCATCCATGGGATGCACTTCGGTGACAAGGGAGGTGAAAAAATCAGAGTCTCCGCAATCCCAGCAAATGAGCCCAAGAAATGTTGTGGGAATCTCAAACTGAGATACAGGACACTTAGGCAGTTTAGCAGGAAGCAATGTTTTATTGTGCTGGCACAGACCCAGTGGACTCATGTACAAAGGCTGAGCCCTGAGAACAAAGGGATCTCACCTTATATACCCTTACAAGCAGGTTACACAAGCAAAGAGCAAAGCTTAACCCATATAAGGCTGCATGTGACTTTATTGGCTCTTTCATTTCCCAGTGCTATGTGACCTTCATGTTTCAATTCTTTAAGTTTAATATCTCTGCTATACCATCCCTTCCCCCTGCTACATTATCAGAACACAGGCCTAGTCCGTTTTTCTTCTGATCCTCCTCCCCGCTACAATAGCTTTGATTTTCCTTGTATTTACTTATTTAGGTGGTATTGGGGTTTGAACTCAGCGCCTTGCACTTACACTTTCTCAAGTGCTCTGCCACCTGAGCCCCACCTCCAGTCCTTTTTTGCATCAGTTATTTTTTGGATAGGATATTGGGATTGGATGGAGATCTTCCTATTTATACCTGTGCATAGCTAGGGTCATAGGCACATGTCATGATGCCTGGCTCCTTATATTTATTTTTATGATTACTTTATGTTAAGGCTATTTATGCTAGTTTCCTATTTGATAGTAATATATTATGAGCCATTTAAAGAAAGTAAAGTGGGTGGTGGAGTGTCTCAAGTGGTAGAGCGCCTACTTAGCAAGTATGAGGCCCTGCACTGGGGCTTGAAATAAATAAAGTAAATAAGCAAGTAAGCTTAACACTGATGGCTCACGACTGTAATACTAGCTACTTGGGAGGCTGAGAACTGTAGGATTGTGGTTTGAGATCAGCCTGGGCAAATAGTTTGTGAGACCCCATCTTTAAACTAACCAGAACAAAATGGCCTGGAGGTGTGGCTCAAGCAGTAGAGTGCCTGTTTGCCAGTGCAAAGCCCTGAGTTCAAACTCCAGTCCCACCAAAAAAAAGTCCTGAAAAACAGGAAGTGCAGAATGGAACTTTGGGGAGCAATGCATTTGTTGAGGGGAGGGGAAAGTTGGGGCAATTCAGGGAGAGAACAGCCTATGCCAGGCCTGGGAACAGGAGAGTGCTGACACACCCTGGGACATATAAATAGATCCTTTAGCTGGCAGTGACAGGGAGCAGGTGACAGGGGACTGGTTATGCCATGTCTGAGGGCTGAGCAGGGTGTTGGTGCAATGGTTCTCAGCTTCATCCCATTAAGTCACTCTGGTAATAACAAATGTTTTGTTTCTACCTGAAATGAAAGTCACATAACAAAACCTTTACGTGAAAAAATTTAATATCACTGCAATATCCTAAAGATACTACAGAAGATGAAGGAAAGTGTTTAGTAATAAATAATATGCATGTAAATGTGTTAGAGAACAGCTGGATGCTTGGCCTCTCTTTATGAAACCACAGATGAAAAGGCACACACAAAATAGGCCTGAGCTGAAAGCAGCCACCTAAAGGCCACAGGCTTACAGTCAGTGGTGTGATAGTTTGAAATGGAGACCAAGTCTTGGCAAATCCCCAAACAAAACAAAGTGCAAGCTGTTCCCTACACAGTCAGTGAGCAGCTGCGTAACTGAAAAATGCTGTGTAGATTTGGACCTTAAGAACAATACACTGTGTCCTTTGTCAAATGGGTTCAGTCTGGCTCAGAAAAATTATCAGCATGGTTTTAAAAAATAAATAGTAGATTTTATTTTTAGTACAGTTTTGGATTTACAGGATACCTGAGCAAATAGGACAGAGTTCTGTATGTCCACCCCAATTCAGTTTTCCCTGTTATTAATACCTTGCATTAATCTGGTAACATTTGTGCAATTCATTAACCAATATTCCAATATTGATGCATTATTGACTAAAGTCCATAGTTTATTTTAAGTTCATTCTTTGTTACTCTTTTTTTTTTTTTTTTTTTGGTGTTACTGGGGTTGGGCTTCATGCTTGCTAAGCAGATGCTTTACCACTTGGGCTACTCTGCCAGCCCTGGTTTGTGTTGGGTATTTTCCAGATAGGGTCTAGGGAACTGCTTGCCCAGGGCTGACTTTGAACAGTGATCCTCCTGATCTCTGTCTCCTGAGTAGTGAGCATACAGGCATGAATCACCAGCACCCGGCTCTTCATTACTTTCTTTTTTCATTATTTATTTATTTTTATTTTTTTGTTTCTACATTTACTTACATGTGCATATATTATTTGGGACACCTCCCCCCTCCTCTTTGTTACTTTCTATGGGTTTTGAAAAATGAATAATGCCAAGGCATCACTATTTCAGTACCACACAGATTCACCTTCCTAAATGCCCTTTGTACTTCACCTGCTCATCATCCCTCCTTTCCATCCCCCCAGTACCCAGTAACCACTGACTTTTCTTTTTTGCTACATCCATACTTTTGTCTTTCCAAAGTGTCTGGCTTCTTTCATTTAGCATAGGCACTTAAGGTTTCTCATTTCTCTTTGTTGCTAGCTCTGTCATTCTGTTGCAGGGATTACTATAGTTTGTTTATTCACTGATCTATTTCAGGACATCTTTGTTGCTTCCTGAAGTTCTTGGAGACCATAAATAAAGGTGCTGTGTTCATTTGTGTGCAGGTTTTTGTGTGGACATGTTTCCAACTTATTTGGGAGCACCATTGGTTGGTCACATGGTACACTTGTTCAGTTTTATAAGAACTGTCAAACTATCTTCCAAAGTGGCCATACCATTTTTGCATTTCCACTTGAAATAAATGAGAGTGCCTGTTGTTCCACACATTGTCGGCATTTGGTGTTGTCCATGTTTTAGGTGTTAGTCATCCTAATAGGTGTGCAGTGGTATCCTGTGATCTTGTTCGTTTGCTTTAGACAGGGTCTCAATATGTAGCCCAGGTACTGGCCTCAAATTCTCAATCATCCTACCTCTTCCTTCCAAGTGCTGGGATTACAGGCATAAGCCACCAATCTCAGCTATTGTTCTTTTGTTGTTGTATGTTTTGGTTTGGTTTTTTTGGTGGCATTGCTCAGGGCCTCAGGCTTGCTAAGCAGGCGCTCTACCACTTGTGCCACTCCGTCAATCCAAGCTATCTTGTTTGCTTTTTGTTTTTTCTTTTTTGCAGTACTGGGCTTGAACTCAGGGCCTACACCTTGAGCCACTCCACCAGCCCTTTTTTTTTGTGATGGATTTTTTTTGAGATAGGGTCTCACAAACTATTTGCCTGGGTTAGCTTCAAACCAAGACCCTCCCGATCTCTGCTTCCTGAGTAGCTAGGATTATAGACGTGAGCTCAATTTAATTTGCAATTGACAGCGCTGATGATGATGAGCGCCTTCTCATGTGCTTACTTGAATACGTAGATCTTCTTTGGTGAGGTGTCTATTACGATCTTTTGCCAATTCTTAAGTTTGGTTGTTCACTTCTAAAAAATTGATATAGTAGGTCTGCCTTATTCACTGATTTATTACATGGTGGGTTTGAGCAAGTGTGTGGTAAAAATAAATAAACAGAATCAAAAGAAATTTCAAAAACAAAAACTTAATTTTTTTTGAGTGTGCGGAACACAGCTAGTGGATGCAGAGAAGCTGTCAGTCCCATGGTTATCATAGTTATGTTTAAATTGTGTGATCTGCTCAGTGTTTGCTCTTAATTTTGTGAAATCTGCTTCCCAAAAATCAAATGGTGCTCAAAAAAAAAAAAACAGAGTAAAAAAATGAATGCTTAATTGAAGTGATAAAGTGGAAAATTTAGATTTGTTGAAAGGCTGCGTGTCTTTGGCAGAAGTTGGGCAGTGTTGTGGGGAAAATGAATGAAGCACCACAGAACAGTGCTGAGCTCTGCATCTTGAGCACTCTCGGTTTTTCCTCAATGGCGGTCTCTTTGGAACCACAGACCTGTAGATACCAAGCGTCTCCTGTACAATACAATTGTGCACACTAGTGGTGTGCTGTATGATAATTTGATACATGTACACACTGTGGAGTGTTCAAATCAGGGAAAGTATACCTGTATTCTTATTTGTCATTTCTTGTGAACGTATTCAAGCTGAGCACATTGATATACCTGTCTATAATCCCAGTGCTGGGGAGGAGGCTGAGGAAAGATTGAGGGATTAAGCTGGACTGGGCTACATACAGAGAGCCTGTCTCAAACAACAACAAAAAAATCCCAAACAAAACAAAAACAAAGAAAATATTCAAAATCTTTCTTCTAGCTCTCTCTCTCTCTCTCTCTCTCTCCCTCTCTCTCAGAACTGGGGATCCTTTATTCAAAACTCAGGGCCTCGTGCATGCTAATCAGACAGTTTACCACTGAGCTACATCCCCAGCCCCTTTTTCTCCTAATATATATATATATATATGTATGCATGTATAGGTAGTACAGTATTGCTATCTATAGTCTTATCATTGAGTTGTAAGAGTTATTTGTCTATTTTAGATACAAATACTTTATCAGATATGTCTCTGTTAGGGTTAACAGTGAGGACAGCCATGTTAGAACCAAACTCCTTCCCCCCTTTCAGGTGGCTTTCTGTAAACTCCTCACCCGACCCCAAAGACTGAGAAAAGGATAATTGTTAACATTTATGTCTGGGTGGGCGCCCAGAACAGTTGAGCAGACAGTGACCTAACCACCACTTATCTTCCTTAGTTGCCCAGCAATAAGCATTCCTTAGTGACCTTCCTGGTACTTTTCCACTAGACCCCTATGTCTACCCAAGCCTGGGCGTGGCAGTGAACGCGAGCTCTCTTGCTGGAGATGCCCCCTGCAGGCTCTCTTTCCTGAATAAAGGCTGTGCTGTCATTGAGCTGCCTCTAGTCTTGCCATCCATGCCTCTCTTCAGTCTAACCTATGCAGAAACCTAAGATGGGTGTGTAGTTCAACTCTCAGCTCTCCACTGTAGCAACCTGGAAAACAGTGAACAGTAGCAGCTCTTCCCAGGTTCACTCCCAGACTCTGAGCAAAGATTAGAGTCACTGTCCATCTCCCTCTACCTTTTCACTGCTCAATCTCTCCCACCCTTTCCTTTGATGGCTCCATCAGGGACCACTCCCCATTGCTGGACCTTCCATCCAACACCCATCTTCAATTTTGGTGAGTTTCCTTTTTTCCAAGTTTCTCTGTCACTGCTGTCCTACTGTGGACCACAGCAAAGCCCCCATCAGGCAAGAGACTCCCTCACCTATTATTTTCTGGGGACACCTAGAAAATATACAGGTGTAGCAGGGAGGAGGGTCAGAAGAAAACAGACTAGGCCTGAGTTGTGATAAAGTAGCAGGGAGGTAGGAATGGCATAGCAGAGAGATAAAACCTGAGGAATTTGAACTTGGAGAGGGTCACGTAGCACTGGGGAGGGGGAACGTTACGTGGCACTGTGGTAAAGTAGCCTATAGAATTGAACATAACCACATATGGTTATGCTTTTTGCTTCTGTAACTTGCTTGCAAGGGCATATAAGGTGAGACCCCTTTGTTCTAGGGGCTCAGCCTTTGGACACAAGTCCTCTGAGTCTGTGCTTGCACTATAAAATGTTGCTTCCTTCTAAACTGCCTCAGTGTCCTGTATCTCAGTTTGAGATTCTCGCAACACAGGTGCACTGCCTCAGAGGCATGTTATAGACCGTCAGTAGGTAGTGAAGACATTCCTGCCCTCTGAAACTTCTGTCCTACCAGGTAGGACCAATGTGGGGATTATTCGCCACCTCTTTCTACAAAAACGGACCAAAATCCTCCTGAGGCACAGTCCTTTGGGATGTCTCCTCCAAACCCTCCAGACCCTGGGTCTCACAGAAATCTTAAGCCTGAACAGATTTTCTACTGTCTGTTGAAACTCAACACAGTCCAGCACCAGTATAAACTGGACAATAGTAACTATTGACAAAAACAGGACACTTTCAATTTTCAAATTCAGCATGATCTCAAGAACTTCCTCCAATGCCATGGGACATGGTCCAAGGTCCCCCTAAGTCCAGGCCTCTGTTTATCGCCACTCTGTGCCCTCTCTGTCAATCTTGTTTGCTTCATCATTTTTCTCCCCCTAAACAAAAATCCCCCTCGGGCTCCTCAGACTTCCATTTAAAAACCCCCTCCTCTCTGACTTGTACCAAGCTCTGCCATCCTTTCCTCTTCCCTCATCTCACAATATATAAAAAGGTTTTAACTTTACAACTCTTCTCTCTAAATCTGTCTCAGCCATGATGGAGGTTTCTTTCACTCCTCATACTCCATAGCCAGTTCCTGTCTCCTCTCCTGGACTGGTCATCCAAGTGAGGACAACAGAGACAGAGATGGACGAAGACAAAATTTACATTGTCAGTTTTCTTAACCTCCTGAGTGTCTCACACAGTCCCAGGACTACAAACATAAAATCAGTTGGAAATCTGAATGGTATATGGCTGATGATTGAAGCTTCTTTTCTGTCTCGATGTCCTGGATTTTTTCTACCTGATGCAAAGTCTCTACACCTACCTAAATGCTCTACTAAGAGTTTTCTCTTTAAGTCTTGCTTTTGAGATGGGCTGTTTTCCCATTGCAGATGTATCAAGGCTGGAAGAGGGAACAGGCCGTAACCAGGTTGCTGCAGGCAGCGACCTTGGACTGACTTGTCTGCTCTTCTGGCCAAGGCACTATGCGGCTGGGATCACGGACCCACCAGTTCAGCCTTACATACAAACCCTCAGCCTATGTGCACCTTCAGCCTTAAGTGTACATAGGCTGGAGGGACCAAAGAAAAAAAATTCATTTTTCTGTCTAAATTTTTATTTATCTCCTACAAATGCCCATATATTTAAAATTGGGATCTCAATATTCCAGGTTATAGCATTAACTAAAAGACAAAAGAACCTTTTGGGGTTCTGCTATGGGTTCAAGAAGGCACGGCCCCATTAACTCTTAATGGAAATGAAATCCTTTTCACCACACCAGCCTGCCCCTTTCCCTGCTCGACATTCAAATTCTAATTTAAAAATTAAATTTTAATGTAAAATAAGGGGATAGATTCACATCCCATAGCCTTTGTTCAGAGAAGGATGTGGGATGATGACTCTGAACCCAAAACTAGGCTCCCTAATTTACTTAAAAGGTTTGATTAATAACAAAGTTTCTGTAACCCAAGGTAAACTGTTCTTACAAGTTACTTAAAAAGTATCCTCTGGAGGTAAATCTAAAGTCTTTTAATATTAAAAAAAGCTCACATAATTACCTGCTTCCTGGCCAAAATGGACAAAGTTTCGCTTAAGGCAGTTAGCTCTAAAAAATAATAATAAAAATAAAAAAGATTACGGGGGGCCTCTACAAAAAAGCCCTTTTCTTCTTCTCTTGCCTTCCAGAGGCAAAGACCAAATATAACACTCCTGTGCCTGACTCAGATAGGAAAAAATTTATCTTTACCTTCATTTTGTTTCCCAGTCAGCTTCCAACATTCACAAAAAAGTCTCCAAAAACTAAAAGATGACTAAAAATGAGCTAATAACCATGAAAAATACTAACTCTATAAACAGCATAAAAATAAAAAGCACTAAGTTTATCTTATCCCCTAAGGAAAATTCTGACTAGTCTACTAAAAAGAAAAAGACAGTATCTAAGCGTGCACTCAGAGTTAATGTAATTGTTTGGTGTGCTATGTAGCAGCCCCATGACATAAATCAGCCCCATGACATCTTAGGAACATGGGAAGCCCCCACGACCTGGGAGAAGCAGAGGAACCAGCTCAGCCAGAGGGCCAGGAGGTACAGGAATGGACCTACAGGGTTCCACTAGGAGCTGTTCTTTAGGTTAGGGCAGAAGATATATATGTCCCCACTCCAGTGCTTCTGGACCCTGGACCCCACTGTGCATCTCTGCACTCAGCCTTCCTCTATCGATAAAGTTTCTTTCCTGCCTGTAACTCCGGTGCTCCAGCCTCTTATTCTTGAGCGTGCGCTGAGAGCAAGAACTTTCTAATGCATCTGTGGATTCCCCTGTGACGTCTCATGCCCACGACATCACCGCGTGGATTTTTTGTGTGTCTATTATTGTATGTCTGTGACAACTGACTTGTTAGACACTAAAATCTGATGGCTATGGCAACTGTCTTACTGAAGACAGAGACTGACTTTTCTATGCCAACTCTTGCTTCAGCTATCAAACCTCCCAAAAAAGAATATGGGACGCATCTGAATCTGCTCCTAAAATTTTGAGAAATAACTGACCAACAAACTTGTGGCCACTAAATTAATTTTTACATGTTCTTGAGGTCTTGAAACTATGCGAACTTAAATTGACAATTATGGCATGCCTAATTTAAAACCTTTTCCACATACGCATGTGTATGAACATCTTTAGGATAAATGCTATCATAAAATTAATGTAAAAATTGTTGCTTCTGTTCTCTCTCCCCCACCTCTTCTGCTGATACTTATAAAAACAAACATTTTTTTCAAAGTTTTTATGTCAACCAGTTTTAACTAAAATGTAAGCATTCCAAAAATATCCTCTGCCTTATAAACAAAAGGATTTTATGAACAATACTGGTCTATTTCATTCTGTTGTAAGTGTAATTTACATTGAACTCTTTTTGTAATTGGATCTATTAACAAATATTTTTACAAATTGTTTGCATAAAGAAATAGTTTAAGATTGATTTCTTCCTGGGTCTATGTATTAAAAATATAAGGCTAATAGAATATTTTATTTTACTGGAAAGAAAACAATTTTAATTCAGTTGACTGCAATCTGAGAGTTGCCTAAAAGATTTTCTAGAGTTATGTTAAACTAGAACTTGGTTATTTGTTCATAAAACAACAAGGCTATCTTAATATTGTTCTGCTCTGAGTAGCATCTGTAAAACACTGTCATAAGGAAAGATTTTATCAAAGTCATTACTTGTGTTTTCTGTTAATTTTGTCAAGCTTTTAAATAAGTAGAAAAGTAACCTTAACTAAATCGGAGTTCATTTAAGTATTTGCTCATGTAAAGTTCTCTTAAGTGACCTCCTTATAACTGTGATGAAACAACTATCATTTTAAGTAATTCTAACACAATTCATGCACTGTAGATTTGTGACGGGAAGTATGTAAAGCTATGTGTCTAGACCTTACCTAAAATTGTGCAAACATCTGCAGAGTTAAAAGTTGTCACTTTAATGTATGTAAAATGACCGGCTAACCCTCTCTTTTCTCCAAAAGCATTATATTATAAACCTTTGACATAAAAATGGTTAATAAAACTTTTGGCCGTTCTACTATTTATAATCAGTGACATTCAGAAAAACCCTGCCATTTGGACAAACTTGCTATTTAAAACTTGGCCTATTTTTGTCTTAGCCAAATGAGTGTTACTATATATGTGAAATGTACTTGTGCATTAGGAAATAAGGCTATTTGGGATCACAGGCACTGCCCCCTAACTTGTAAGAAACCTAAAGTTTTAACTTTTATCAGTGCCATATACCTATTATCTTACCTTGACAAAAATTCTAAATTTTACTCTAAGAGAAAAATAAATTAGCATGTATATCTAACATTTGTGTAGCTGGGATACTAATTGTTGGCTCCTTTGTAATAGATTTATACTATCTAGATAGGTAGATAGATAGATAGATGTTCTCCAAACTAAAATTTGAGTGACTCTGGATTTTGCAGACTTGCGTCCATGTGTTCCTAATTGTAACAAGGAGCACTTAATGTTGCTGTTTTAATGTTGTCAGTCATAATTATTTTCCTAAAATGCTATCTGCAATTGAAATAACTAGATGTTTTGACAAGTCCTATACTAGTTTTCAGTATTTTAACCAGGGTGATTCTAAGTCTTGTCATTCACAATCTGGGTCCTTCTCTGGAGCATTTGCAATCACACCCCAAAAATGACTACCAAGTATTTATTTCGCCATTGAGTCAGCCTTTTAGATACTTGCTTTTGTTGGCTTTTTGTATTCTCCTTACATAACTTTTAACTGTTGTCTGTTGACATTCTGCAAAATTTTAAGATGTCAGGATATCATCTGACATCTATATCATCTGACATGTAGTCTGGACAAAACTAAAAACGGATGCCAGGTAATTCCACTTCTTCTAAACCTCTTTTGTTGCTTATAATTTGGCCAAATGTGTCTTAATTGACACTAACTCCCACCTGACCTGCCCGATGCTTCCCCTCCAATGTGTGATCTGAAAAGAATATCTAAAAAAGGCCCTTCCTGACAGCACGGGACTTTCATTAACCAGAATGGTGAATTGACCATTCTCAGATGAGACTTCAGAGACAGACAGTTTGGAGACAAGAGGGGAAAGCTGTCATAATCCAGATGGAATCACCTGTGCCAGACCGACAAAAGTTACTAAAGCCAAGAGGTTTTAAAGAAGTGATTTTAATCATGGCTACTAGACTTCCGAGCCCTTGCAAGCCCCTCTGACAGAAGGCAAACTCATATTTTTGGCCATGGCCTTCTATTTAAGTAAAGACAAAAATGACTGTTTTTTTGCTGATTCCAAACTTATTTTAAAATGGATTCCCCTACACAGTCTATTTAACTGGATATCTTCTGACTTTTACCCCCTCTGTATTCTGGTTTAAAATAATATTTATAGTTTTAGATTTAAACAACAAGTACGGTTGACTTATCTGTCAGCTATCTGTCCCCTTCCCCTGTAGTAATTTATCACTGGCTAAAAAACCCTAATTCCTTCAAAATAAAAAATGTTCAACCATAAAAATTTATAAGAGGTACTTGAAATACTTTTGTGAAAAAACACTGACTCCTCACTTGGGTCCACAAATTAGCTAAAAACAAAAAAAGGCATGACATCTCTCCATTTTGTATCTGTCTTTGTTCTGAGCCATTCTCTCTATGTCACCTTGGAACCACCTTGGAATTGAAAAAGGACAAAAATAATCAATAACATCTTCATGATAAGGGACTAAAACTACCCCGAACAGCAGAGCCTCCTCAGGATGGACTACCCTCCATGATAACAACTCTAAAACCTCTCCCAAAACAAGAACTAAAATAATGGTCAACCAGAACACACCTGATGATCTGTGACTGGGGCTGTTTAACTGTGCATGCCTTTGTCCCCCGCCCCCAGCTCTTCTGTCTACTTAAACTTGTGGCCCATGTCTGAACCCCAATATCCCTTGGGTTTCCTTTTCATGCTGATAACCATTGGCCCAGTTTGTATTTAACTGCATATGTTGATTTATCTCCCAGTCTACATTCCTTTAAACAGGTCACCACGCAAAACCATGCTGACAATGTACTCATGCTGCTTTTATGTCAACCAGTTCAGGATCATTAATGATGCCATTAAGAGGCTTCAGGAACCTGCTGCCTATCTCTGAAAACACACAATGGAAAGCTGAAAACAGTGGTCTCTCTGGGCTGAGTGGATGCCATGGATCCTCCCTTTGCTGGATCCCCTTATTTTTTTCCTCATTGTGACCTTGTCTCTTTCACTTTCTCGCTTTGTTTCCCAGAGACTCCAGGCTTTCTTCTGGGACATTACCCCCAAAACAGATCAACTTGCTTCTGTTCCTGCAGCAGGCCTGCTACAGTTGTTTAGAGCAAGAAGACCCTGCCAATACTCCCTCCCCTTAAGAGACCTCAATGTCCCCACTCAGCAGGAAGTAGCTACACAAAATTTCATTGTCCCTCTTCCAAAAAAAAAAAAAAAAAAAAATATATATATATATGCATATTTTAAGCTGTTGGTTTTTTCTCTCATTGATAATGCTCTTGGCATTGTACCCAAATACTCATCACCAAGCCCAAGTTCACCTAGATTTTCTCCTTTGTGTCTTGTGTAAGTTTTATTGTTTTGTGCTTGGTCTAAGATCCATTTTGAGTTAATTTTTGTGAAAGATAGATTTTTTTTCACCTACATGAATATCAGGGAGCCAATTAAAAATTGTGCAGGACATGGGATAGTTTTTCCTTGTGTGAGGCTTTTCTATGCATTTGCAGACAACTATCTTTTCTGGTCCTTTCCATTAATTGCCATTACTACCCTCCCCTCCATTGTGACTACTAAATATAATTATCAAATGCAATGTCACCTTTGGATGGCACTTTACACACTTTTTTATTTTTTTGGTGGCACTGGGTGCTGAACTCAGGGCCTCATGCTTGCTAGGCAGGCACTCTTAATGCTTGAGCCACTCCACCAGGCCTGGATGACATAGTATGCTTCTAAAATCATTTTCCTTGTTGATATAGTTGATAAGAGTACTGGAAGTGAGGCTCAAGCAGTAGAGCATCTGTTTTGCAAGCATGAAGTCCCAAGTTCAAACCCCAGTCCCACCAAAAAGAAAAAAAAAGAATACAGGTATTCAAATGAGGTGTTTCAAAGTCACCTTGGTTGCTATGAGTTTTACCACAATTGTATCATCCCAATGGATTTTTGTTTTGTTTGTTTTTAAACTTCATGTAAGTGCAATTTGCTAAAAAAAAAATTTTTTTGGCAGTACTGAGAATTGAACTCATGCTCTACCACTTAAGCCAGATGCCCAGGCATGCTTATTTTTGAGATTTATTGATAACGATGTATGTCACTGTTAGTTCATTCACTGTTCACTAATCTGTAGTAGCCCACACTCTCTTTTATTTGTGGCAAGCATGAGGCTTGTTTCCAGATGTGTGCTGGTACAAGCACTGCTGCTCTGAATGGCACTGCACCCTTTGTACATGTCGCCTTGGGCACCCAGGCAGAGTTCCAGCAGATCAGGGTTTCCCATTGCAGCACTATGGGAAGAAATCTAGCCTGGGTAATTTTTTGTGATGCAGCAGTCCTGTGCGTTGTGGTACACATAGCAGCATCCCAGCTCCCACTTACTAGATACCAGTGACATC
Organism: Castor canadensis; assembly: GCF_047511655.1. Taxonomy (NCBI): domain Eukaryota; kingdom Metazoa; phylum Chordata; class Mammalia; order Rodentia; family Castoridae; genus Castor; species Castor canadensis. The sequence continues at coordinate 203,202,873 of NC_133386.1, forward strand.
TTCCCCCCAGTCTTGGTAATTAGTGACATTGTTAAATGTACCCTGAGGGCAAAATTGCCCTTGGTTGAGAAGATCTGTTCTACAGCACGTGTTCTCAGCTCTGTTGTTATAGGAAACTCGACAGAGACCCGTGACTCTGAGGCGAGGAAGCAGTACTTTATTGTGCTGGCACAGACTCAGAGGACTCGTGTCCAAAGGCTGAGCCCCAGGAACAAAAGGGTCTCACCTTATATACCCTTGCAAGCAGGTTACAGAGGCAAAAGGCAAGGTTTAACCTGTATATAGTTGCATGTGACTCTATTGTCTACTTCACCCCCAGTGCTACGTGACCTTCACATTTTAGATTTTTAAGTTTTATCTCTCTGCTATGCTATCCCTTCCCCCCTGCTACTTTATCAGAACACAGGCCTGTCTGTTTCTTTTCTGGCCCTCCTCCCTGCTACACCATCAGACTCAATAGCCTATTTTTTGATGATACTGGGGTTTGAACTCAGGGTTTCATGCTTGCTAAGCACAGGCGCTACACTTGAGCTGCTCTGCCAGTCCTTGCCTGGCAACACCCTTTTTTCTTAGTAATATATTTTGTAACACTCTTTCGTTCGTTCGTTCATTTGTTCATTCCTTCCCTCCTTCTTTCCTGTACTGGGGTTTGAACTCAGGGCCTCTGGCTTGCCAGGCAAGAGCTCTTAACACTTCAGCCATACCCCCAGCCCTTTTTACTTCAGTCATTTTACAAACAGGGTCTCATATTTATGCCCGGGCCACCCTGGACTGTGATCTTCCTATTTACACTTCTCAAATAGCAGTGATGACAGGTACACACAACTATTCCCAGCTTTTTATTGGTGGAAAGAGAGTCTGAGGATCTTTTTGTGTGGGCTGGCCTGGAATGGAGGTCCTCCTGAGTAGCTAAGATTACAGGTGTGAGCCACCTCACCTGGCAAGTAACATCCTTTTCATAATCCCAAAAGAGATTCACAGGTAACACAACCCATTGACGCAATTTAAAAAAACAAAGAAAAACAAAAGAAAAATAGATGAAAGAAATTTATAATAAAATAATCTTTCAGTATGCAAATCTTTGAGCACACTACTCTAAATGAAGAGTTTGATGTTTGAACCTACTTCTCCTGAATGCATTTAGAGTTAATAGAAGTAAGGTCAGAAATCAATACAAGAAAAACAGGAAAAGGTGCAGTGATCCAGATGAACACCAGAATAAAAACCACACTCCAATAAGCAATTACAAACAGTCTGATAAGAGAAAGGGGCAATAATCTTAATTGAATTCTAAATACCATGCAGAAGAGATTATAGGTTGTCAAAGTGAGAAGCAGTGGTACTTATGAGTTGTGTTAAAATTATTCCCGATGTAATACTATGGGATTGGAATAGTGGTAGGTATGTCTGAAGATATGCCACTATTTCTGTTTTGGTGGTGGTGGTGGTGGTGGTAGAGGTGCTGGGGATGGAGCCCAGGTCCTTACCCGTGCTTGGCAAATGCTCTACCACTGAGTCACACCCGAGCACATTTCCTGCTTCGAAGGCTATTTTGTGTCTCTAGTACTTATCTCTAGTACCTAAGAACTTGCAGACTGTAATGTCTTTTTTTTTTTTTAAAACTGGGGTTTGATTGAACTCAGTCCACACCTTGAGCCACTCCACCAGACCTTTTTTGTAACTGTTTTTTCCAGCTAGAGTCTGGCAAACTATTTGCCTGGGCTGGCTTGGAACCAAGATCCTCCTGCTCTCTGCTTCCAGAATAGCTAGGATTCCAGATGAGCCATGGGCACTGGCTTGTAAAGTCTTTTGATGGGCAAAGAGCAATGTACGGTGTGCTAGAAGTCATATAAGAAGTTGTAGAGTTGGTTAGGTTGATTTTTGGCTAAGATGTAAGGGTTTTTTTTTGTTTGTTTTCTTTTTTAAAAATCAAGGTAATCTCAAAATAAGTAGCTAGTTTCAGTATGCAAATTTTGTATGGCAGATTTCTTGTCATTAGGCTACAAATTTTTAAAATATGACTAATGATATTGAAGTACTTTTTTAAGTAACCTTTATTAATTAAACAATGGGGTCCTTGCATTTCATTTTTTGTTACTAGTTAATAATATTTTATTATTAATTGTTAAAAGATATCTCCCCCAGATTTCTTCTGATTTATATTCACAACTGTTTTTGTTACTGTTGCAGCAACCACACCATCACAAGAATCTGAATCAATGTTGGAAATGCTCTGATATATTATTTAGCTCTTTTTAAAGAAGTGGTGATGAAAGTCATAATTGGATCCCAAATCTTTCCAAAGTAGATTGATTAAATTGTGTTTTGGACTCAAAAGCTCCCTAACTCTCCTTTAAAAAAAAAAAAAGAAAAGAAAAAGAAAAAGAAAGAAAGAAAAAATTTAAGAACCAGGGTCTCACCAGGCATGGTGGCTTACACTTGCACTCCCAGCTACATGGGAGGCAGAGGATTGGGGTCTGAGGCCTGCCCCCAGCAAAAGTGAGTCCCTATCTAAAAAAGCAAAAAATGGGTGGGGACATATGTCTTTAAGATATTGGGGTGTCACGAGAGAGATGACACTACTCAGAAGTCAGTAGACAAGGCAAAATTTACTTCTGCAGAAGGGTGTGCACCTGACAAAGAGCCTGGGAAGCAAGCACACAGGGCAGGAAGTGCACAGGGCTTTTATCTGACGCCATGCTGTCCCTCCCCTGCCGCTGGGTTGGGTAGGTTTTGGGCTCGCAGTCTACACAGTTGGCTAATTAGAAAGGGGCCAGGTTGGGCTGGAGGTGTGGCTCAAGCCGTAGAGTGCATGCTTTGCAAGCTTGAAGGCCTGAGTTTAAACCCAAGGTCCACCAAAAAAAAAAAAAAAAAAAAAGGAGGCTGGAAAATGGGAAGAAGAGAAAAAAAAAAAAGAAAGGGGCCAGGTTAGGAGGAGGCTTTGGGAACAAAGATGTTTCAAAGAAGTATAACTGTTTTATTGTTATCAGCTCCTGAACCAAGGCATCTAGCAGAATTCTTGCCCCAGCCCAGCTGAGCATAACAACCCTTTGTTCTTAATAGAAACTTTTATCACATTAAGCTGAGTCCATGAACCCAGAGTACGAGAAGTGAGTTAGTGAGACTAACATTTGGAACAGCGATGGTATTGGTTAAATCTTTTGTCAGAAAGGACCCAACTGACTTCTGAGTAGTGTTGTCTTTCTCGTGACATGCCCAATAGCTTAAAGATATTTCTACCAGCATGGCTCAACTGATAGAGCACCTGCTTAGCAAGCAAGAGGCCCTGAGTTCAAATCCCAGTACCACCAAAAAAATTTAAAAAGGGAGAAAGAGAGAGCGCAAGAGTGAAGCAGAGTCTCATTATTTGAGTCGTTTAACATCCTGTATCAACTTCAGACAGATTCATCTCCCAAACCAGTACCATAGGTTCATTCTCATCTTCAGTCTGGTCTTCATATCTGTGTCCTTTTAAAATTATGTTGCAAAGGGAATCTCTTAAAGCCTGTTCTTATCCAAATTCCTACAAATATGGAAACTGGAAATACTCTGTAAACAGGGTTTTTTTTAAACCTCATGGGCCAGTGGAGTGGCTCATGTGGCAAAGCACCTGCCTAGCAAGCACGAGGCCCTAAGTTCAACCCCCAGTACCGCCAAACAAAAACAAAGTGTATAAACCTCATGACATTTTAATCCCTTCATTTTAGTGGGATTGATCTCATTTTCTAGGCTGCCTTGAGTTTTTCAAATTAATAAGCTTTATTTTTTTAGAGCAATTGGGTACACAATAAAATTAAAAAGCACAAAGAATTCCCATATACTTCCTGCCCCCTCTCCACTCACAGCCTCCCCCACTATCAACTTCCTGTGCCCAAGTGGTACATTTGTTGCAATTGATAAGCCTATACTGTTCCATCAATCATTGTCACCCAAATTCTATAGCTTATACTAGGGCCCCCTCTTGGTGAGTTTTGTCACCTGTATAATGACTCATTTATAGTTGTCATGATAGTATCCTACAGAGTAGTTTCACTGCCCTAAAAATCCTGTGCTCTACCTTTCCATCACACCCTCCCCTGGCCCCCTGTCAACTACTGATCTTTTTACTGTCTCCATTTTTGTGCCTTTTCCAGAATGTCAGCCTCAGCTACATAGCAAGTTCGAGGCCATCCTGGGCTATACAGTGAGACTCTGTCTCAAACAAAAACAAAAACAAAAGCTAGACCCGGTGGCTCACACCTGTAATCCCAGCTACTTCAGAGGCAGAGATTGGGAGGATGTGGTATAAGGCCAGGTTGGGCAAAAATGTCATCAAGACTCCCATCTTAACCAATATTCCAGGTGTGGTGGTCCCAGCTACACAGGAGGTATAGAGAATCAAGGTCCCAGGCAACCACAGGCAAAAAGCAAGCCCCTATCTGAAAATTAGAAAAAGGGTTGGGGTAGGGGGAATGACACATAATAGAGAATCTGCCTAGCAAGTGTAAGGCCCTGAGTTCAAGCCCCAGTATGGCCACACACAAGAAAAGTGCCTATTTTTCTCAGAACTGTTTATGTTCTTTGTCTGTTTTTCTACTGGCTTTTTGGTCTTCATATTTTAGGGAAATTAGACTTCTGTGTGGCATATGAACTGTGAATCTTTTCGTTTGTCATTTAACTCTGCTACTGGTGGTTTTTATATAGATATTTTTGCTGTTAACATTGTCATGTTTGCCAGGTTTATCCACTAGAAAGTTACTATTTTTCCTGTTCCTGCTCTATTCTCTGGAAGGCAGTGGATAAGTTGCAAAGGAGGGGGGCTGAGCTCTACCTCCTGGGGCAAGGGAGGATCTACATACGTTACTTGGAATTCTTCTGCAAGGGAGATTTGTCTCTTCTTCCTCATTTGCCCATATATCTTTTTTTCTTTGTGGTTCTGGGGTCAAACCTAAGGTCTTGCACATGGCAGGCAAGTGCTCTACCACTGACCCTAGAGCCCTATTTATTCAAGTATTTATGTCACTATGGATCTATCTATCTATCTATCATCTTCATTTATACTTTGAGTTATAATCTAATACTATGTTATCTATTTTGTTGTTCAAATTGTTCCAACATGGCTTCTGGGAGTTCTTTCTTTGCTTTTCTTTTTTTTTTTTTTTTTTTTTTTGGTGGTATTGGGGCTTGACCTTGGGGCCTACACCTTGAGCCACTCCACCAGCCCTTTTTGTGATTTTTTTTTTTTGAGATAGGGTCTCAGAAGCTGTTTGCCTGGGGTTGGCTTTGAACTGTGGTTCTTCTGATTTCTGCCTCCTGAGTAGCTAGGATTACAGGCATGAGCCACCAGTGCCCAGCTCTGGGAGTGCTTTCTCATTGGCTCTCCTGTCCTGTGTCACCTTGTTGTTCTTTTGGGTATTTTTCTGCTTTCTGAGCCTCGCCTGTGTTCCCCTGCCCCAGCCCTGATCATGAGCCAGCTTCCCCTTGTGGAGAATGTTATGTAGATACCACAACCTGGGCACTGGGAGCCTGAGTGACTTAAACCTGAAAATCAGATTATTACAACTTTCTGCTTATACTTTTGGACGGCTGCCACAGTGCTCAGAGAGCTGAATCTGTTCAGAGCCTAAAGATCCTGCCTGAGTGGGCTTCTGCCTACTCCCTCCAGCCCTGTGGCCTGCTTCCCTCCCCTCAGCCCACCGAGCACCAGTCACACCACCCCCTTAGCTCACGCCACACTCCATGTTTATACCTCAAGGTCAACATGAGGATCTGTATGTCCACCTGAGCACCTCTGACCCCTCCTGAAATGTTCCTTCCTAAGGAAGGTCCTTTCTGATGACCTCCGTCTGCCAGTCCCCAAATATCATTAGGCTACCCTGTTGCAGGACTCAGGACTTCTCCTTCTGTGGCAGAGGCTGCCTGCTATTCACCAAAACCCTTTCTCTGGCCATAATGGACTTGCAGCTGGGCACATGACACCTGTCTACCTTCATTCCCCAGCCTTCTCTGGGGTTAGATATGATTATATGCCACATTTTTCCTAGTGGAATTTGACTAGAAGTAACATGTGTCACTTTCTGAACTGGTCAATAGAAGTTCCCATACATACCCTCTATGGTCTTGTCCCCATCCTGATGGCAGAATGGCCCCAACCAGAGGCTCATGGGAGCTTTGTGCAGATGGTGGCCTGGGTGCTTAGATAGCAGCATGGGGCAAGGGAACTCCTACCCTAACTTGTTCCATGAGGAGGAGATACACATTTTGGGGGTGTATTTCTTTCTGCCAGTAACTACCCCTAATGAAAAGACCTAGTACTGTTCTGATGTATTCGGTGGGGTGCCTCAGGAAGGCCAAAGGAAGAGGAAGAACTTCTGGTCAGAATTGAATATTAGCAGTGAATGTTATATTGTGGCAGGAAAGCAGGGAGGAGGAAGAGAGATTGATGAGTGCTACAGTAAAACAAAGGAAAACCAGAGTTGGGGAATGTTACCTGGAGACCAGAGGAGGATCACCTCCTCCCAGAGGTTGAAACAGCCAATGAAATGGCATGTGATTATGTATGGGACAAGCTGTACCTCCCCCATTTCTGTAACCTGCTCTGAATGGTATATAAGGAAAGCCCCTTTGTTCTCAGGGCTCAGCCTTTGGACATTAGTCCACTGAGTTGCTGCTGGCTTGCTTAATAAACTTGCTTCCCGAAAGCTTTGGTGCCCTCTCAGTTTCTGTCTGAGCCCTCCTGCAACATTTCTGGGAGATGGTCTAGGACTTGGAGAGTTGTGCTTTCACTCCTTGTCATTGGCTCAATGTCCTGGCCCACCCAGAGGACTGCCCCTGCCAGACACCACTAGACCATGTTGATTGGGGGAGGGAGCCTCTCTCGCTGTGAGCCAATGAGGTGAGTTCCAGTTGCATAAAGGAACCTGATAGGGACCTATCAGGGAGCCCTGCTCAACAGACTGGTAAGAACCCAGGTTCAAATTCAGGCCTGCCTCGGGAAGCAAAAGGGGATTCTGATCAACTCTCAAAATGCGCCCTAGTAACCCCCATTTTGAGGATGTAACCATGTCTTTCAGGTTCAGGGAGAAGGGCGGAAGTACTGTGCTATGTGAGAGTGTGTGAAAGTGTGAGCCTGAGACGTAGCCTGGTTATGAAGTGAGTGTGGAGTCCTGATCCACGGGTCCATGGTGAACTCATATGGTCTAGGGTGAACCCTAATAGGGCCTCCAGTCCGGCCATTGTATGGACTCACAACGGCCAAGAGACATCTAAATCCCAGGAGGGGAGAGGCTGGAGATGGACAAAGTGAGTAGTGTTATTGTTTTCCCCTGTGTGCTGGAGAGGAGGACCCCTTACTTCCTCTCCACAGTCCTCATCCCTCTGTCTTTGTCTCTGTCTAGACATCTGACAAACAGGAAGAATGGGAGGAGGTCAGAGTAAGAACACCCCCCCTGGAACTTTTAGAGGGGATTTAATGTAAATTATAGGGTCAAACTGACTTCTGACAAGCTTAGGACCTTCTGTGAAATAGACTGGTCTACTTTTGGTGTAGGATGGCCCTCAGAGGGGTCATTAGATAAGCTCATAGTCAATAGAGTTTTTAAAGTGGTTATAGGGGAGCCTGAAACACCCAAATAGTTCCTTATATTGACTGCTGGCAGGATGCAGTCCTCAGTCAGCCCACATGGCTAAAGCTCCACCTAGAAAAGGCATGTAGAGTTATGGTAGCCAGCAATGACTAAACTCCTACAACCTCTCTAGGAAGTGCCAACAATGGGGAAGCCCTGGCTTGTCCTTTCAGTCTTCATTTTCTTCTTTATTTTATCTTACATTTTATTAGGGTAAATTACAAAACAATGGGTTTCAGTATGATATTTTCATATGTAATACACTATTCAACTCCCCATTGCCCTCCATCCCCCCACCCTCTTACTGGTCCCCTTTCTTTTCCCAAATAGTCCCCCTTCTCCCTTTCATGTCTCTCCCCCCCCCTTTTTTTTGATGGTCCTGGGGTTTTGAACTCAGGGCTTCTTGCTTGTTATGTAGATGCTCTAAGCTGAGCCACACGTCTAGCCCTCATGTCTCTCTCTATTAAATCTAGATTCTTCATGTGAGAAAAAACATGCATTATTTGTATTTCTGACTCTGGCTTATTTTGCTTAGTTCTGTCCATGACCTCCAGTTCTATCCATTTTTCTGCAAATGACAAGATTTCATTATTTTTCCTGGCTGAATAATACTCCATCATGCATATATGCCACGTTTTCATTATCCATTCATCCATTGATGGACACCTGGCTGATTCCATAACTTGCCTTATGTGAATAGAGTTACTATAAACATGGGTGTGCAGGTGTCTCAATTGTATGCTGACTTAGATTCCTTTGGATATATGCCCAAGGGTGGTATAGCAGGATCATATGTGCTTCTAGTTTTAGGGGTTTTTTGGAGTTTTTTTTTTGGCAGGACTGGAGTTTGAACTCAGGGCCTCACGTTTGCTAGGCAGGTGCTCTACAGCTTGAGCCACACCTCCAGCCCTATTTCCTGTTTTTTGAGGACTTTTCATACTGATTTCCATAGCGGCTGGAATAGTTTACATTCCTTCCAATAGCATGGAATCCTGAGTGTGCATCCTCACCAGTATTTGTTGTTTTCTGTTTTCTTGATGACAGCCATTCTGACCATGGTGAGATGGAATCTCACTGTGGTGTTGATTCACATTCCCTGATGGCTAAAACTGTTGAACGTTTCTTTCATGTATTTATTGGCCATTTGGATTTTCTTTGGCAGTACTGAGGTCTGAACTCAGGACCTCACACTTGCTAGGCAGGCACTCTACCACTTGAGCCACTCCACCAGCCCTTGTTTGTGTTGGGCTTTTCAAGATAGGGTCTCGCAAACTATTTGCCCAGGCTGGCTTCAAACTGTGATCCTCCTGATCTCTGCCTCCTGAGTAGCTAGGATTACAGGCGTAAGCCACCGGTGCCCTGTTCATTTATACTTCTTTTGAGAACTGTCTGTTCAGTTCATTTGTCCATTTATTGATTAGATTATTTGTTCTTTTGGTATTTAATTTTTGAATTATTTGTATATTTTGTCTATTAATCTCCTTTGGCTAAAGAGTTGACAGACTTTCTCCCATCCTGTAGATTCTTCACTCAGTTGTTTCTTTGCTTTACAGAGCTTTTTAATTTGACACAAACCTATTTATCAATGATTCTTCTTATTTCCTAGGTCATCAGAGCCCTATTCAGAAAGTCACTGCCTTTGCTTATAACTTCCAGTCTTTTCTCCTAGTAGGATCAAAGTTGCAGGTCTTATTTTACGGCCTTTGATTCATTTTGAGTTGATTTTTTTACAGGTGAGAGACACAGATCTCGTTTCTATCTTCTACACGTGGATATCTAGTTTTCCCAGCACCATTTGTCTCCTTCTTCAAAGGTTTTTGGCACCTTTGTGGAGAATGAGACGGTTGTAGCTGCATGGGTTTATTTCTGGGTTTTCTGTTTTAGTCCAATGGTCAACGTGTCTGTTTCTGTGCCAGTACCATGCTGCTTTTTACTATGTCTCTGGAGTGTAACTTGAAGTCTGGTGTTGTGATACCTACAGTGTTGCTCTTCTTACTCAGGCACGCTTTGAGCTTCCATGTGAGTTTTAGGATTGATTTTCCTAGCTCTGTGCAGAATTCAATCTTGCTTTTCTTTCTAAAACATCCAAGAGGCATTAGCACCACCTGGAAAGCTTCCTTTTCTTTTTTTTACTTTTTTGGCAGTACTGGGGTTTGAACTCAGGGCCTCACACTTGCTAGTCAAGCACTTGTCCACTTGAGCCACTCCGCCAGTCCAGAAGTCTTCTGTTCTAAGTCTTGGGGCAACAGGACATGGTTACTATACAAAGGAATTTCTTCTGTCTTCAGCACATTCATCCTCTGTCTTTTTTTTTGTTTTGCTGTCGTTGTTATTGTTTGTTTTTGTTTTTAGAGGGTGTTTGCTATGTAGCCCAGGCTGCCCTCAAACTTATGATCCTCTTGCCTCAGTCTTCCAAATGCTGGAATTACAGATGTGCACCAACACACCCAGCCCCTGAGCTATTTTTTACAATTAAATTTCCATGTACAAAGTTCTTGTCACAGCCTCATGTTCTCATCTTTGATAAAAAGAAAAACAGCAATGGGAAATGTATAGTTATTGCCCTAATATCCCGTTAACAGTCTACTATATCATATTTTTGGTATGTAGACTAATGAATCTTCAAAACAATAGATAGCATGCATGAGGTCCAGGGTTCCATCTACAGCACCACACACACACACACACACACACACACACACAAAAAGTAAGAAGGAAAGGAAGGCTGGGTGCAGTGGCTCACGCCTGTAATCCTGACTACTCGGGAGACAGAGATCAGAAAGATTGTGGTTTGAAGCCAGCCCAGGCAAGTAGTTCACCACACCTTGTCCCGAAAAAAACTTCACAAAAATAGGGCTGGTGGAGTGGCTCAAGGTGAAGGCCCTGAGTTCAAGCCCCAAGACTGCAAAAATAAATAAATAAATAAAATAAAAGGTAGGAAGGAAGAAAATAATACGTCAAGGGTGAGTTAAACCAGATTTCATGAATGAACGAACAACAGTGCACGCCACAGTGTTTTCACCTTGTATTCTATGTACTTTCTTGTTCTCCTTTGTCATTTATGCATTTAAAAATAAAAGTAAGCCTGGCATGATAATGTAAGGGGAGCTATGACAGAGGTGACTCCATTTTGGATGAGAGCGACACTTTAGAAGCAGACATGTAAAAGGAGCAAGAGAAACAACAGGTTTCTCACCAAAATAACAACTGCAGTTGCACGATGTGGGTCGTGGGCCCCAAGGTCAGGATGAGCTGCCCAGACCTTCTTGGAATGCTCAGTTCAATACAGACAGGGACGGACAGGTAGCCAAGTTCAGTGAAAAGCTGACTTGGTGCCAACCAATCACAGACATAGTTTCAAGGTAGAACAGTTGGCCCTAAGCCAGTTAGTGCCTTGTATCATCTCCTAGACTTCAGCCATTGTTCGGCTTAACTCTTTCACTAAGTCTCCCCCAATCAGGGTGCTTTGCTATCCTTTCAATAAACTTTGTGCTTGCTTTACTCTTAACTTCTGGTCTGATGTCTTCAATCATTGACTATTCCAGGACACGGACTCAGCAATCCAGCATCAGCGTAATCCCAGCACTTGGGAGGCTGAGGCAGGAAGATTGCAAGTTTGAAGTCAGCCTGGACTACAAAGTGAGACACTGTCTCAAAACCCAACCAGCCAATCAACCAACCAACAAACAAGAACAGTACAGGGCTGGGGATGCAGCTCAGTGAGAGTGCTTGCCTAGAACACACAAGTACCTAGGTTCAATCCCCAGCACCACAAAAACAAACAAATAAGTGAACAAAAGAAACTTTGCTCTTCAAAATAGTTATAAGCCAGACACTGGTGACACAAAACTGTAATCCTAGCTACTTGGGAGAACAGGAATCATTCTTGACTCCTCTCTTGCTGTCATCGTACACGTCCATTTCTTCACTAGGTCCTGCTGACTCTATCTTCAGAAAGGTTACAAAATTGAGCGACTTCTCATATGACTCAATTTTTCTGCACCCAGCCTGGTCGAAGCCATTATCTCTCCCCTGAATTCCTACAGGAGTGCCTGTGACAGTTAGTGGTTCTGTTCTCCAGTGTCCCACTTCTCTTCCTTCTGAGCACACAGTGGGGTTTCACTTCCTTACAGCTCTGAGGTTAGCTGTGGTTGAGACTCATGTCAACCAAAGACAAACGAGCTGAAGTGACACACGATGGACATGTGACATGGCTCAGAAGTATGATTGTGATGCTGTAAGCCACTAAGAGAATTATCATCATAGCCCATGAGGACGGAAATGCTTTTTTAATTGTTTTTCCTTTTTAAGCAACACCGGGGTTTGAACTCAGGGCCTACACCTTAAGCCACTCCACCAGCCCTTTTTTGTGAAGGGTTTTTTTCAAGATGGGATCTCAGAACTATTTGTCCAGGCTGGCTTTGAACCATGATCCTTCTGATCTCTGCCTCCTGAGTTGCTAGGATTACAGGCGTGAGCCACCAGTGTCCAGCCCAGAAATACTTCTTGAAGTACTGGCAGTGGCTTAGTTATTGGCTGGAATAAGGAGACAGAAGGACATCATGACGTGCGGTGCTGAAGCCCTGACTTCCCACATTCACTACTCAATTCCAGTAGCGCGATGCTGTCTCCTTGTGTCAGAGTAACTGTCTCGATAAGGATGTGGTTCCCAGTAAAGTCTTTCCTTCTACCCTACTGGTAAGATGGCCTTCATGAACCGATTCCAAAGGACTGGAGAGAACTTAGGCCCTTTTTTTTTTTTTTTTGCTCATCTGCCTTCCACCATGTGAGGACTCAGTGTTCAAGGTGCCATTTTAGGGAGACTGGGCCTTCAGCAGATGCCACACATGGGAGTACCTTGGTCTCAGACTTCCAGGCCTCCAAGAAATACATTTCTATTATTTATAAATTACCTATCTCAAGTATTTTGTTACAGCAGCACAAAGACTAAGACACCACCTAAATTTTTGAGAGAGTTATAGGGTCAAAAGAACCCTAGCCTGGACTAAGAGGCCATGGTTGCTAAAGACTCAGAGTGAACCTTGGGCCCCTCCATCCTTCATGGACTAAGAAAGCAACCCATCTTCCAAGGAAAGTATGTCCCCTCCCCCCCCACTTCTTATGGGACCAATGAGCATAACACAAAAGAGAGAATCTCCTAGAGGTCAGAGTCAGGAGCCAAGGAGAACTAGAGGCAAGGAAATGACTCTTAGTGAGTGGTCTCAGGATCCAATCAAAGAACATTCTTTGCCTACAATAGAGAATAAGAGGCCCACAAATTGAATTGTTTCAGATGTGTGTCAGCTGTGTGTCCCCAGCTCTTTCCCTCTCTGAGTGGAAATGTTTCCTTATTCTAATTATCCATCTATCATTGCATATAGGATGAGGAGAGCAGACAACTTGTCTATTGGTTCACACACGGCGTCTCTAAATCCCTAAAAAAGTGTGACATGGTTTTGGTCTGGCTTATTTCCCACGGGGAGGAGGTGAGTGCGTGGGAAGTCCTTAGTGTGGCTCACTAATATTTTCGCTCTCCTCCTTCTGGGCACATGGTAAGATTGAGCTTCTCTGCCCCCTTGAGGCTAGGCACAGCCATGAGACTTCCTCTGGCCAATGGGATGGATGGGAGTGGAAGTGACTGTCACTTGGGGCAGACGCCCTTAAGAGACACATTACCTTCCATTGCTGTGATGCTATCAGTTTGAATGTGTCTCCCAAAGTTTATGTGTTGGAAACTGAATCCTGAGTACAAGAGGGTGGAGGCCTGGGACCCTCAAGAAGTGATCAGGTCACGAGGGCTCTGCTCTCAAGAATGGATTAATGTCAGTATTGCTGGAGTGGTTTGTGGTAAAAGTGAATTCAGCCCCTCTTGCTTTCGCCCTCTCTTGCCCTCTGACAGTTATGGGATGATGCAGCACTAGACATTGACCTCTCCATCTTGGATTTCTCACTTGCCCTCTGACAGTTATGGGATGATGCAGCACTAGACATTGACCTCTCCATCTTGGATTTCTCAGTCTCCAGAGTTACAAGACATTTTTCAATTGATTTTCAATTTGATTTTATATTCATATATACAGAAAACATGTTAGTAATAGAGAGACTGTTTGAGGGACAACCAATTGTTCTTTTTCAATTACCCACCATCAGGTATTTATTCTGTTTTACCAACACCAAACGTCCTAAGATATATGGCAGCTAAGGACATATATGCATAGCACATGAGGCAGACTCTTCAGCCTGAGTGCCTGAGTGAGAGGTGTGAAGTAGAGCCCTGCGTCAAGACAAGTAGCTCACACCTGTAATCCTAGCTACTCAGGAGGCAGTGATCAGGAGGATCGTGGTTTGAAGCCATCCCAGGAAAATAGTTCGAGAGATCCTATCTTGAAAAAAAAATCCATCACTAAAAAGGGCTGGCAGAGTGGCTGAGGTGGCAGAGCACCTGCTTAGCAAGCATGAGGCCCTGAGTTCAAAGTTCAAATCCCAGTTTCACCAAAAATAGCCTGAGAATGGCTCAAGTGGGAGAGCACCTGCCTAGCAAGTATGAAGACCTGAGTTCAAATGTATTGCCAGAAAAAAAACCACAAAATAAAAAACAAAGCACATTTTATTGGACTGGAGGAGTGACTCAAGTGGTTGAGTGCCTATTTCACAAGCACAAAGCCCTGAGTTCAAACCCTAGTCCCACCTCCCAAAAATAATTTTTAAAAAATACTCTTTCCTGTTACAAAAAATGAAAAACAGAAACATGACCCACCTTACAGTCTACTCACTTGTCAACAAGACCCTCTGTGTAGAAGCTCTCTAAAAGTCAACCCCAGATTTCCCAGTCTCACACCTTGCTCTGTTTTTCTTTTTCCATGAGCTTAGCATATTCTAACTGCCTTATACATTATGTCCACTATTTTGTCTATCTGTCCCACTGTCCATCCCACTGATTCACATACTATGTATCTATCCCAAGTGGCTTGAGCAGGCTTTACCATAAAGATTTGTTAAATGACTGGATACAGGGTTTTTAAAAATAAACAAATATTAAATATTTTTTAGGTTTCATGGTTCTGTGTTTATACAACTCTACAAGAACATTAAAAATATTCACCTCCTTCACCCTCCCCATTTACCCTCCCCTTCCATTAGTACCCACCTGTGAGCAGGACCTGTTTTACAATCTTATCTTTCATTTTCTAAGTGTATATTAAATCTTCAAAGGGGTTTCGCCGTGGTACTTCACAGTGCATACATTGTACTCAGATTAGCACCCTTTCTTCCTCCCTTCCCTACCCCCGCCCCATATCAACAGTTCTCAGTGGTTTCATTTGGCCATCTTCACACACAGATGCAATGTATTTCAGTATTATTCGCTAGCATTCTCTTTCCTATCCCGCCTCCTCCAGCTCCCCCAAACAGTCCCAATGTTACTGATGTGTTTCCTCTCTATATATGAATATAAAATCATATATGCATTTATGTATGCATTTATTTTTTAGGTCTAGCTTCTGCATATGAGGGAAAACACATGACCTTCATTCTTCTGAACCTGGCTTACTTTGCTTACCATGATGATCTCCGGTTCCATCCATTTACCTGCAAACAACACAATTTCATTTTTCTTTATGGCTGAATAATGCACCATTGTGTACATATGCCACATTTTCTTAATGCATTCATCAGTTGTAGGGCATCTGGGCTATTCCCAAAGCTTGGCTACTGTAAATAGTGCTGCGTGGGTGTGAAAGTGTCTTTATTGTGTCCTGGTTGCATTCCTTTGGCTATGTGCCCAAGAGTGGTACAGTGGGATCATATGGTAGTGCTATTTTTAGTTTTTTGAGGAACCTCCATACTGCTTTCCATAGCCCTTACACTAATTCACCTTCCCACCAACAGTGGATAAGTTCCTCCCCCTTCCCCTCTTCATCCTCACCAGCATTTGGTGGTGGTGGTGTTTTTGATGACAGCCATTCTGAGTGGAGTGAGGTGGAATCTCAGTGACATTTGATTTGTGTTTCCTTTATGGCCAGGGATGGTGAGCATTTCTTCATGTGTTTTTGACCATTTGAACTTCTTTTCATCTGAATAACGTTTTCCCATTTTCATATGGCAAATCTTGTTTTGGGGTGTGTGTGTGTGTGTGTTTGTATGGTGCTGGGGATCAAGCCTAGGGCCTCACGCATTCTAGGCAAGTGCTCAACCACTGAGCTCCAGCCCAGCCCTTGTTTTGTGTTTTCTGTAAATGCCAATGGGTTTCTCTGTGTTCTTGAAGTCTAGTCCCTCTAGGGAGCCATCTTTGCTCTCTTTCATGTGATTCCTATTCCTCCATGAGACTTACCAAGATTTTCAGTCTATGAGTTCTTTATATGTAAATAAATGTCATTCTTTATTTCAGAAAAGAGTATATATTTTCATACTTTACCCATTGCATTTTTTCTGATCTCTTTACTGTGAATAATAGTTACTTTGATTTCACTTATGAATCTTCCATCTCTATCATTTTCTCTACAATCACTTTACACCGTTCTTCCTTCCTATTTTGCTTTGCTTCAGGGATCTAGCTAAGGGGATGTTGGGAAGGATTTGTAGGGAAGGGCTTTGATCAGGGTCCTAGTCAGAAGCAACAAGGCACATTAAATCCATCAAGTCTACGGATTTAGGGAAATGAGGGCCGGACTAGCAATAGTCAAGGGCCATTACTACACCTGGGCTGGAGCTCAGAGGCTCAGTGGAGAGAGGCGCCGGCAGGAGCTCTGCTCTTTGGTAGGGAGCACAGTCACTCCAAGGCAGCAGCAGAGATGGAGCCATGCAGGTCAAGTGCTTCCACCTCACTCTCCCCCTGCCTTCTGCTCTCCTGCCATTGTTGGCCATTTCACCTGGCAACAAACAGGTAGAACAGCCCCTGGATGCTGCCATATAGACCATCCTTCCAGGGTGTGGAGCAAGCCGGAGAAGGGTGAAGATGCAAAGGAAAATATCCAGTACTGGAGTTTTTTTGTTTTTCTCTTTTGGTGGGACTGGGGTTTGAACTCAGGGCTTTGCACTTGCAAAGCAGGCGCTCTACTGCTTAGCCACACCTCCAGTCCATTTTGCTGTGGTTATTTTGGAGATGGGGTCTCTGGAACTTTTTGCCTGGACTGGCCTCAAACCCGCCATCTTCCCCATCTCAGCCTCCCAAGTAGCTAGGATTACAGGCATGAGCCACAGGTTCCCAGCTAGTATTGGCAATTCTTAGGGGGGAGCGGGGAGGGAGGAGGGCGATTCTCTCTCTTAAAAGAAAAAGATCAGGAATAGAGAGACCTGCTTTCTCATTGTCCTCAGGATGCTAAAGTCACAACACAGGGAACTACTAAAGTCTACTTGCACCTGTTCAAAGAATGAATATCACACTGAGCCCAGCAGAAGAGAGAGATGGGACAATCCTGGGACCTTGACAATATCCTCAAAGCTCTAAATCAACCCACCCATCTTCTGGATTTCCTTGTATGCGAGATACTACATTTAATGATTTTCAGGCCACTTTGAGGTGGTTTTGTTACTTGCAGCTAAATGCACAATGCCTGGGTGGTGATGAACAGTAGTGTATTTTAGCTGCAGTATAGTTCAATTTTCTCTATTTGTGGGTAGCACCTGTGAGGCTTAATAAGAAACATTCAGAAACTGTTTAAAATATATTGAAACATATTATCACTAGGACTGGATTGGAATAACGATTCTGTTGTAAATCGAAGTTCAAGCAGACATAATTCAGTCACCATAGTTGCTGACCCAACTCATATCTAACACCAAAGCACTAACTGAAAACATCCAAGACCAGAAGAACTGCTCAGTTCATTCACAGGCTTGTGTGTAATAATAAATGTGTAGTATTTTAAGTTACTGTGTTTAGGGATTGTTTGTTACAAAGCCATAGCTAACTGATACAAGACCTCAAGGACTAACAAATCCTAATTGTCCAATGCTACAAAGATTGGTCCAACTGACTATAGGCATAATATGGGAAAGTGTATCTCTAACCAGTAGCCCATCTGCACCACATGAAGTAGGATTGGATTATAAGAATTTAGTAGATATGGCTCCAACTGAAAATGTTCATGAGACAATTTTCAGACTTGCCTGGTAGAAACCAGCCAAAGCTGCAAAACCACAGCCCTGTTCCCTTCTCCCATGGCTATGATGCTAAAGCCTTGGACACACCTCCAAAGCTTCAATAGTCCACTGGGGGACAGACACATGGACTATTAAACCCAAGGTGGAATAGTGAAGTAGATCCCAAACCATAGTGTCCTTGCAGTGTTCCTGGAGCCACCAGCCAATCCCGAGGACTCTAATGTGGGTAGGCAGAGAGACACTTATAGGCAACTGTAAACACAACTCCTGTGAGAGAAACCCTGCAGTCAGAGCCAGACACACCCCAGGACCTGAAGGAAATAGTTGGAAAGCATTTAGCAGAGGCCACCTTGGGGCTACGTCTGGGGAAGTCTAGACAAAGGTCACTTCTGATGGATTTCTCCAGCCCTTTCAGAATTGCCACAATCATTAGCAGATAATCCTATTAAAGGAGGAAAATAAGGAAATAGAGAAAGCAGCAGAGCCATCCAGGATCAAGAAAAGATGCTGAGTCACAGCTCCCCTGGATGAGGCAAGATGGCCATATTGGACTGGAAAAAGGCATGAAGGATATCAGGAGATGCTCAACATGTCAGCACAGGTTTACTCTGGAGAAGGAACCTGTGGAGGGGGTCTCTATCTAGCAAGGGAGCTAGAGCCCACTGTCGTGTAGGGGATAATTGTAGGAAGATAGTGAGAAGGAGCCAGGAAACTGGTTAGGTCAGGAGAATTTTTGTGATTGGCTTGTTGCTATGGGTAGCTAAGGGTGATTAGGTCAGTTGGTTGCTCAACCAACTCTTGCCCCTGGTGACAATGGTGTAAGGTAGATTTCTGTTATTCTTCAGGGCCAGGTGTGATTTTTCCAGTTAGTGGTGGGGTGTTTCCAGTAAGCTGCCCGTGAAGGGGAAGGGATATGGTCCTAAGATGGAAGTCCTTATATATTTGCTCTAACAGGCCACTTGGAAGTCTCAAATCGGTTAAGTGTCATTAGTGTCATCCCTGGGGGGCCCAGCATGGCTTGCAGCTGATGGTTCACTGTAAGTTTCCCCAGACTCTGAGTCCCACTGGCAGTAGTGTTTTTCTGAAGCGTCATAAGTGGTGCCCACTGTTCCCTGGGGTTCCCTTCGACAATTCACATCAGAACTCTGGTTAGTTGACAGTTATGGGGAAAACAGCAGCAGCAGAGAAGGCATGGTTTTTGAGTCTCCACGAATCTCCATTTAAAAACAAAGCAAATAGATAATAGGACCAAAATCACATGGCCAATGTTTAAGGCAAAACTATGATATAAATTATAACAGTGTAAAATATAAGCCAGTAAGAACAAACTACCAACTGCCAACAAAGGCTTTCATGGGTCCAGCATCCCTACAGCAAAAACACAGAAACAGTGTGTTTCCCAATATCCTCTGGGAAGAAGGCCAGTGAGTGGAAGAGGTGGATACAGGCCAGGGTCCACCATAAGCAGGAAGGTTATAGTGTAAGAGCAATACTAAACTGTTGATATGGGGTGCTGTTCCCAAGTTCGTGTCCTGGCATAGTCAATCACTGAAGATGCCGGATCAGAAGTTAAGAGTTCAGGCAAGCACAAAGTTTATTGAAAAGATAGCAAAGCACCCTGACAAGTGGGACTTAGTGAAAGAACTAACCCGTAGAATAGCTGAAGTCCAAAAGATGATATAGGGCCTCACTCTGGCAGCCCCTACTTTACTTTGAAACTGGATCTATAATTGGCTGTTGAATTAACTTTTTGTTGACCCCATCTTTATCAGACTGGACCTTCAAGAAGGATCTTGCCTTGTCTGACTGGGCATTCCAGGAAGACCTTGTTAGTCCATCCTGTCCTTGAAACCTGCCATATACATTTTATGACTACCACTATCTTCCTTAAGGGGTTTATATTTTATCTCTTTAAGATGTTCACTTTTAAGGATGCCTTCCTGTTTTCTTTATCTAAGACAAAGTTACTTCTGCCATTTGTTTCCTTTGCATTCCCAGAGCCATTTCTTTTCTTTCTTTCTTTTTTTTTTTTTTTTTTTTTTTTGTGGTACTAGAGCTTGAACTCAGGGCCTTCACCTTGAGCCACCCATCAGCACTTTCTGTGAAGGGTTTTTCAAGATAGGGTCTCGTGAAACTATTTGCCTGGGCTGGTTTGAACCTCGATCCTCCTGCCTCAACCTCCTGAGTAGATGGGATTACAGGCAGTGTAGCACCACACCAGCTCAGGAATAATTGTAATGAGCCTTGTCCTCTTCTCAAGTGATTGAGGCTTGATCAAAACAGCACTTTTCACACTGCATTTGAAACCCAAGTTTTGAACTCAGCCTCAAACTCCTGGGCTTCCACATGTCAGGTCTGGCCACTTGTCCCTACACACCAAATAAAGAAGGATGGTGAAAGGCAGAGAAAGGAAGTTTATTTCACATCTGGACACAGCCCATCTTCAGCCATCCTCAGGGTACAGACAAGAGCTTTAACCTTAAATAAACAATGAACTTGGGCTGGAGGTGTGGTTCAAGTGGTAGAGCAACTGCTTTGCAAACTTGAAGCCTTGAATTTCAAACCCAAGTCAAGAAAGAAAGAAGGAAGGAAGGAAAACAGCCAGGCACTGGAGGCTCACACCTGTAATCCTCGCTACTCAGGAGGCAGAAATGAGGAGAAGTGCAGTTTGAAACCAGCCCAGGCAAATAGTTTTCAAGATCCTATCTTGAGAAAAACTCATCACCAAAGAGGGCTGGTGGAGTGGCTCAAGGTGTAGGCCCTGAGTTCAAAATCCAGTACTGCAAATAAAATAAACATCGAACTGGGGGCAGGGAGGGAGGGGTACATGTTGTTAAACCGTTCCAGTAGTCACAGGTGTGACCTGACTCTTCAGTTGTAATACACAGTCATTGTCACCTGGCAGGTGGTCTATCCTGAGCAGACGCTACTGTTAGGGGTTGTTTCCCTCCCTTGCCAGGAAGATGTTCCCAGTTCTGTTCTGTCTTTCCTTGAGTGCAGCATGATTGCAAAGTGACTGCAGAGAGAATGCTTGGAGCCAGGAGAGATGCCATGCCATGCTTTTCTCCTGATTTTAGTTAATTTGTGGATCCAAGTAAGGAGTTTAAGCACCTCTTATGCAATGAGTTCAGGCGGCTTCTGCCCCTCGCTGCTGTGGGATCCGAGGCAGCCGCAGAGCTTCTCACCTGTAAAATGTTAACAGTGATTGATTGATTGGATTCTGCATTACACAGTGACCCGGGAAAACGCTTAGCACGGCGTCCAGCACATCGCGAGCGCTCAGCTAAAATCACTACGAAAACCACTACTAAACTTGCTAATTAGAGATCCGTGGTGGAGACTGTAGAGTTCTTCTATGCTTTTCCCTCTCACAAACGCCAGAGGGCGACACAGACTGCGACACCCCAGCCACAAGCATAGTTGCTGCAACGCCATCATCTGCCACGCGGTGGCGCTAAGCCACAGACTATCTGTTTTTCCGCAGATTTTGGGGAGCAGACAGCTGACGGAGTGAGAGAGCAGATGCCGGTAAGAGGGAGCCCTGGATGCAGAGGAGACCTTAGCCATAAGATTGGGGATGCCGGGTCCAATAGCCCCCGGGTTCCCGGAACACAGTAGGATCAGTGAGGAATGAATGGGTCAGGGGGCCTTTTCCTCCCAACCGCGTCTGCATCCCTTCTCCCCGGCAGCCGCGAGGCCACCACGCCTGACACAGGGAGGGAGCGTGCGTCTGTACGCGCCCCTCTCTCTGCTCCTTGCAGCTCATTCATCTACGGCCGCTGCACTTGGTTGCCATGGCAACGTGATGCAGGCGGGGAGGGGCGGGGGGGGTTAGGGAGGCCCCTGGTGACGTCTGCGCTCCTCGCAGTTCATCTCTCGCGGCCTCCCAGTTCTTTCCTATTTTGGAAGAGAGCCGCAGCCCTTCTGCTGATGCTCTCGCGCTGGCGCCTTTTTAAGGCAACTGGCGGAGTGGCGGCTCCGCCAGAGCCCGGGAGCTGCCCCCGCCCCCGAATCGCGAGCCCCGCGCAGGGCCTGGGCCCGGGAAGGTCCCCGCGCCACCCGCCCCACCCCCATCCTAGCGCCCCCCGCCACTGTGGGGACCTTTCAACCATGGAGAAAGGAGGTCCTGTCCTTGGCCCTCGTCCCTCTCCCCAACAGGGGAGACTTTCTTGTACAAACCTTGGAAGGAAACAAGATGCCAGGCTTAGCGTGCTTGGGGATCCTCTGGACAAGGCCACAGAGGGACAACGCCAGGTGAGGACTTCACTGCCCTCGGGTCTCCCTTCAGCTCCCTGCCTTTGTGTTTTTCTCCTTGGGCTCAGTCTGGAGCCAGTTTAGCATCCTAGGAAAATCCAGGCTTCTCGCTGAACTGAAAGGGAAACTGAGGCTCAGAGATTGGCTAGGGACACACAGCCAGTTCCTAGAAGAGCATGGGAGCTTGGTGCCCTGGCCCGAGATCAGTCCCTTGCTTTTTAATGCTGAGGATAGCTGGTACATGTGCCTGCCTCTGGCCCCTGACCGATACCCAGCAGAAAGCCCACACAACTCTGTCCCTGCACAGGCTACCTCTTCTTCCCCAGCACCAGTCCAGGCCTTAGGTGGGCTTTCTGGATCAATGGTCACTCTGGATAAGCTTCTGGATCCCATGGACTCCATGATCAGTCAACCAGTTTGCTGCTTACAAACGCCTGCTCTGTTGAAGGCTTCTTGCTCTCTGGAAATTTCCAGCTCTCTGGAAATTTCTGGAGTCATACCTTTTCCAGATTGCCTACAAGTGCAGAAGTCATCTGCTGGGTGCTGGCGGGTCTTCCTAGAGCCATGTAAACCCAGCCCCTTGGACCTCCCGCCCAGACCTGATGACAACTGCACTCTCCCTGCAGCACCCTCCAGAGGTGTTGGATTGGGACCCACTGAGGACAGCGTGACATGCTTGACCATTCATTCCCAAGGAGCTGTGCAGATTCCAGACATAGCTGGGTCCTCATCCTGAACCAGTTTTGGGGACCCACAATGGATCCCATCCAGCCAGCACTTGTGGGCTCTGAGTCTGGCAAAGAAAAGAGGTTTGTGCTCTGAAACCATTAGCCCTGGAGACTTGAATGGCACTTTCAAGGGGCCTCCATTTCCAGGGCTCCAATGCACGGAAGGGAAAACTGAGGCAGCCCTCAGAGAGACATGATTTGCCAAGGTCACGTCTTGCGTGTGTGTTGCTGAAACCAGAACCCAGAGCCTTGCCTCCTGGTCCAGGCTCTTTCTGCACACCTTGACCCCAGAGGCCACAAGGTTAAAGCACTGTGAACCGAGAACCTGGCTCGGAATCTACCTCCACCAAGTATGACTGTGTTACTTGGGTCACTATATTCTCTATACTAGGCCTCAGTTGCCCAAGACAATGGTGAGTCTGAGATTCTCTGAAACTGGGTGTTTGGGCCAGGCTGTGGGGTCACCCTATGACTGCCTTGGGACTCTGCTGAGGGCACTGTCTTCCTCTACCAGACCAAAGATCAGGAATGCCGGAGACAGTAGATGTTTTGGCTACAGGATGTACAAACCACTGAGGATAACCAGGGGTCTGGTGTTTGCACTGTGGACCCCATCGGACTCCTCCAATGGTGAGTCCCTGGGTGAACTTGGCATGACATGTAAGAATGGCACTGGATGGGTTGAGTTCAAAGAGGGAAAATACAGGTCTGTATGGTACTTGCCTCCCTAAGTCCATACAGGGCTGGTGTTCAGAGGCCCAAGGTGATCCTACTGACCCAGGGCTGAGATCTTGGTGTTCTGGGAGACTTCAGGTTCACTTAGACCTTAGCACTGGGCTCATCGCCACTTAAAACTGGGTTTCAGCATTGCAGTATTCAGCTTCCAAAGCCTGAGAAGCACTGGGCTAGGTGGGACCTGGGCCCAGAGATGCTCAGAGTGCCCAATGTGGGAGGATGG
The DNA here is from genome assembly GCF_047511655.1 of Castor canadensis. NCBI lineage: Eukaryota > Metazoa > Chordata > Mammalia > Rodentia > Castoridae > Castor > Castor canadensis. The sequence continues at coordinate 203,226,518 of NC_133386.1, forward strand.
CCCCTTGAGGCCAAGTGGTCCAACCCTCTTTCATTTTGCAAGAAGAGAATGGATTTCCACAATGTCCCAGTGGGCTGTTCTCAAAGCTAGGACCAAAATCCATGTGTGCAGATCCTTCTGTTCAGAGCTCTTCCACTGCATCAAACAGTCTGCTGACACCTAGGCTGAGCTCACTTCCGCTTCTTCCCAGACCTTTGAGTCCTTGGCAAAGGCTCCCCAGCCCACCCCTGTCAGGGCTGGGCAACTCAGGAACTTTCCCTTTACCCAGATGGTCCTTTCCTCTGAAGCTTCCTGGTGTCCCTTCCCGCCCACCTGGTGCTCATCCCTTTCTGGTTCTAGAAGATGCCCCATCAGTGGGTCAGAATTTCAGATCCCTCTTCTTGCTGTCCTTCGGCCAACTCCCTGCAGTTCCAGCATTGCAGGGGTGGGATCCTCCTTCTCCCTGCTCTTGAAGTTCCTTCTTGGTTGCTCTTAGGACTTCTCTTCTGCCCCTAGTTGTCCTACTGCTTGACCCGGGTCATCTGAGACTTAAACCACATCAGCCTTTCCTAGGGTCCCATGGACCATCAGTGGGAGTCATCAGCCCACATGTCATGGTTGTTATGGTAGTCTAGTGAGGTCCTACCATGCTAGGTACAGCAGGCGCAGGTATGGTCTGCACCTGTAAACTCTTTTGTCACCAAGTGCACTCAGATGATATCATGGAGAGGCTTGAAGCTGGGACCTATGGTAGCCTGGGTAGTAGGGGAAGAGAGAAGTCACTAATGGGAAAGAGTCATAAGGGTTTTAACCTGGAGAAGAACATGGTTGGGTTGGCTTTTAGAGAAATAGCCAGGGGCCAGGCTCTGGTGGCCCACACCTGTAATCCTAGCTACTGAGGAGGCAGAGATCAGGAGGATTGTGGTTTGAAGCTGGTCCCCAGCAAATAGTTCAAGAGACCATATCTCAGGGGGAAAAAAAAAAAAAAGACATCACAAAAAGGACCTGGCAGAGTAGCTCAAGTGGTAAGTGCACCTGCCTAGCAAACATGAGGCCCTGAGTTCAAACCCCAGTGCCACTGAAAAAAAAAAAAAAAACTAAAATGGCCAGGGGAACTTTGTGGCTGAGCCCTGAAGGGTACTCTGGGGTTCCTGGGCTCCCCATTCCTGGACTTGGGGAGCCGTGTGGGGGCCCACTGAGGTGCAGGAATGGGAACAGTGAGACCTGAGCCCAAGCCTTCAGGGTCATTTTGTATGTATCCCTCAACTTCTCCAGGACCCCACAGACATCTTTGTCCTTCTCTTTGCATCTCTGCAGTCTCCAGCCTGGCCTACTCTGTCTGGTGCTCTCAGACCAACCCAGATCAAGGGGCTTAAGCCCTGTTTCCACAATTACAGTGCCCAATTGGCTCATGTTATCATTGTATAGCCTTGTTATTATTAAAATAATAACAACTCACATTCTGTCATGCACTTACCATGCATAAAAGCATCAGGCTTTGTTCTAAGTACTTTGACAATTTAGCTCACCTACTTCTCGCATTAGGCCCTGGATGTGGGTGCAATTATTCTCCTCACAACTCTGTTTAACTAATGGGTAAGCTAAGGCACAAGAGGTTAAGTCATGGACTGGAGGTGTGGCTCAAATGGTAGAGCACCTGCTTTGCAAGCATGAAGCCCTGAGTTCAAAACACCATAAACAAAAGAAGTTAAGTCACTTAACTGATCAATGTTACAAAGTCAATTTGAAGGTAGTAGGACTCAGCCCAGAGCCTTCCTCCAGCCCAGAGCCTCCTGCCTCAGCTCCCTCTCCCTCCTGTCAGCCTCTCCATGTGACCATACCTGCTCCACCATCTTTCCAAGGCCCTTGGAATTCTGAAGATGCCAAACTACCCTTGTTAAGCCTTCTTTTCTCTGAGTAAATTATCGCCATTCTTTCCATCTTTTAAATTTTCCTTACAAATATCCCTGGGGCATCTTGCTCTAAGCTGGTGAGCAAACCATTCCCTGCCCAGGTGGCTGTAGTCTAGGGGAGGAGACACAATGACAACTCACCACCAGAATAAAGTGTAAAATTGCTACTGTGACAAGTGCTGATAGAGGTGCAGGGTACTTGGGAGCCTATAACTGAGGATTTGACCTAGTCAAGAAGATCGGGGAAGGCTTTCCAGAGGAGGTGATATTTGAGCTGATATATTAGGAAAAATAGATGAACTAGGCACAAGGGAGAGGCAAAGGGAGAGGAGAGGACAGAGAATGTGCAAAGGCACTGTGGAGGGCAGGAGAATGGCAGGGCCTGCACTAGAAGAAGCTGCGTGTAACTGGAAGAGGGGAGAGGAGCGCATGAGACGAGACGTCCTACAGGGGTTACCAGGGCCAGGCCTGGGTCACTCCTTACAGCTCTCAGCAACCCCTCTGCTCAAGGTTGGGCCTGGGCCTAGCACCAGTGACTCAGGTCTGTAATCCTAGCTACTTGGGTAGCTGAGATCAGGAAGATCACAGTTCAAGGCCAGCCCTGGCAAATAGCTCACGAGCCCCCATCTCCAAAATAAGCAGAGCAAAAGTTGGACCGGAAGCATGGCTCAGGTGGTAGGATGCCTGCTTTGCAAGCTCAAAGTCCTGAGTTCAAATGACAATCTCACCCCTTATCCCCCACAAAAAGGCTGGGACTGGCTCCTTCATCTTAGTCCAGTCCTAGTACAACTCCTGGAACCTCACCTCCTGGTCCAGGTCGGGGCTCAGCCTCCTGCACCTGCCTTCTCCCCACCTGCACATGGCACACCTGTTAGCACAGCCTCCACCTCTTTTGTTCATGATGCCATGTTCTGGTCCATGCCACCCTACTCCTCCCACTCAGCACAAACTAGCTGCTCAGCTGGTCACTTACCCCCAGCAACTCAGCTCAAGATCCTCCTCAGGAAAGCCACCACTGACTCCCTGACCCAGGTCATCTGTCACATCGTCCCCACGTACCCTGCATGCCTCCTTCATACCAGTACCCCACTCAAATGACTGGCTGGTGTTCTCATTTCCTCACCAGCATGGAAGCTGGGCCTGTACTTTCACCACAGAGGCTGGCCCCAGCTCAAACCTCACGTGTCTGTAGCATGTATGCCCTCTATCCCCAAGCCCCTGGTGCACTCCCAGCCTTGCACTGGGTGCTGATAGTGTGGAGTCATAGATGCTGGCAGGGAGACAGACAAGAGCAAGTGGTGAGATGCAGGATGAACGGGGCAGGGAGGAGGAAGTAAGAGGGTGGGGTGGAGGTAGAGAGTGGGTGTAGCCCCCCAGGGGGACCAGCAAGACAAGAGTTGTTCATCAGCTGGGGAGACCCTGGAAATGAATGTCTGTCTCCTCTTCCAGACTCCCTGCTCCTGGAGGACGAGGTCCATGCCCTCCACTCTTGTCTTCACAGCACTCTGGAGTGTGGGGTCCCTGCTAGGTCCTTCCATGGACTTATTTTCTTCCCTCCTTAAAATAAAACTAATACAATGTACTCCTTGTTGATTCCTGTGTCCTCCTCTCTCAGAGCTGCCCTCAGGCCTCTCCCTGAAGACCTTCATCTTTTCCCACCTGGGCTCCACTCTCCCCCTTCCACCCCCTCCACAGTTCTGTGTCCCTCACCTTCCCCATGCAGCCCACTCCCCCGGCTCTGGCCTTCTTAATGCGTAGGTGCTGGCTGAACCATCCTCACATGAGATTTGGTGTTTTCATAACCATAAATAGATAAAATGTTCTCAATGCTTCCATGTGCAAGTGAATTGAGAGAGCTAGAATAATGAAAAGGCTTTAGGAGAAGGAAAATAGACTGCAGAGATGCTTCCTGAAGACAACCAGCACTTCACAAATCAGCACTACCTGCTAGGTGGTGTGCTGCTGTAGACACGGGAATGGGGGTGCCAGAGAATCGGCTAGAAAACCTTTAGCAAGGTTCATTTGAAACCAGATAAAGGATTCTGGGAATGTGGAGAATAATCCAAAAGAACAGGCTAATCAGAAGACTCTAGTAAAAAACAGAAGTTTAAGTCAGAAAATCTGGGTTCTGAGTCTGAATTCATGCCATTTTGGTTGTAGACCCTGAGCAAGTTACTCAGCCTCTGAGAAGGTGCACAGAGGGTCCCCCTGGTTAGACTGGGAGCTCTGGAAGCTTGGGTACCACAACACCCTTTCTTCCCATAAGAAAAAGTTCTTTTCCTGACAGCTTAATCACCGATACAGGACAAGTCCTCTCCCCAGAATGCAGTCCTTAGGGCTGGGGGTGGAAGAGGGATGGAATAGGAATCCCTGCCTCTTCATTGCTAGTCCTAACTCGTGTTGCCATGGAAACAGGATGTGGAGCATCAATCCTTACATGGGGAGGCTACATATGCACAGCTACGAAGGGGGCTAGAAGTTAATAAAGAGGCTAGCCTTGGCCTACAGGACTTCCCAACCTCTCCTCCCATAAGGGGCATTTCAGGAACTCTACTGCTCCATGGCGTCTGAAAGAGTAAAGGAAGATGAAATAACAGCTTGCTATGCCCTGGGATCAGAGATCTTTCTGGTGAGAAAGAGAGAAAAAAGTGGAAATATTTCTGGGGTGAACTCATCCTCTGCTCCAAAGATGGCAAGCTTTTTCCAGAAAGGCTCAGGTAATATATTTGTTAGTTTTCTCATTGCTGTGACCAAAATGTCCCAAGAGAACGATTTTAAAGGAGAAAGGATTTATTTTAGCTCATGTTTCAGAGGTGTGGGTCCATCATATCAGGAGGGCATGTTGAAGCAGAGCAGCTTATGTTATGGCAGCCAGGAAATAGAGAAAGGGGGACTAGACGGAGGAACCAGGGCAAGATACAGTCCTTGGGGATTCTATCTTCCTTCTGCCCAGTGGATTTCTTCCTCCAACTAAGCCCCACCTCCTACTTTTTACCGTCTCCCAGTAAAGCCATCATTATGAATCATCAAGGGATTAATTCATTCATAAAGTCAGAACCCTGATGATCTGTCTCTGGACATGCCTGCAAAGACACACCCGAAGGTGTGCTTTACCAATCTCCTAGGTGATTCTCAATGCAATAGTGCTGAAAGTCAAGGTTTTCGCTCATAGGCAGTACATATTCTGGACCTGGTGGGCCATATGGTCTCTGTCACAACCCCTGAACCCTGCCATTGTTGTGTGAAAACAGTCACAAATAATAAGTAAAGTGATGGATATGTCTATGTTCCAATAAAACTTTATTTAGAGAAAAAGGCAGTAGAGCAGATTTAGATGTGGGCCAGAATGCATAAGCTCCTATTTTACCACGTCCTGCAGGAGAGCAAGCCTGGCTGGGAGGTAGGAGCTGGACTTAATGCTTAACATTGCCAGTGTCTTGCCATGTGACTTCGATTAAGTCAATGTTCGTCTCTGATCTTTAGTTCCACTACCTACCAGATAAGTATAATAATGTTAGATCGGTCATGAGACTATGTCCAGCATATCAGAGCAAATCTGAAGCCTTTTCATTCCTCTGCTCCTTCTTTTTTCAGTGGAGCTAAACCCACCACACACTCCACCCCCACCAGGGCATGCCCTTGCCTGCCAGAAATGGGAGGTATCTGTCATCAGAGTCAGATCCTTGGGCTGGGACCAGAGTCAGGGAAGGTGAGCTTCCATGCTCTCCTAAAACATTCACCTATGGCCCATCTTCCCTGGGTCCCCAGTTGAGCAGCCACAGCTGTGATGTAGACATGCCTTGCAGAACCTCTGCGTGAGGTCTGAACTGTCTTGTCCATCGGTGTGATCTGATGACCACTGTGCGCCTGCACCCTTTGGCATCTTTTCATCCCTGAAACCCCATCAAGTCATTCACTCATCCATTCACTTATCCATCCATTCATTCATTCATATTCTCTCTCTCTCTCTCTCTCTGCCCCCCCTTCTCTACATCTCTATGTCCTTTCTCATAGACACATTTGTCCACAGAAAGACAAGATATATGTTGACAGCCCTCTGTCAAGTTCCTTGCTCCAAATCTTCACAAAAGCAGACAGGAGTTTCCATGCTGTTCTGAAGAATTGCATTCCCCTCCAATTCCCTCCCAGGAGGTCACCCTCCTGGGAATCTCTGGAAAAGATATACCTCGGTGTTGAGGAATTATGTACACTTCGGTCTCCAATAAAGCTATGCAAGACAGGGGCAAGGGATCTCATGGTCTGTTCTTGCTATAAAAAGGCCTTTTTCGGAAAAAAATAATAAAGAAAGGAATCAGCCAATCCCTCCTCGATGCCATCACCTCTTCTTGGTGATTTTTCGGGAAGGAGTGGGCGGGTTGCCATGGCAACAGATGCGAGCTCTGCTCAGTAAAGAAGGGACCTTGATATTTTTTTCTCTCTCATTCTCTCAGTTGTGTGTGTATGCCTATGTGTGTGCATGTGCGTGCTACACATGCCTGTGCCCACACCAGGAATTTTTTTTTAGAACTAAAGAAAGCCCTTCTTCAGCCTCAGCTCCCCAAATATGGAGTGATGGAAAACCACTTACTCCTGCAGGCCAGGAGAAGACTTGGGGTGGTTCAAGAGAAAACTGAGTGCTCATTGGGGCTCTTCTCATTCGTATTTTTTTTTACTAGAAATTGCGTACGACAGAGAGACCTTTGGAAATGATTATGAGACAAAGGTTAGAGAGAGGTAACAAAGAATAGATGGTACAAGAGCCCAATGAGTGGGACTGGAGAGGGCAACAGAAGGTGGGTGAGTCTGCAGAAGCATGCAGATCTACACACGCCATCAGAGGCTGAGAGAAAAGGCTTAGAGCAGACTCAGATAAGGGTTCAAATACATGCATACAGAGAGACACACAGAAAATTGAAAACATAAATATATACAGGTTAAAAACACAAGACTACATATAACATGGAAGGTGGGGACTTCTTTTTAAGACAGTTGTAGACGCTGATATAGGCAAACATATAAATATACAGACAACTACAAAGACATGCAGACAGACATACAGACATGCTCAGACATACAATCTCAGATGCAGACACACAGGGACATACAAACACAGTCTCAGCCAAGTAAATACAGAGAGAGGGAGAAAGAAGGGGAGAGAGAGAGAGAGAGAGAGAGAGAGAGAGAGAGAGAGAGAGACTGCCTTCCTTCCTTTAATAGCCCCAGCATCCTCAAACAATAGTGCAGTAGCTGGTAATGCTGCATGCTTGCAGAAAGTTAGGCTGGGAAGCTCTTGCACCTCCATTCCCTCTACACACTCACCCCAAAGCCCCCTTTCCCAATTCACTCCCTTGCCCACTTTCCCATAACCAACAGACTATGATGCCTCCCCTATCTCAGGCTTCCAATTCTTAGCTTATTCTGTTGCTGCTGCCTGCCTGCCGCTTGGGTGGGGGGGGAGAGTGGGGTGACTCAGCCAGGCCAGGATGACTCACATTGGCAGTATTTTTAGCAGCAGCCAGGAGCTCTTTAGCGTGCCAGCCATCCCCCCCTCCTCCTGCTTGCTATTTCTGAACCGTCACTGGTGATATAAATAGCTCCTCTCCCACGGCCTAAAGCTGCTGCCAAGCTATTTTTGGTTCTGCACAGTTAAAAATAGTTTCATGGAGGTGGGAGGCAAGAAGAGTGGGAGCTGGCCTAGGGAGAGGAGACACTGGGGGCATACAGAGCTTCTCAACTTGAATCAAAGTGGGCGAACTAGGATGAGCCCTCTTTTCCTCCCTCCTATTTCCTTTTCTAGACCCTTCTCACCTCCCAAAGTGCCTTCTCTGTAATCCATTCTACTAGAAAAATCCAAGGACTTTTCAATTGAGCCTAGCTGTCCTCCCTTGCTTCCTTAACTCCTCCTGAACCCAGGAACCTTGACCCCTGAACTCTTCCCTATATTTATCCGCAGAGTAGTAGGGGACAACCAAAAGGGAGACCTCACCTTGAGGTCTGTGTAGACACCAGCCCTACTTTGATATTCTAGGAAGGCCCATAAGCCAGTCTGAATCCATTGGCAATTCTTTCAGCACCATGGACAGTCCCACTCTTCCGATGTATTCAGACAGCTGGAGACTACATTAGGGAGGGAACACCACAAATGTCTTCCGTCCAAGAACTAAAGCATCAGTGGGTGAAGAAGACAGGACCCTTGCCCTGAATTTTCAAATGGGAAGGGGGTCAAAGATCAAAATAATAGAAACTTGAGAGAGGGGGTAATTGGGTGGTCAGATAAAGATGAAAGATGCAACGGAGACATAGGTCCTGAAGTGACCATCTCTGTCATCTAGGTCCATAGGGTTAGACACATAGACACCATTCGTTCCCTCTCAGTTGTACCACTGGCTAGAGTTTGGTTTATGTGGATGACCCCAATCTCTGCCAAGATGGTACATGACATCAGGATAGGGTCTCCACAGCTATGTAACATCTTTTAAGGCACCCTTCTCCTACAAGTCACCTCTTCTCCTTCCACAGTGCCTCTTTTGCTACCACCCTTTCCCATGAGGATTGGAGATTTCTTTGAGCCCAAGTTTCTCTTCTTGGTGTCAGAGTTCATCCTCACTCTTTCTATAACAAGGCCTGGCTGGCCTTGAACTTGAAATCCTGCCTCAAATTTTCAAGTACTGGGATTTTAGGCATGTACCACCATACTTGGCTCTCCTCCAATTTTTCAGTGGCTTAATTCCCAACCCCTCAAATGATTTCACTCACTCCCAAGCCCCCAAATGAGATTTCAGATAAAAATGTTCCCTATGCCATTGCTTTTTCTTTTTTCTTTATGGGGTAAGAAATGTACCCCTTTTCCTTGTAGAGGGCAATAGTGCACAGTGAATAGAGAAAGAAGATAGGGGAGCTAATACAAAGGACACACCATGTGGAGACAAGCCTGACAAAGACAAGAAAGGCAGACAGACGTGATCAACAGGAGAGCCTTTGTAGGGTAGGGGGCGCACGAAGGTAAGAGACAGCACACGATGAGGAAAGGAAACTAAAGGTGTGTGTGTGTAGAGCTGAAGGTGGAGAGACAGAGCTAGGAGTCTTAGCGCTGAAGATGGGGAGAGGGTTGGAAGAGAATGTACAGAGAGCTTGACGGAGTTAAAGGGTCCCGGGTATGTGCGGTCACCCGAGGGCCCAGCAAGGACCCCTCGTTCCTCCGCTGCCTCCCCCTCTTCCCCGCCGAAGCAGTGAGGGGAGCTCTCCCGAGCTGTGCGGAGGCCGGCAGGCCCCGCCCGCCGCCGCAGCCGCCGGAGGATTCCTGTCCTAATATGGAGCTGGGATTCCCCCGGCCCCGCCCCCGCCCCCGGCCCGCCGGAGAGACGGAGGCTCGCAAGAGGCTGGGGGGAACCGTTCGCTTTGGGGGCTCGCTTCTGGGAGGGGGGTAGGGAGGAGGCCTAAGTGCACATCCAGATCCTCACCATGCCCTAGGTCTCTGCCTCAGTTTCCCTCCTAAGTGATTAAGGTTGATTAATCGACTGAGCAACGACGAATCACTGCAGACTATAGCAGTGATGTTGGTGTTCCTATGCTGTGGGAAAATAAGACCACGGCCAAATCCAGGTTGTCCCTTTCTCAGAAGACCCCCTTTTCCATTACATCCCAGGGATTTAGATCCCCCACCATACATCGCCAGGGCTGGGGAGTGGGAAGTGGGGGTAGGAATTGGCTTCTTTGAAAATGGCCAAGGGAATCTCAGATTGAGTAGACCCCAGAGAGGAATCCAGCTATGACCTCTCCCCCCTAAAGCCTAAGGAAAATTCATCCCCCCCTCTAGCATGTGATCCGGACCTTTATCCGGCAAATGCCGAGGGGGATTTGCAGACGAACCTATTCCTCCCCATTTTCTTATCTCCTGGGGGAAGGGAGGAATGAATGTCTATACCAGCTCCTCCCC